>NC_137111.1:42429522-42752022 GCF_949357685.1 Gobio gobio
TACTGCGTCTTTAAGACGCTATGGGTAGGTTCTCCTACTCTCGAATATACTGAAGTAATTGTAAAATCACGCAGTGCTACTGCCCAGTCAAAACAGTGTCGAGACATCTCGCACGCTATTGGCTGGCCAGTGGGAACTGCATGAACCAATGGCAGAACAGCGTAATCTGAGCGAACCAATGGGCACAAAGCCCGCGAAGCTGAGCGCAAGAGCCCGCGAAAGGGGCATATAAAATACGCTGTAACTGTCAAAAACGTCAGGTTAAATCGACTGAAGCGACGATCACCCGAGTCAGCGCCATAGCACGGCCGTCTACGCAGTACTCCTTCCCTTATCTCAGGGAACCGAGGTTACGTTAAGTAACCGAGTACGTTCCCTTTCGAACGGTCAGTTCGTACTGCGTCTTTAAGACGCTATGGGAGCCTATTTAATCCCGCCGTGCTATGATAAGCGCAGTGACATGTACTCCCTCAAGTTTGAACACTTATTAGAAAGGGCTCAAGACTAGAGTTACTGACACATCATTTATATTAATAATATATATGTACACACGTCTTATACAACTGGGCTCATAGAGGCCGGTAACTATAAGGAATGTGTAAGCATTGAAGCATATGAAGGCCCCAATGCCAACTTATGACGGGGACGGGCTTACAAGGCCGTCTGATATTCATTAGGCCGTCTTAGTATTTTTATACAGCGAAGACTTGTGCCTGCAGTGCAGGGACATCCAGACTGAAGAATCTGGTTAAAGTAGATGGTGAGGACCAACCTGCCGATCTACAAATGTCACCCATAGAAAAACTCCACTAGACCACGCCCAAGAGGAGGCCATGCCTCTGGTGGAGTGAGCTTTGACACCTATGGGGCATTGGAGGCCCATAGTGTCATATGCTAACGCTATCGCGTCCACTAGCCATCTGGCTAGGTTTTGTTTGGTGACCGGAAGTCCCTTAGTTCGGTCACCAAAACTTACAAAGAGCTGCTCCGGCTGTCTAAAGTGGGAGGACCGCTCAATATATGCTCCAAGCGACCTAACAGGGCCAAGCAGGTGTAACTGTCTCTCATCCTCCGAAGTGGGGAGGGCAGAGAGAGTGATTGATTACCTGTGCTTTGAACAGTGTTGAAAGCACTTTAGGTACATAACCATGCCCTGGTTTGAGGATGACTTTAGAATCGCCTGGGCCAATTCTAAACATGACGCGTTCACGGATAACGCTTGAATGTCACTGACACGCTTAACAGATGCCAGTGCTAATAGCAGGGCAGTTTTCAGCGAAAACGGCTTTAATTCAGCCATCTGCAATGGCTCGAAGGGAGGTCTTTTTAGTGCTCTTAGGACCAATGAAGGTCCCAGGATGGCACCATAGGAGGGAGAAGGGGGTTAAGCCTCCTGGCTCCTTTTAAGAATTTTATGACCATGTCGTGTCTGCCTACTGATTGGCCAGCTATAGGCGTATGAGATGCGGCGATAGCTGCCGTGTAGACTTTGAGTGTGGATGGAGTGTGTCCTGCATCCAACATCTCTTATAGAAAAACAAGAATTTGTGATATCTCGCATGACACTGGGTTATAGTTCCTGACTGAACACCAGTCAGAGAACACTGACCATTTAAGGGTATAGAGACGTCTAGTAGACTGAGCTCTAGCTTCACTGATGGTGCTCAGGACACTCACTGGGAGGTTCTCGAGCCCCCCTTGAGTGGCCAAACATGTAACGCCCACAATTTTGGGGTGGGGGTGCTGGATTGTCCCGTTCGCCTCAGAAAGGAGATCTTTCCTTAGTGGAACAGGCCATGGGGCTGCTGATAGTAACTGAATCAACTCGGGAAACCTGATTTGGGTTCGCCAGAGTGGAGCCACTAGCAGGACTGTGTGTGCTCGCATTCCCTGATCCTTTAAAATCTAGGGAATGAGCAGTACTGGTGGAAAAGCATAAAGTATGCAGCTGGGCCATTCGTGGGTCAGCGCATCCTTGCTTTTTGAAAAATAGATTGGGCAATGACGGTTGTCTTCGGAGGCGAAGAGGTCGACCTCTGCCCTCCCAAAAACACTCCATATCATTTGAACCATTTAGGAATGGAGGGCCCATTCCCCTGGGGACACGAGGCCCCTGGAGAGCATGTCTGCTCCCTGGTTCAGTCTGCCTGGCACATGCACTGCTTTTAGTGAATGTAATTTGCCTTTTGCCCATAGGAGGAGATGTCTGACCAGTTGGTTGAGCCATCTCGACCTGAGCCCGCCTTGGCGGTTTATGTAGGAGACCACAGTCGTGTTGTCCGTGCGGACTAGAACATGGTGACCTGAGAGACGTGGTAAAAAAGTCTTGAGGGCTAGCACTACTGCCAGCATTTCTAGGCAGTTTATGTGCAACCGTGACTCCGTGCTCGACCATGAGCCGAAGGCCGGTTCGCCTCGTACAGAGCGCCCCAAACCGAGTTGGAGGCGTCCGTGGGGACCACCATCCGTCTGGAAACTGTTTCCAAGTGACCACGGGGCCAGGGCTTTGACACAGCTGCGGCCCACTTTGATCCAAAGTTGGACTGAATGTCACGCTTGGGAAGGAACCCGTGATTTCAGCCAGTACTGCAGGGGGCGCATGTGCTTCATACCCAGCGGAAGTACTGGAGAAGCTTTTGCCATTAGGCCTAGCATTCTCTGAAATTTTTTAGGGGTGTGTTGGTTCCCATTTTGAATGAACATGCAAGCTGCTGTGTAGTCAGAGCGCGTTCGTCCAATAGCCACACCCTCATTTGGGCTGAGTCTAAAATCGTTCCCAGGAAGGAGGTTCTCTGCCTGGGAAGCAATGAGCTCTTGGCTGTATTTATTCTGAGACCCAGGCATTCTAGATGGCTGAGTAGCATAGATTTGTGAGATTTTATTTCTTCCTCTGACTGGGCCAGTATGAGCCAGTCGTCGAGGTAGTTCAGAATGCGCATTCCCGCTTGTCTTAAGGGGGAGAGAGCTGCATCCATGCACTTCGTGAAAAAACAGGCCAAATGCCAGGACTGTGTACTGATAAGCCTTCCCGTCGAACACGAATCTCAAAAACGGTCTGTGACGTGGGATAATTTGGATATGAGAGTAAGCATCTTTCTGATCCAATAAGAAAAACCAGTCCATCGGGCAGATTGGTGCGATGATCTGTTTTAATGTCAGCATTCTGAAAAGCCTTTTGATAGAGCTTTGTTCAGGTGTCTGAGATCTAAGATGGGCCTGAGGCCGCCATCTTTTTTTTTTTTTTTTTTTTTTTTGGGGAACAAGGGAGTAGTGGCTGTAAAAAACCCTGACTCGCTCTGAGCTGGAATTTTTTAACTCGCCTTTATGGCGGTAGAATGCAGGGGAGCACGCATTAAAGCGGACTCGTAGTTTACATTCATTGCATGAAAAACATTCAGAACAGTATTTTTCTCCCTGACCGGAACAAAAACGGGCCGAGGGGAGAGATGTGACACTGTGCAGACAGCACTTATGTGTAGCGGCACACACCTGTAGTGGGCGCGTGCTCTACATATAGAGCGCTCACGGCGTGAGCAGTAATCTGTGAGAACAGTGCTTATGTGCAAGGTGCATGTATTTTAGTAAAGTCATTGTTAAAACACAGCGTTGATGTGCAGGCGAGCGTGTTTGACAACAGGCTAGTTGACTGCAATATTTACATCTCCAGTCGCCTGAACCGAGGGGATTGAGGGAATGTAAATTAAGTCTGTAGTGGTAATCCGGCCACAGCAGGACTTTTGAGTGGTTCTATAGCGCTGAATTAACAGTGCTTATATGCAGGGGTACACCCTATGTAGGGGACACACTGCCTGCAGTCATAACAGAGGAAAGAACTCTTAATTGTTTATTAGGATCACCAATAATACAGCGTTCTGTGTACAGGCGTGCATGTTTTATAACAGGCTCGTTTACTGAGAGAAGTGGTTGAAGGCTTGGCCGCCATTCACTAAATTGAGACTCACTGAGAAAACCTGTGAGAGCTGGGCTCGAACCAGCAACCCTTTGTGCGAAGTACACCGTGACAGCAGAGGGCGCGGCTATGACGTAAGTCGCGCTCTTGACGGTGTTTTCAGTGTGTGTGGCGTGCGTGTTTCATAACAGGCTCGTTTACTACACTGTTGAACCTTTCCAGTCGCCTGAATAGGGGACTGAGAGAAGTGGTTGAAGGCTTGGCCGCCATTCACTAAATTGAGACTCACTGAGAAACCTGTGAGAGCTGGGCTCGAACCGGCAACCCTGTGTGAAGTACACCGTAACAGTAGAGGGCGTGGCTATGACGTAAGTCGCGCTCTTGACGGTGTTTTCAGTGTGTGTGGCGTGCGTGTTTCATAACAGGCTCGTTTACTACACTGTTGAACCTCTCCAGTCGCCTGAATAGGGGACTGAGAGAAGTGATAGAGTGAAAAAGACGCAGGGCTTGGCCGCCATTCACGACGCCATTATGCGCTAGACAGCGAGGCAGCAATGACGTAAGTCGCGCTCTAGATAGTGAGCGCGCTGGGAGAGAGAGAGGGGCGCACGCGCTGCCGCTGAGGAAGCGCGAGCTGCAGTGACAACAGCCTGTAGCGTAAGGCGCGCTCTCAATATCTCCAGCAGTCTGAGAGAAAGTAATGCGGGAAGCTCCGGCATTAGTTTGCTCGTCCACTCTGGCTTTCTCTGTCCGCGCGCTTCTTAGCGCGGCCCGAGTGAGAGAAGAGGAAGAGCGAGACATTGGTAATAGTGCGGATTCGTCTTCCTCATTGCCGCCGAATGAGACCAAGCCCTCGGCGTCGAGCGGAGGGAGCAGGTCCGATCGAGGGAACGTCACAGGGGAAACGTCTCTCTGAGGTGAAGACGAGTCACGCGGGCACTGGGCCGACGTGAACTCGCTAGCCTCGGTATACTCAGCCCTCTGGCTCCGCCGTTCTTTCCCGCCGAGGCTCGGGCGGGAAGGGGAACGGGAGAGCGCGAGGGCCGGGGTCGCGCTCTGAAAAGAGCGCTATCCGCGAACGGAGGGAGGAAATGGGCATACCCTCGCAGTGAGAGGGCAGCCGGACCCGGCGAGAGCAGCGTCCGCGTGGGCCTTGCCCAGACAGATCACGCACCCTTCGTGGTTATCCTCCTAGTGCAGGTAAGTACTGCACACAAGTGATATGTTTTTCTCAGTATTGTACCAAAAGGATACACCGTAGTGTTTCACCAAAGAGCGCAGGGGAAAGGCGTGACAGCTCGCGGGATCGCTGGCGATTTGAGCGCGCTGAAAAATACAGCAGTCCGCTGACTCTCGCAGGACGTCCGGGCTGGTAGTTCGCTATTCCGCTGCAGGCTCGTCAATTCACGGTGAAGGTGGTGTAGTTCGAGTTTATCAGCGAGGACCGTAGATCGTCGCTGAAGGAGATTAATCTGACGTTTTTGACAGTTACAGCGTATTTTATATGCCCCTTTCGCGGGCTCTTGCGCTCAGCTTCGCGGGCTTTGTGCCCATTGGTTCGCTCAGATTACGCTGTTCTGCCATTGGTTCATGCAGTTCCCACTGGCCAGCCAATAGCGTGCGAGATGTCTCGACACTGTTTTGACTGGGCAGTAGCACTGCGTGATTTTACAATTACTTCAGTATATTCGAGAGTAGGAGAACCTACCCATAGCATCTTAAAGACGCAGTACGAACTGACCGTTCGAAAGGGAACTGTAGAGCTCCGGAGGTCACGTGACCCATTCTGGACGCCATTTTGGCAGGCAAGAACAGCCGGCACCAGCATGATTTTCAAGGCAACAGAGTTCACTGCGCACTTTAATTCAAATAGAAATAGACACTTTAATGCAAAACTTAATAGATTAAACATAACAGATCCCTATAATGCCCCAGGGGTGCTTTTCACGTGTATCGATGAAGGAACAGATAGCTTTCCAGTAAGGATACCTGTTGCACCAGCTGTGCGCAAGTTACAGTCTAGCTTTGACGTAAATGGGCACTAAGTTACAACTTATGCACTCCTAAATATTTTTGAAACTTAGTTGAAGCCTGAATAATTATTCATAATTATATATATATTCTTTATATAATTATAAACTAAATATTTACGGAAGCATCCGATCAGGAGTAACATTAACTGATAGAATTGCTGGCAGATTGAACTGCATCAATAAGCTCTTGTTTTACATTACAGACTTCGGGTGCGTCTCAATCAGCTCCCTAGTTCAGTAGCCCATTGCCTTATGTCCTGATCAGTGCCCTGACTACTGAACCAGGGAGCTGATTGAGACGCACCCTTCAATTCTTTACACGTATATGATAATGCTGACATACAGGCCTACATGCGCTTACATTTTAAGAGAGAAAACATGTGAATGGATTAACCTTATATGCGGTTTACACAAACCCGTCCAAAACAGCGCGGCTGTGTGCATCTGTTCCATAGGTCTGTGTTGTGCATGTCAAATAAAATCAGTCATAATCAATAAATGTCATTTCTTATTTTTTTGTTTCAGTATTTATTTATTGATCCTTAATTTAGTTTCAAATAGCCTTTCTTGATGTTATTTATAAATAAAAGCATGTTATTCACGATTAAGTATCGCTTTTAATTTATTTTTATAATTTGTTATATGTGAGGCAAAAGTAGTAAAGAATAAGGAATAAACTGAAATTCACGGCATTTCAACAACTTACTGTGATAAAATGATTTCCCCTTTGCTTTCCCCCGCTTGTTCTGGCATCCTGGCGCACATCAGCTGTCCATCATGTTGAAATCGTAAAGTTTAAACAGTCCGGTTTTAAATTAATTTATAGATACCAATGTAACAGCCGCTCTAGCACCCCCCTGGTTGCCTGTTAGTTTGGTATATGAACATATTTTTTGGAAAAGTGATGTTTTTCTTGACAGCCCAATTTACCTTAACCCACTGAGGTAAAATGGGCCACATTGTTTCAGCTAAAATGGGCCAGCCTCTGTGTCACTCACAAACACACATACATGTGTGAGTGTGTGTGAGTGTGTCTGTGGAAGTGTGTGGGTGAGTGTGTATGTGTGTACACACACACCCACACACTCGCACACCGACACACACACGCACCTACACACATATGTTGGTGCAACAACATTATGAGGACTCCATAGGCGTAATGGTTTTTAAAGGTTTAGTTCACCCAAAAATGAAAATTCTGTCATTAATTACTCACCCTCATGTCGTTCGACACCCGTAAGACCTCCGTTCATATTCGGAACACAAATGAAGATATTTTTGTTGAAAGCTGATGGCTGAGAAAGGCTTCAGATAGGCCCCCATTGGTATTCAGTTCATTTACACTCCCAAGACGCATAAAAGGCACTTAAAACGTCGTTACAAAGTCCATCTCACCACAGTGGCTCTACAATAATTTTACGATGCGACGACAATAGTTTTTGTGCGCAAAAAAAATCTAAATAACACCTTTATCCAACTTGTTCTTGTCTTCGTGTGTGCCTCCACGACGCATGCGCGAGAATATGACGCAGATCCGGCGAAATTGTTTAATGCAGCATTATATATGTATATAGGTGTATTTGGGTTGTTTTAAATGTTTTTAAAAATAATAAAAATATCATAGAGTTGTTTGTGGTGGGGTAAATTAAACGCGATATGCGATGACGTCACAATCGTGTTGCATTGTGGTATATGAAGCTGCCTGAAGTGTACATAGGAAGTAGACTCGCTCCCTCGGTCAAAATCGAGGGAGCAAGGGTCTGTCCATATAAACTTCCCTTGTCCACTTCACGAAGTGGAACACACTTCAAAATGGCGGCGGGGATTCCCCCAAGGGGAAGTGCATAGGGAAGTTAGCAAGTGCGTGTCTAAAACTGGAGTGGAACGCAGCACCGGATCAGTAGTCAGGGCACTGATCAGGACATAAGTCAATGGGCTGACTCCCTGATCAGTGCCCTGACTACTGAACTAGGGAGCTGATTGAGACGCACCCGAAGTATCAGCAGCAGTGATGGTGGCAGATAGCGGCTTTTCTTGCGGTTTGAGTTGTTGTATGTAATGCAAATTAAGCATCTCTAGTTGATTAGTAGAGTTAAATAAGAGGCGATCTGGCACTGGAAAGCGTTTGTGAAATCATGCAGAGCTCGTGACCGCTGTTTTCAGTATCGTTGGCTCATGCACAGACGAGCACTTCAATACGGCATACACTCGACGCAGAAGTATAAATTGGGCTTAACACCCTGAGTGGACAATGAAGATTCAAAGATATGCCAGACAAATGTAATGTTTATTAGTACAATAATAGATCCAGCAAAAGCATTCGTTTATTAAAATTACTTCATCAGAAGCTGTTGCGTTCACAGACAAATTTTTCTGGAGAGATCTTATGAGGTTCAGGTCTGATTTTGCTCAGAGCTAGAATTATTGGGATTTTATATGAATAGTATTCTGGACCAATAAACAGCGTCACACCATCAGCATCACAGAGGCCAGCATCAATTTTAAGGAAGGGAATAGATCTCTCATTTTTAACAACTCTGGGTGTGGCCACAAGATCAACTTCATACATCCTTTGACCTGAGGAGGAAAATCAGACAATTGTCATGTTGGTAACTCAGAGACATAAGAGAGAAAGATCTTTAGGTTAATTATATAACCCCAGCTCTCTGATAACAGAAGTGAGGCATCTCACTATGGGGAATCCTGGAAGCACTCCTGGAAACACCAATTACACCACATCTGTCAGTTGACAGACATTTTTCTCTCAAAAATACAAGCATGTATATACATGTTGCTCACATATTCTGGTAGCCCAGTTTGTGCTGAATACAGTGTAATTACACTTTTGCCATTAATGTGTTTATAAGCAACTGAAAAAGACACAAATGTAATAGCATGTCAAAACTTCTAAAGGGCCCCAAAAGAGCTCAGACTCCAGAGGGTTAAGTGGTGTGACACATCAGCCGATCAGCCTCTCCCAGGCTGATCACGACAGTAATGCTGGAGTCCCGCCTCTCCAATTCATTCTAAGCATATCTCTTCTTCATGCAACTGCAAGGAGGGAAGTGTGGTGAGATGCCTCACTTCTGTTATCAGAGAAATGGTTTTACATAACCTAAAGTTCTCTTTCAAACATTTTTTTGGTATCTCACTATGGGATATAGACAACTAAATAAAAATAGGTTTTACCTATTTAGCCCATGAAACAAATAACTGATTACTCTTCCTTAGTGATTTTGTTTTTCCACATAGTGACGCAACGCACAGACAGGGCACAGACCATGGCTATGGTAAAAATTTCCCCACGTTCTTGAGAAAGGAGGTCCCTGCGCAGTGGGAGAGGCTGATCGGCTGATGTGTCACACCACTTAACCCTCTGGAGTCTGAGCTCTTTTGGGGCCCTTTAGAAGTTTTGACATGCTATTACATTTGTGTCTTTTTCAGTTGCTTATAAACACATTAATGGCAAAAGTGTAATTACACTGTATTCAGCACAAACTGGGCTACCAGAATATGTGAGCAACATGTATATACATGCTTGTATTTTTGAGAGAAAAATGTTTAGGCACGGATTTTGAAAAAAAAAAAAAAAGGCCTCAAAATACACAATAGATATCTGTTCCCAAGACTTTTGACTCCTGTCTGTATTTGTATAGATTTTTTTCTTTAAACTGATGTGAGAATCATTGAGCCTACTCATTCACATAAAACAATACATGCGAGGGTTATAGGGTTAGGGTTAACCCTATATGCGAGGAGGCGTGATATCTAATGAATAATAATGAGATAGCACCTGAGATAACAAAGGACTCGCATTAATGAGCTGCATAATGAATGAGCTTCAGGTAAGCCTATGTGACAGAGAGCAACAGAGCAAAGGAAATATATACTTTTTGTAGTTTATTTTATTTGGAATGTAATCAACAAAGGCCTATTGTATTTTAAAGGATCAGAAGATTTGACTACACTGCAAAAAATGCTCTTCTTATTTGGTATTTGTTCTTGTTTCCAGTCCAAATATTTAAAATTCTTAAATCAAGATTAATTTACTAGATAAGTAAAAATTTCTGGGGGGAAAATCAAAATGAAGTGAGTTTTTGCTTAGTTAGTTAGTTAGTTAGTTAACTTTATTGTCCCCAAGGGGAAATTCTGCTTGGGCACAGTGCAGAGTTGCTTCATAAAGATAGACCAGATAACTTAAAACAATCTATATTCTCTGCCACAACAATTTATGATTTATTAAACTATAATTTATGATTTATAACACCAATTTATTAAAACACAACAATTAGCTAATGAGATTACAACCATGTTTTAACTCCAAACTTACTTTATATCACAAGTCAAATGTTTTAAATAACCTTATGTGATCTCGTTTGGCTTTTGATCAAAAAATCAGACAGAAAATATATTTTACAATATTCTGCATAATTATAAATTAAATTATAAATATAATCTATTATGAAAACACCCAACATGGTATAAATAACACAGATAAGCCATATATTGTCGCGACTGTGTGTTTATTATCTTCAAACCTGTCTGCCTGCATGTTAGAGCGATTTCTGGAAGCTGTTTATGTCAATGTCACATGGTATCTTCTTCATGCGTGCTATATATGGACTACATGTGCACGGAGCGCCCTCAGGCTGCCTGTATGAAGTATGAAGAGTTTTTTATGAATGAGAGCAATCTTTAGAAGGTACCGACGGTTTTCATATTCATAACTCCTGAAACATATTAACAAATTACGGTCACTGTATGTCTTTAAGAATAAAACAGAGGTCAAAAATGGAAGCTTGAGTCTTAGATCTTTTAAATGATGCATAGTTTGTCAAGGTAATTACTTACATCTGACAGTAATTTTGAGCTAATTTAAACAAAGAAAGCTTCCGTGTGCCCTCGTGCACGATGTGTTTGTTTGAGTTGGTGTGTGTGTGTGGGCGTCGCCTCAGTATTTGAATCTCAATAGAGCGCAGGCTTCGTGGGCGTGGTCGCATTAGTGTATAATGAGCCGCTCAGGAAAGACTAACATCGCTCTGCTTTCAAACGGATTACATAAACACAGAATATTTGTTTTTGATTTGGTTTACAATGTTTAAAGCCTGACATTTCAGCGTTTCTTTAGACACATGTCTCATGTTTGTAAGACAAGTATTCACTAAGCTAGAGGTCATTTTCTGAAGACTATCGGAATGAACGTCTTTGACAGAGAGGCTGCAGATCCCGAATCATGTTTGATTTTGATTTTAAGCGTCATGTGGAAAACGTCTTTATTTGACCAGTTGTGAACACGTGTGGCAAACATGCCAAAGAATTTGGCTTAGATAACCTCTGATGATGACATCATCGGAATGTGCACGTCAGAGGCTATAAATAGACATGAGAGAGGTGCGCTCATCAGGTGTTTTTGTCTGAAGAACGTCCTGGACACGCCCTCATCGAGGCAATGAAGCGCAGCATCTTGACTCAAGGACGTGTGAGCCCGGAGTAACACGAACATCCAAACTATAGAATCTAATAAATGTGAGCAGAGAGGACCTACCTGCCACATTACATACTTGCTGCAAGGGGGTGCCTCTTGCTAAAGCCCTAGAGGATGCAGACTCCCTGGTAGAATGAGCCCTCACGCCTAGAGGCAAAGCTTGACCATGCGCTTCATAGGCTAGGACGATAGCATCCCTCACCCAAAATGACAGTCGGCTGTGTGGCGGCCGCCCCCTCGTTTACGGCCCCCATGACAAATGAACAGTTGCTCTGACTTATGCCACTGGTTAGTGCGGTGGACATAAGTCCGAAGAGCACAAACTGGACACAGTAAGTGGAGTTTAAGAGTCTAAGCATGATGGCAAGACTGACAGAGCCTGCAAATCACCAATTTTCTTTAGTAAAGAGATAGCCATAAGGAAAACCATCTTTAGAGTCAGAAGCTTGACCGGTGCTGACTCTAGTGGTTCAAATAGTTTGTTGACTAGCCCCTCAAGGACCGCAGCTAAATCCCATGAGGGAACTTTGATTCTGACAGGAGGCCTCAGTCACCTAGCTCCACGAATGAAGTGGGCAATCAAAGGGTGTTTCCCCACTGAATCCCTGTCAATCAGAGCATGGCAAGCTGAAATGGTGGCCACAAAAACTCTGAGAGTAGCAGGACATGTGCCTGCTGACAGCTTTTCTTGCAAAAACTCCAGCACTGAAACAATCTGGCAGTGGACTGGGTCTGCATGATGTGTTGTAGCCTACACCACCTTTCAAAGACGCGCCATTTAAGGGCATACATTGTTCTGGTGGAAGGAGCCCTAGCATTCAGAATAATCTCAAGCTTTAATAATCTCAAGCTACATCAGCTTGAAATCCAGCATCTCTTAGCCAGTCCCCCTCAGGGGCCAAGCATGAAGATTCCATAGCTCGGGTCGGGATGGAATATCATCCCCTGCGAGATCCCCAGGAGATCTCTCATGTATCACCCAAGGCGAGCTGTCGAGGAGAGATGTTTCGGAGAACCAGACCCTGGTCGGCCAACGAGGCACTATCAGAAAGAGGCATGACCCTTTTTGACGGACCTTGGCCAAGACTCCTGGGAGCAGAGTGACTGGAGGGAACATGTATAGGTGCTTTCTGTGCCATGCTTGGGCCATGGCGTCCAGACCCAGGGTGGCTGGAGGAGTCAGTGAGAAGTTAAGGGGACATTGCGCTGTTTCGTTTGAAGTGAAGAGGTCCACCTCTGCTTCATAATATCTTTCCGAGATATGACTCACCACATCTGGATGGAGCTTCCAATCCCTGTGTGTGACCTCCGTTTGGATAACAGATCTGCTCCCACATTCGTGCTTGCAGGAATGTAAATCGCCTTCAGGGACAGGAGCTGCTGCGCTAGTTTGTTGAAGCAAATTATATAAGCATCTACTGCAATGTTGTCCACCTGCACCAGGACATGGTAGCCACTAAACTGCTAGAGGAAGAATTTCAGAGCCAGAAATACAGTGCCAATTGAGATGACAGCCTCTCCAGACCCCTTGGGCTGGATGGCCATCTAAGACCGCTCCCCAGCCTGACGGGGAAGTGTCTGTTGTTAGCATCCTGCGACAACAACATGCACTTAAAGTGGTACCCAAGGTGAGGAACGGACAAGGCAGAGTGGAAGAGCCAGATATTGGTAAGCTTTGACCCCAAAAGCAAACCTCAGGAACTTCCTGTGTTGTGGCAGAATTTCTATATGAAAATATGCATCCTCGAGGTCAGTTGTGACAAACCAATCTGTGTGTTAAATTAGAGACAATCATTTTGACTGTCACGATTTTGAACTTGAATGTTCTGAGAGAATGTTTCAGAACGCAGAGGTCTAGAATTGGACGCAACCCCCTTTTTTTAGGAACCAGATAATAGCGGCTGTAATACCCTGACTATCTGACTGGGAGGGGAACATGTTCTATGGCCCCTTTGTTTGCAGTTCTTTAATCAGCAAGTGCGCCTGTTTCGGTTTCACGGTGGTGGAGACCACGGCGTTGAAGCGGAGGACGGTGCGCAAACTGTTGCCTTTTCCTAAGGTTATCAAAACCCAAGGAGATATGTATGGAAGTAGTTTCCACGCTGCCACCTTCTCCGAAAGGGGCACCAATTTCGACACAATGTCTAGTGAAGCAACGTCTTGATGGGGGAATGTAAAATATCCCATGTCCTGAGACACATCAGGGAGCAAACGAATATTTAACATTTCTCTGGAAACCGCTGCCCCCCGAAACACCGGATGCAGCCCCAGGGCTTTTTTTTGAGCAGGTCAGCTTGGTGCGCCTGCTATAGTGTGCAGGGCAGCACCAGCATGAACCGATGACTGAAACGGCTTCCCTACCACTGCTTGGTGCAGCTCTGCACTGCTTGGTGGGGAGTGCAGACTTTTTACACCCTTACACCCACGATAGTTGAATAGGTCGATGTTGAGGGCACAAAGACACGTGAAGAAGGGGAAAGACAGTAGCTGAGGCCCCTCCCCCTGGCCACGGACAGAAATCTGCTCTAACTTCGAGCGTTTGCTCTTTCTCCTGTGGCCAGTCTAGCTGTAATCTGGCTACTGCATGTGCCAGTAGTAGCCAGTGACCATCTCGAGTAACTCCTGATGTGCTTTATCCTCACGGGAGGAGTACTCTGAGGTGGCGTTCTCAAAGTCCATCTCCAGATGGCTATTTTGCCATTTAATTCCTCAGAATGTAGTCAAGAACAGCCAGACACGATATAAATATAAGCATCTAACTTTAAAATCAGATGAGTAATAAATAATTTCTTCAACCAGACAAGTAAAAACAGTCTGGATGAAAGGCTGAATATAGTTATTTTCATATTAGAGCAGTTTCAACAAAGAATCATAAAATCATAACTTGCAAACACACACAATCGTTTGCACGTGATCATAGGAACAAGAGAGAAAAGGGAATCTCCCGTCTGCTCAGTTCCCTCGCATTGTATAAATACATAGCGTAATCTGTGCATTGTTTCGGCAGACATGAGATCCGGGCCACTAGATTCTTTATTGAGAGGAGAACCCACGTCCTAAGCCCGCTCCGAAGAAGCTGTCTTTAGCAGTGGACGAGAGGATGACCTGATCCGCAGAGAGAATGAGAGAAAGGGAAAGACCTGTCTCCCTTTCCTCAGCCAGATCGACTCGCGAGCATTTTGGGTGCTCGAGGCCCTGCCCTTTTTCAAAATTAATCAAAAGTGCCCCTCTCAGACAAATATCAATGATAATATTGTGGTCGATAAAACAAAATAAATTTGATTTATAATAACATGACAATGTGTACAATAGTAACAAACGGCTCAAAAGTTGGAAAATTTCTGTTATTTTTACATATCAGTCGGTCTGAGGCGTTGCCATAATGGGTTGCGTGCGTTTTGATTGACTGGCTGATTTTCCACAGTCTGTTTAGAAACGGCTCTCGAGCCATATATGTTTCTTTCAGAGAGCTTCTGTCTGTGGCTTTACAGGGAAAAAAAATAAACCAAAAAATTTTTTTCCAATCAATAATCAAAGCTAATGTGTCGATTTAATAAAAAAACTATATATTATATATTTTAAAATACTTAATAATTCATCAATGCCCGTTTGTCATAATGTATAATACACCAACCAATCGTGATCTGGCAAAACAAGTGAACTTCTAATTCATAAATCGGTTGAAAATTGCATGGACAGACAGACAGACAAACTAACGTTTGTGGAATGATTTCCTGCGGTTTGTCTCATTTTATAAATCAAATTGCATCGCTGACAAAATGGATGCTAACTGACAACAAACAAAGCACTGCATAAAACCATGCAGCACCAAAAGTCACATTAATGGTAAGTAGTGTTAAATTCACTTGTGATACACCGTTTACTATTTGATGAAACTATCAAAGTTAATGAAGCCCAAGTGCCACCGGCACCTACAGGCCTATTATGTGAAGTCTAGGCTGGCGAAATGGTGACATGAAAGGACATTTTTGATAATTACGCAGCATTATGAAAGAAGTCTCTTATGCTCATCAAGCCTGCATTTATTTGACCAAAAACAGCAATATTGTGAAATATTATTAAAATAATGGTTTTCTATTTTAATATACTTTAAAATATTATTTATTAATGTGATCAAAGCTGAATTTATCATCATTACTCCAGTCTTCAATGTCACAAGATCCTTCAGAAATCATTCTAATATGACGATTTAATGTCAATTTTGGAAACAGTTGTGCTGCTTAATATATTTTATAACCTGCTGTGATACTCTTTTCAAGATTCTTTGATTAATAAAAAGGTAAAAAGAACAATGTAATAATATTTCACAATATTAGGCTACTGCTTTTTTCTGTATTTTTGATTAAATAAATGCAGGCTTGATGAGCAAGAGACTTCTTGCAAAAACATAAAATAGTATATATATATATATATATATATATATATATATATATATATATATATATATATATATATATATATATATATATATATATATATATATATATATATATATATATATATATATATATATATATATATATATATATATATATATATATATATAATTACATATTGCCCCTTTTTTTGTACATTTGAGCCCCTGCCCCTGAAGAACTCTCTGCACGTCCCTGCTCTTCTGACTGCTGTAATCAATCTGTCTAAATGTTTCCCTCTTTTAAAAAGTTAATTTTTTTTTTATATATATATAGGACCAAATTAATACAAAATTTATATTTGCTGTTGTCTCCCATTGCCACTATAAAAGTTTGCCCAACTATGACAACTTCTGCTTCTGAGAACCCCAAAAAATATGAAAATGGTTCATTAGGAGATGACAAGAGGAAGCATGAACAGGAACTAGAAACAAACTAAAAGTCCATATAGGCCATCCTGTTCTGTCACGACCACAAAGACCTTCAAATTCTCTGCGTTCCCTGCCTATATTGTCAGGTTGTGTTTCAGGTGACCCGAGTTCGAGTCCCGGCTTGTGGACCTTTCCCAATCCAGTCAGCCAGAATCCACATGTTCCCCTCTTTTGACTGCACCCCGATGATTCCCTGTGCCTCAGCTGTCCCCTACTTTGCCACCTCCACGTCATGTTCTGCCTGTCTTTGCTGTTGTTTTAAGACTTTTCGTTTGTTTCCTGTACCTTGTTAGTCCTTGTTACACCTTGTTGATTGTTTCCAGGTGTGTCTTGTTAGACTATTACCCTTTGTGTATATAGAGGGTAGGGCTATTCCGATGGCGTCACATCGGCACTGAGCGGCAGCATTCGTTTTCAGCGCGAATGCCATGAAACACATCTAAACGTGAAAGAGCTTTGAGATTGTATATTACATTTGATAAAAAATCTCAGATTTATTTTTACAGACTGCCGAAAGCTACAGAAAAGAGAAGCAAATGGATTGCTGCAATTCACAGAAACAACTGGACTCCAGGCAGCAAAATATGGATTTGCATTTTACGTGGATTAAACGTGGATTATCATTTTGTCAAAATGCTGAATTTTGGGATAAAATCATTCCCTATACAGTATATTGTATTGTTATATACATAATTGGATGTTTTTAAATAAACACTGACAAAAAACTATACAAGTTCTAGGGCTGGACGATATGATATACATAACATTGATATAAGTGATCACCCGGATTTAGACCAACCTATATTTTATTTATATAAAGCATGCAGGCAAATTTGCTTTATGTATTGCTTTATGTATTTTATGAAATCAGTCATTTATAAATGTTAGGAAACACGATTCCTGGCTGTATGTCAATATCCATGGATCACAGGATCTTTGGTAAATTGTAAGGAACACTATATCGAGTCCTACCTTTAGTTTAAACTGATAATCATTAGTTTTACTCCAGTCATGCAACAGCTCTTCTGCAACTCAGTCCAGCTAAAGGGGCGGGTTCCGGCGGGAAAGTGACGTCAATGCATACCCTATATAAGCCATTGTGTTTCCCATGTTCATTGTCTGGTCTTGTCCATTTCATAATTGTTTAGAGGTACTCAGTTTTCATGGTTTCTTTGTATCCTGATTACTGTAGTTTTATTATTTGATTAATATACACAGTAAAGATCTAGTTAGGAATCACTCTAGGAAGGACGTTAAATTTAAATGCTTATTAGTATTACATCCTTCGCTCATCTTGTCTTCATGACATCTACTGTATGTACTGTATATATAAATGCTGATGAATGATCTGATGAAAATCACATAACATTCCTACCTTGTATAACGTGTACAGTGTGCTGTTCTGGACACGAAAATGCTGCATCCACAGGGCCGTCGATGCCTAGTTCTTCCTTCAGAGGTTTAGGGTAGCCCTTCATGAGAGTATAATGGGCTTCTGACTTGTAGATATAGACTTGACCACCCTATTTGTGCAAAAAAAAAAAAAAAAAAAATGTCACCATGCTGAACACTGTCTCTTTGAAATTGTAAAAATGAGAGAAAAGACTGAAATGTAAGGCTAAAATAATAGCAATGGAAATCTATTTAATCCTTAGATTCTTTTACGTATTGATTTTACCTTGATGATGTACATATAATCTCTATAAGAAAAAACAGCATCCACTCCACCAGATATTTCCTTCCATAACCTTGAAATAGGGAAATGGTGACTGCCATCTCGGTGTGTGTCCAAACGCAAGTACGTTGCATCTGTAAGTATAGTGTAGTTGAAGTTGTAAAGTGTACGTTTTTGTATATTAATAAGATAAAACATATATTGCAATGAAGCTGTATTTAATAAAAGCCGAATTACTATGGAAAGCATATGATCTCCCTTTATCATCTGTAGTGACGGCATTCAGCTTGACCTCACTGCAGCGTAGTCTTGCACCACCTCCATGACCTAAGAAGCATTTTCAACTAAACATTGAGTCAAAAATTCAAGATACATTTTATTTTTAAAAGCAGAACATGTAATAGAGATATACTTCATGAGTAATGGGGAAGCTCAAAATGGACATGAAGTGACTCACTAAATCCTTCACCGCACGTCATGAAATATTTTCGAGCATCCTTAGGATATGTTCCAGTCACCTCCCCAGAAACAGGATGGAATCTAGTGAAGTTGTAATCATGGAAACAGTAATAGTGCTCTAGCCAGCGAAAGGCAGATGTGCAGTTTGGCAAGTGTGTCCACATCTTCTTTTTAACCGTCTTTGTCGTGATGTCAAAGCTGAAAGTTTCGTTTCCTGAAGATGTTTGTTGTGTATATTAATGTGCAAATCACACTATATAGTATATAAGCAAAGTAACAAATTCTGAGCACACAATGCTATGGTATACCCATAATAGGTGAATACTAAGTATATAATAGATTTATAAAGTCACTCAATCTTTAAATAACTAAATAAAATTGTCATTATTGATGTGAACGTATAGAGCATATATGAATTAATAACCTTTGAAGAACAGCACTGAATCAGTGATGCACTCTCCTTTGGGACACTCAACAGCAGCATCTAAGTGGCTGGGGATACCAGGAAACTCCTGCTGTATCTTCATAGGGTAGCCATTCGCAATGGTGTAGTTGTAAAAGCTAAAGACTTCGTCATCCTTAATAGAAAATCGAAATTACTCATCAGCATTGAACTGCATGTATATGGTTGTTATATTATAGACTGTAGGCTTGGGTTTTCACAGTGTGAACACAGTGTTCTTATTTGTGCAAAGAACATTTTAAGTTGATTTCAAACTACTAGATGTAACTCATAAAAAGCACCAGAAAAATGTAGATGTGGTCATGAACCCTGGCATCTTCTTGATGCATGCGGAAGGCTGCATCCACATGACGATGATTGCCACCCAGTTCTTTGAATATGCTGTTTGAGAGCATAGCTGATCCAGAGAAACCTTTCCATAAATGGTCACCTGAATATATATATATATATATATATATCAATATATTAAAAAAAAAAAAATCTGAATCAAGAATGCCACAAAAAAAAAAACAGATTCAAGAATGCAAAAAAAAAAACCAAAGATATTAACTTTAACTTGACCTAACATGGCCAAGTAAGGACATTTCTAAAATATGGTGATGAATAATAAAAGATGAATTATCAAAGTAGACCTTTAAAAAAAAAAAAGTTTCCTTTTTCATCAGGAGTGATGGCATCAAACTCAATGCCTGTACACCGGTCAGGTTTGGCATCATGGTGGTCCTCCCCTTTAGGATCTCTCTCAGGGGCATCTATGATTATATGATTACATGAATTTATCATTAATGACATCTAGAGCATACAGTAGATAAAGAGAAAGTATACTGCCACTATGCATCCAGTTTATTGTCAAACATAACACATTTAACCCTTAACATAGCATCAGCATAATGATATGTTGATAGTAAATGCCTCCAGTGTAGTGCAAAGAATTTAGAAATTTTACAAAACATCACCTATGTCAGAAAATCTGAAAAACTGTAGTGATAGATTTTCATGCTTACCTTTTATCATGGCATCATGGTGGCTGAAATAAAGAAAACTATTTCAATGCTTTAAGCCTATAAGCGAAAAACTATAGGTTATATACCATATTACCCATAAAACAAACTGAAGTTAAATTAAATAGGCAAGGACAATATTACATGCTTTTAGCAAATTGCTGCATGTGAATCAAATATCAAGTTATTTGTACACTGGGCTGTGGAAGGCAGCAACATAAAAAAAGCTGATGTGGACTTTAATCAGTCTGTTTCTGTGTTATTGATTGTTCTTTGTAGTGTTCTGCAACAACACAAACAATGATAGCCTAAATTTAAACTTACAAGCAAATGGAAATATGCTGGTCAAATATGAACTAAAATTGTTTTTCATAATCACATTTATTCCGCAGAAAGCTAAGTATATGCAAGTGTTTTACTGTATGTACGAGCATGGATTACATGTTTTCCAAAGGATTTAAATCATGCATATAAAAGTTTTGCGAAAGATATAAAACCCTAAGGCTACAGTTCAAGAGTGCTGTGACTAAACTAATACTTATTTGTTCCAATGCATTTGAGGATTTTTTAGAAAACTAAAAGCTGTTTTGGATCTATTTGCAGTCATTTCTTGATAGAATGTGATACTCACGCTGGAGCCGCATTGCTCAGAGCTAGAGCCAAGCATACACACAAGGAACGAAACCCCACTGTCATAATGAGCTGTTCACTTGATCCAGGTTAGTTGAAAAGGTACTGAAGTCAAAGGTACTGAAGCAGGGACTGCACCGGGCTTTTATAGTGGTGCTCTCAGTGGGTGGATGCAATGAATTTTGGAGTGTGAGCTGTAATCCATTGGTAAACATGACCAAATTTACCGACAGAGCTGGCCAGAACAGGGGAGAAGATTCCATTATTGCAAAACCCCCATTTTAGATAATCAATCATTAACCCTATTTAGTAATAAAATAAATACAAACATGGCATGTGTCCCCCAAGACCAAGTAGCTTAAGTGCAGTCTTTGCACTAGCAGCCCAAAATTATTATCCTGTATAATTTGAAAATAAAGCTTTTGAATTAGACTGCAGGTGAAAAATAGCCTTTTGGCTAACTCTGGCATTTTGACAGAAATGTTCATTAATATGCACTGTCCCTGTAAATAAAAAAAAATTTAAACAAAGAAAGAAACTTGACCCTTATCTGACAACAGATAGTCCTTTGGGAACCTCTGTCCCATATAAACATTTTGGATTAAAAAAACAAAAACAAATACATAACAAACACACACACTAGATAAGGATTATGAAACACTAATATGTTGTTCAGAACACTGTGTAAAACTGAAGTCAGCATGAGGACTGACTAAGTGTCTTACATAATATAAAGAATTATAACACCAATTGAAGATTAAAAACAATGGTTTTGAATTTTGTGTCTAGTTTATTTAAACCTAAAAGATAAATGCACTAAGCACAGGCAAATCAAGAAAAATACAAGAAATTAAAACTTAAAGGTATAGGGTAGGTAAGATTTGGTTAAAAAACTTTTTTTCAAATTTGTTTAAACTTTATATATCAATACATAATTAAAATGTAAGTACTCTGAAAAAGAAAGTATAAAAATTGAGTGTCTGTAGACCTCTCACGACTGTTTTAAAGACAGCTCATTATTTCCATTCACTCCACCTTCTCCCTTCTGGGCTCTTTCCAAAGCCACGCCCCCAAAACACATGAACGTGTTAGCCGACTGCTCAGCTGAAAGAAGCATTATTTACCTGAGACGAGCGGAGAAGAAGTGCATGTAGTGACATCATGTCATAATCACATGTAATAAAAAATCTAACTTTATCATAGGTATCAACATAGGTAGAGAATATAAAAACAAACCAAGGGCCGAAATAAACGTGCAGGTAAAGTTCCCGGTGAACATGGTAAAAGAGTTTAGACAGAGGGTAGTAGCTAAAGCTATCTTAGTTCTAAAAAAAGTTCCTGGATGCAGTGTACTAGCTTTTACGCATTTTGTTATCTAAAGTTACATTTTGCGAAATTCAACACGACAGCGATCAACTTGAGCTAAGCATATTGAGTATGTATCATCTCTACTAATGGCTCGCTAAGTGTATAACATTGTAACTTTATGCTAAGTAATGTTATGTTAGCTATATTAGGCAGCTACGTGTGCTAGTGATACATGCTTCATGAAAACATAAACCAAAAAAATTTATAATCAAAATGAAAGATTACCTGTCCAGCAGAAATACAGCCTCTTGAACTCCTCAAATCAAACGGGTGCCCCAGGGTTGCCAGGTTTTCACAACAAAACCCACCCAATTGCTACTCAAAACTAGCCCAAAATAAGCCCAATCGTGTTTCTCCGGTAAAAATCGCATTTGGGGGGTAAAATATGTGTCTTTTTGGTAGGGCTGCCTGCTAAAATTCGCAAATCCCGGGGCGAAATATCACATAATTGCAGCCGGAGCTATTTCTCTCTGTTCATGTCTATGGCGAGTCACGCAGGGACTGTGCTCCTCTGCCGCGGTTCCTACCAGACCGGTCTGAAATAGTCCCAATATAAACACTTATTATAAGTGCACCATAATGATTCAGGGTAAGACAAAAACATGGTTTGGAAAATGGATTCATGATGTACATTCTCATTATATAATTTTTGTAAATCTTGAACACAAAAAAAGTTACGGACAGCAGCTTTAAAATAGTCAAACGTACCTTTGTTAGAAAAATGTTTTTACTAAATTTAAAAATCAAACAAATAGATCTAAATCTAGAAACCCATACCTTTTTCAAACTAAAATGAAAACATAACAAAAACAGAGATTATAGAGATAAAACAACAATAACATTGTCATTTAAAACAAATTGGATTAAAATATTTTAAATGATCAAATATCCTTACATCAGATCTATACTTGTAAGGACTCGTCACTCGAAGTGGGATCCATGTGCAAACTTTATTGATAATCGAAGTTGTACAGGCAAGGGTCAAGCACCAGCAAACGGAGAGCATACAAATACAGTTCGGTAAACAGGCAAAGGGTCAGGGCAGGCAGATAACGATCACAGGTTCAGAGAGAGCAAAGGGTCAGAAAGGCAGGCAGCGATGGGTCGTAGACGATAAACACAGAGAAGTCACAACAGGCAGGCAATGAACAGGATAAATACGCTCAGAGTTGTACACCGTGGCAATACAAAACTTTGCAGTGTTCACAGGGAAAAAGTCAGCTCAAATAGACCAGGGGATTGGCTACAGCTGAAGCGGTGATCAGAGCCAGGTACGGGGCTGATGGGAAATGTAGTGTGGGAAACAGACAGTCAATACTCGGGTGATGGAGCCCTCTGGCAGTCAGAGGAGGGAATCACGGAGCTCGACACGGTGACAGACGTTACGTTAACCTCGAGTGTCTTGAAGAAAGCAGCCCAGACTTGTGAAGTGAACTGGGGGCCTCGGTTGGAAACTATATCCTCAAATAACCCGTAGAAACGGAAGACCAGATTGCAGAGGTGTTCGGCTGTCTGTAGGGCAGTGGGGAGCTGGGGTAGAGGTATGAGGCGGCAGGCCTTAGAAAACCGGTCTACGACGGTAAGGATGGTGGTGTGGCCATTGGAAACTGGTAGGTCGGTAATGAAGTCGACAGCAATGTGCGACCAAGGACGTTGTGGAATGGGGAGAGGTTGGAGTAGGCCTGCTGGCAGTTGCCGTGGAGTCTTTTGTGTATTGCAAGTGTGGCATCTGTGGACGAACATGGTGGTATCCTTGGACAGGGAAGGCCACCAAAACCGGTTCTGTAGAAGAGAGATGGTGGCGGTGATGCCAGGGTGACCAGAACTGGGTAGGGAATGGACCTGTTCGAGGACCCGGGTACGGAGGGCCTCTGGAACGAAGATCTTGTCTGGGGGACAATCATTGGGGACCTCCGCCTGAGCGTTTGCCTGCTCGATTTCAGTTATAATGTCCCACTGGACAGGAGCGACTATGAGTTTGGGGGACAGGATGGTAGCAGGGAGTTGAGGCGATTGGTCAGGTTTGTGTTGTCTGGACAGGGCATCGGCTTTAGTATTCTTGGACCCGGGGTGATAAGTGACTGTGAAGTCGAAACGGGTGAAAAAGGGAGACCAGCGTGCCTGCCTGGGGTTGAGTCTCTTGGCTGTTCTCAGGTACTCCAGGTTCTTATGGTCAGTTAGGACGGTGAACGGATGAGTGGATCCCTCCAACCAGTGGCGCCACTCCTCGAAGGCAGCTTTCATAGCTAAGAGTTCCTTGTCTCCAGTGTCGTAGTTTCTTTCGGACGCATTCAACTTCCTGGAGTAAAAGGCACATGGATGTAACTTAGGAGGCGTACCTTGTCTTTGGGAGAGGAAAGCACCCAGGCCAGTATTGGAGGCATCTACCTCCACGACGAAGGGTAGATCAGGGTCAGGATGGCGCAGGATGGGAGCTGAGACGAACCGTTGTTTCAGTTGTTCGAAAGCCTGGACGGCCGTGTCGGACCACTGGAGGTGGTTGGCTCCCTTCTTAACCATGGACGTTAGGGGATTGGCCACTGAACTGAAACCCCTGATGAAACGACGATAAAAGTTAGCAAAGCCTAAGAAGCGTTGAAGCTCTTTCAGGGTGGTGGGTTGTGGCCAGCTAAGAACTGCTCGGACCTTCCCCTCATCCATCGCGACCCCCTCTGGACTGATAACATATCCCATGAACGTAGTGGACGTCTGATGGAATTCACACTTCTCTGCCTTTGCATAAAGCTGGTGTTGAATGAGTCGCTGAAGAACAGCCCTGACGTGTTGGACGTGCTCGTCGTAGGTGTCTGAAAAGACCAAGATATCATCAATGTAGACAATGACAGACTGATTAAGCATGTCTCTAAAAACATTGTGGATGAACGACTGGAAGACGGAGGGACTGTTGACCAGGCCGAAGGGCATGACCAGGTATTCATAGTGCCCTGTGATAGTAGAAAAGGCTGTTTTCCACTCATCCCCCTCTCGTATGCGAATAAGATTGTAGGCACAGCGAAGATCTAGTTTTGTGTAGTATTTGGCTGTTCGGAGCTGCTCCAGAGCTGCTGGGACCAGGGGAAGAGGGTATCGAAACTTGACAGTTACTTCGTTCAAACCTCGATAGTCGATGCATGGTCGAAGACCTCCATCCTTCTTCTGGACGAAGAAGAATCCAGCAGACGCCGGAGACGTAGAAGGTCGAATGAAGCCCTTCGCTAATTCCTCCTCGATGTATTTCTTCATGGCCGCGGACTCAGGCTGAGAGAGTGGAAAAATGCGACCCTTGGGAGGGGAAGAGCCAGGGAGCAGGTCGATGGCGCAGTCGCAGGTCCTGTGAGGAGGCAGTTTGGAGGCTCTGACCTTACTGAAAGCTATGGCCAGATCAGCATACTCGCTGGGAAGATTGGGGACAGAAGTACATTCCTCCAAGACTGTGACAGACCGGACCGGCATGGATGAGACCAGAGAAAGACATTTGGGGTAGCAGGAACTGTTCCACTGGGCGATCTGACCAGCCCTCCAGGAGATGTGAGGATCATGTAGGCGGAGCCAAGGCAAACCGAGGATGACAGGCATGTGTGAGGTAGACAGGATGTAGAATTGGATCGTCTCAGAATGGAGTACACCAGTGTGCATCAACAGCTCTTGGGTGATAAATGACACTTGTCCAGAACACAGTGGACGGCCGTCTATCGCTTCAACTGAGAGAGAAGAAGAACACAGAGTGAGAGCAATACTGTTAAGCTGGGCAAATTCTTTGGACATAAAATTTCATAAAACATAAAAAGAGTCCAGCAGAGCGGTGGTGGAGATCTTACGACTATTAGCAGTTATGGTGATAGGCACAGTAACACACAGATCAGGGTTTAAAGTGTCTAACACTCACCGGCTTCTGGGATTCTGGAAGTGGTCTAGAAGGGCAGGAAACTCGTAGGTGGCCAGGTTGTCCGCAGGACAAACATAGATACTGTGCCAATCGCCGAGCTTTCTCAGTGGCGGATAAATGGTAGGTGTTGATTTGCATAGGTTCCGCTTCGTCTGTGTGTGGAGTCGCAGGTGCTCGGGGAATGCTGCGAGTGTTTGATCTTCGTGATCTAATAAGGTTGTCAATCCGAATGGCAAGCTCAACGAACTGCTTAAAACCCCTTCCCTCGTCGCGGCAGGCCAACTCCGATTGTAGTTCGTGACGTAATCCCTTTCTGAACAGAGTTTTAAGTGTCATCAACCCACGAAGTCTGAGCGGCGAGGGTGCGAAACGCGAGGGCATATTCAGCCGCAGTCATGCTGCCTTGAGAAAGTTCTAGAAGGCGATCACCCGCACTCTTGCCTTCTCTGGGATGATCAAAGACTTTGCGAAAACATTGCAGAAAGACAACGAAGGACGGGAAAGCCGTGCCTTGATCTAACTAATCAATTTTTCTTTCCTTCTTTCTTTCTTTATAATTAATCCATCTTTCTTTCTTTCTTTCTTTCTTTCTTTCTTTCTTTCTTTCTTTCTAACTAATCAATCCATCTTTCTTTTGTTCTACATAATCCATCTTTCTTTCTTTGTAAATTATCCATCTTTTTTTCTTTCTAACTAATCTATCTTTTTTTCTAACTTATTAATCTTTCTCTCTAACTAATATATCTTTCTTTCTAACTAATCTATCTAACTTTCTTTCTAACTAATCTATCTTTCCAACTAATCCATCTTTCTTTCTTTCTAACTAATCCATCTTTCTTTCTTTCTTTCTTACTAATCAATCTTTCTTTCTTTCTTTCTTTCTAACTAATCCATTTTTCTTTCTTTCTAATATATATTTCTTTCTTTCTAACTAATCTTTCTTTGTTTCTTTCTAACTAATCCATTTTTCTTTCTTTCTTTCTTTATAATTAATCCATCTTTCTTTCTTTCTTTCTTTCTTTCTTTTTCTTTCTAACTAATTAATCCATCTTTCTTTCTCTCTACCTAATCCATCTTTCTTTCTTTCTAATTTATCTATCTTTCTTTCGAACTAATCTATCTTTCTTTCTAACTAATCTATCTTTCTTACTAATCCATCTTTCTTTCTAACTAATCCATCTTTCTTTCTTTCTTAATCCATCTTTTTTTCTTTCTAACTAATCCATCTTTCTTTCTTTCTAATCCATCTTTCTTTCTAAGTAATCTTTCTTTCTTTTTAATATATCCGTCTTTCTTTCTTTTTGTCTTTCTTTCTTTCTTTCTTTCTTTCTTTCTTTCTTTCTTTCTTTTTTCTTTCTTTCTTTCTTTCTTTCTTTCTTTCTTTCTTTCTTTCTTTCTTTCTTTCTTTCTTTCTTTCTTTCTTTCTAACTAATCCATCTTTCTTTCTTTCTTTCTTTCTTTCTTTCTAACTAATCCATCTTTCTTTCTTTCTAACTAATCCATCTTTCTTTCTTTCTTTCTAACTAATCCATCTTTCTTTCTAACTAACTAATCTATCTTTTTTCTTTCTAAATAAGATATTTCTTTCTTTCTTATTAATCCATCTTTTTTACTAATCCATCTTTCTTTCTTTCTTTCTTTCTTTCTTTCTTTCTTTCTTTCTTTCTTTCTTTCTTTCTTTCTTTCTTTCTTTCTTTCTTTCTTTCTTTCTTTCTAACTAATCCATCTTTCTTTCTTTCTTAATCCATCTTTCTTTTTTTAACTAATCTTTCTTTCTTTCTAACTAACCTTTCTTTCTAACTAATCTTTCTTTCATTCTAATATATCTTTCTTTCTTTCTTTCTTTCTTTCTTTCTTTCTTTCTTTCTTTCTTTCTAACTAATCTTTCTTTTGTTCTAATATATCTTTCTTTCTTTCTAACTAATCCATCTTTCTTTCTTTCTTTCTAACTAATCCATCTCTCTTTCTTTCTTTCAACTAATCCATATTTCTTTCCTAATCCATCTTTCTTTCTTAATCCACCTTTCTTTCTTAATCCATCTTTCTTTTTAACTAATCTTTCTTTCTTTCTTTCTAACTAATCCTTCTTTCTTTCTTTCTTTCTTTCTTTCTTTCTTTCTTTCTTTCTTTCTTTCTTTCTTTCTTTCTTTCTTTCTTTCTTTCTTTCTTTCTTTCTGTCTTTCTGTCTTTCTAACTAATCTTTCTTTCTTTCTTTCTTTCTTTCTTTCTTTCTTTCTTTCTTTCTAACTAATCCATCTTTCTTTCTTTCTTTCTTTCAACTAATCCATCTTTCTTTTTATCTAATCTTTCTTTGTTTCTAACCGATCGATCTTTCTTTCTTTCTAACTAATCCATCTTTCTTTCTTTCTTTCTTACTAATCCATCTTTCTTTCTTTCTTTCTTTCTTTCTTTCTTTCTTTCTTTCTTTCTTTCTTTCTTTCTTTCTTTCTTTCTTTCTTTCTTTCTAACTAATCCATCTTTCTTTCTTTCTTAATCCATCTTTCTTTTTTTAACTAATCTTTCTTTCTTTCTAACTAACCTTTCTTTCTAACTAATCTTTCTTTCATTCTAATATATCTTTCTTTCTTTCTTTCTTTCATTCTTTCTTTCTTTCTTTCTTTCTTTCTTTCTAACTAATCTTTCTTTTGTTCTAATATATCTTTCTTTCTTTCTAACTAATCCATCTTTCTTTCTTTCTTTCTAACTAATCCATCTCTCTTTCTTTCTTTCAACTAATCCATATTTCTTTCCTAATCCATCTTTCTTTCTTAATCCACCTTTCTTTCTTAATCCATCTTTCTTTTTAACTAATCTTTCTTTCTTTCTTTCTAACTAATCCTTCTTTCTTTCTTTCTTTCTTTCTTTCTTTCTTTCTTTCTTTCTTTCTTTCTTTCTTTCTTTCTTTCTTTCTTTCTTTCTTTCTTTCTTTCTGTCTTTCTGTCTTTCTAACTAATCTTTCTTTCTTTCTTTCTTTCTTTCTTTCTTTCTAACTAATCCATCTTTCTTTCTTTCTTTCTTTCAACTAATCCATCTTTCTTTTTATCTAATCTTTCTTTGTTTCTAACCGATCGATCTTTCTTTCTTTCTAACTAATCCATCTTTCTTTCTTTCTTTCTTACTAATCCATCTTTCTTTCTTTCTTTCTTTCTTTCTTTCTTTCTTTCTTTCTTTCTTTCTTTCTTTCTTTCTTTCTTTCTTTCTTTCTTTCTTTCTTTCTTTCTTTCTTTCTAACTAACTAATCCATCTTTCTTTCTTTCTAACTAGTCCATCTTTCTTTCTTTCTTTCTTTCTTTCTAACTAATCCATCTTTCTTTCTAACTAATCTTTCTTTTTTTTTTCTAACCAATCCATCTTTCTTTCTTTCTTTCTTTCTTTCTTTCTTTCTTTCTTTCTTTCTTTCTTTCTTTCTTTCTTTCTTTCTTTCTTTCTTTCTTTCTTTCTTTCTTTCTTTCTTTCTTTCTTTCTTTCTAACTAATCCATCTTTCTTTCTAACTAATCAGTCTTTCTTTCTTTCTAACTAATCCATTTGTCTTTTTTTCTAACTAATTAATCCATCTTTCTTTCTTTCTTTCTTTCTTTCTTTCTTTCTTTCTTTCTTTCTTTCTTTCTTTCTTTATAATTCATCTTTCTTTCTTTCTTTCTTTCTAACTAATTAATCCATCTTTCTTTCTTTCTAAATTATCCATCTTTTTTTCTTTCTAACTAATGTATCTTTCTTTCTATCTAATCCATCTTTCTTTCTAACTCATCGATATTTCTTTCTTTCAACTAATCTATCAATCTAAATTTAAACTACTTTAAATTTCTAACTTCTTTAAACTTCTACAAACTTTCTGGTCAGGCTTTCTCAAGCCACCTTAAAGTTTGTCTAAACAAACTTTTTTTCTAGTTGTATGATAGTGTGGTATTGTTGTGTTTACTTGTTTACTAAAAAGCTATTAAAAATATGGTGATATTGATATTTTAGTTTAAGGGACAGAATTCACAAAAAGTATTTTATTGGAATACAGCAGATGTTTGAAATCATCACAAAACCATTGCTAGAAAAGACATTTAATAATTTGGCACAAAAACAATGAAGACTTTAATTAGGGTGACAGCTAATTTATATAAGTTGAAAACTGTATAAATATTTTGCTACAAACAAGACAATGCAGGGACTTGTTTACAAGTCATTTACATGAACAATGCGATTCAAAACTGATCCAACAGAACTAATTGCACCTTCTAATATGAGTGAGGGAAAGAGTTGAGCATACACACATTACCATTAAAAAGTTTGTAAGATTTCTTTTCTTGAAGAAATTAATAATTATATTCAACAAGAACACATTAATGTGATCAAAAGTGGCTGTAAAGACGTTTATAATGTTACAAAAAACGTTGCATGCTTTGAACAATAATAAGTGTGTTATTGTGTGTTATGTCTGTGTTATAAGTGTGAGTCATAAAACATTGCAATATTAATAGAATAAAATATTAGAGTTAATTTAGATACCAACTAAATAAAATGATCAGCTTTTATATAAAAGTATATATATAGTAGTATGTAGAAGTGTAGTGTGTGTGTGTGTGTGTGTGTGTGTGTGTGTGTGTGTGTGTGTGTGTGTGTGTGTGTGTGTGTGTGTGTGTGTGTGTGTGTGTGTGTGTGTGTGTGTGTGTGTGTGTGTGTGTGTGTGTGTGTGTGTGTGTGTGTGTGTGTGTGTGTGTGTGTGTGTGTGTGTGTGTATGACCACATATAAATTAAAATGGATTCAAATTTATATAACTGGATGGACAGACAGACAGACAGACAGACAGACAGACAGATAGACAGACGGATAGATAGATAGATAAATAGACAGACAGACAGACAGACAGACAGACAGACAGACAGACAGACAGATAGATAGATAGATAGATAGATAGATAGATAGATAGATAGATAGATAGATAGACAGACAGACAGACAGACAGACAGACAGACAGATAGATAGATAGATAGATAGATATAGATAGACAAGACAGACAGATAGATAGATAGATAGATAGATAGATAGATAGATAGATAGATAGATAGATAGATAGATAGATAGATAGATAGATAGATAGATAGATAGATAGATAGATAGATAGATAGATAGATAGATAGATAGATAGATAGATAGATAGATAGATAGATAGATAGATAGATAGATAGATAGATAGATAGATAGATAGATAGATAGATAGATAGATAGATAGATAGATAGATAAGACAGACGGATGGATGGACGGACGGCCCACAGCTTTTATATAAAAGTATATATATAGTAGTATATAGAAGTATAGTGTGTGTGTGGTACACATATAAATATCAGTAAACAGACTGATATAGTTTTGGCTACAGTACCTGATACTTTTGTTCGGTAAATTGATATTCTGTGCTCCTCCCTTGAATATCATCTATGTGCTTTCCCTTCATCAGAGGAGACAGAAGAATGAGTGACTCCACCGTATCATAAATCTAAAATGAAGAGGATGATGTCTGCTCAGCTCGTCCTGTCATCAGTCAGTCTGTAATGATGGGGTCTCTTTTGAAGGCGGGAGGGCCCAGGGGCCCCATTTGGGCAGCCATTATAAATGAGGCTTATCATAGCAGCATAAACTGTCATTCAATCACACTCAGCCTGTCCTCTATACATCCTTTTATCAGCCTCTGTCTGTGGATTCATTCTCAAACGCTGCATCCACACACAAACATACATTAAGGAAGGTGCGCATGCTCCGCTAATGCACGCTTTTACATTCACACACCTCATGCGTGTGGCTTTAAGTGAACTTTATTCTGTGAACACACAAGAGACACAAATTCACATGCAATCAAATGATCAAGCATAGTGTAATAATAATCAAATGCATATTCCTGGAGGCAATGCATCTCTGTTAATATGAGCATGCACCTGACATACTGCGGTTAAATGCAGAACAAATTAACACATTACACATTCGTTTTACCGAGTGCCCATTTACACCAAGATCAAAAAGCCCACCTTGTTGGCAGAGGCTATTTACACTAACTCCCCCCACCATTGTCTGATTGAACCAGACAATATTACAAAAGAAATCCTGCTCATAATAGGAATAGTGGCTTGGAGAGTAAGCTGGGTGGCCTTAAAGGTGCAGTGTGTAATATTTATGATGATCTATTGAGAGAAATGCAATATAATATACATAACTATGTTTTCAGTGGTGTACAAAGACCTTACATAATGAACTGTTATGTTTTTATTAGCTTAGAATGGGCTATTTCTATCTACATAAACAGCAGCGGGTCCCCTTACAGTGAAGTCACCATTTTGCGCCGTCGTGTTTCTACAGTGGCCCTAAACGGACAAACTGCTCTACAGAGCACTAGCTACTCTCTGCTGTCTCAGATGACGACTTCTTTGTCCTGTGTCGGCCACCGTAGTTTCTCTATGTGCTTCGAAAGGGAGGGGTGAGCAGTAGGATGCTAATAAAATTTACACAGTGCACCTTTAACTTTTGATGCGACTGGCCCGAGTTTGAATCCATTTACCGAACCCATTCTTCTCCTTTTTTGCATCGTATATCAGCTCGGAGAGGCATTTATTTAAACTAAATATGAGGATAATACTTTAAAAGTGGAAATAAAGTGCTTAACACCAGACGCGACTTGCACGAATAAATCACGCAATTCGCACGTAGTTGGACGCTTGAACATTTTGAGTTTACTCGCTTCATTCGCGCTTGAAATTCACTACACAACAGACGCAAATTCGTGTCGTGGGAGGGCCTTCTGCCAGCCGGCTCGTCTCATTACAAAATGGCTGACATGGATTGTTTTAAAATACGGCGAATAAGCTCAATTTGCCGTCTTTAACTAGCTTGTAGTCTCAATAGCCTGTGTATAGCTCAAATTGAGTAAAGAGCGTTTTTTACAACTTACCAGGTTGTCCGACCTCCTCACTCACTTTCTTCCAAGCAAGATCCTTTTTATTCCTGTTTCCATAAAGTATGAAGATGTATCGTACAGCTCCGGGTATCCACATAGGATTTTGTCCTCATTGTTGTCACTAATAGAGCAAGCTCCTGATTGGTTAACGCTGTGTCATTCGCGCCAATCGCGCCGCAGAATGTCTAATTGCGTCTTTGCATTGACTTAACATAAATCACTCGCGTGAAACGCTTCATTCGCGTCTGGTGTGAACGCACCATAACATACGGAAGCCCTGAACCGCAAAGTTAAACAAAAATGTAGAATTCCGAGATTAAAGTCAACATAGAGATAAAAGGGTTTATTTAATTATATTCATAATCACAGCAGTTTTGGCCTAAACCAATCATTCTTCTTGAGCAGGCGCTCGCAGTTTGAAAACTCCTGTAGGCCTATCTGTTTCATGAACGTTAAGATAACCTGAACACTAAGTTTTATATTTCAATTTTATCTCTTGTTTAGTGATATTTACTGTAAGCTAAGGGCTATTAGGCTACCTGATGGATGATGAAAGTTTTCAGCCCTCTGTTCAAATACACTAGCGGCTGCAGCGCTGTAGTGTGTGTTCGTCAATGAGGGTGCGTTTGTAATTTTGACTTTATTCTCTAAATATTTCGACTTTATTCACAAAATATTTCGACTTTATTCTCTAAATATTTTTACTTTATTCTCTAGATGTTTTTTTTTTTTTTCACTTTGCGGTTCAGGGCTTCCGTAATAACAGGTATGTAATAGTGGGAACAAAGTGTTTAACAGGTAGTAAGGAGTAAGTGTTGGGGAGGTAATGTCAATTAGAAGTAATGTCCCAATAAGGCAGTATCCGTTTATGATTTTAATCAATATAAACATATACACTGAAGTTGTTATTCTTGCTTGTTTTACAGCATACTGCAATCAACTGATAAATAGTATATTCCACTATTTATAGTATTTATAAGTATAAATAGGATTAACAACTATTTACACTTGCAAAGAAAATACTCTATTTTCTCTATTTACACAAATAAGTAGCATTTAATGCTAATTGCACAGTGTAAAGAAGCTACTTTTTGTTGGTACTGTATTTACAGTTAGGGTGCTTTCACACTAGCAGTTTTGGTGCAAACCCGGGTTCGATTGACGTCAGAGTTCGGTACGTTTGGATGATGAGAACACGGTCTTCCGAACTCGGGTGCGCACCCGCGAACCGTACCAGAGTCCGCTTAAAAAGGGTGGTCTGGGGTACGGTTCATGTGAACTCCGGTACGGTTCGCTGCTGATGTGAACGCAATCGTATTAAATCGCGGAAGTGAACCGCTATTAATGACGTATGATTTGATACAAATGTGTGTTTGTGTGTGTTTCACTCATTTTCCTGACGAGCGTGACTGACATACTGCAAGCAGAGTTGTAAACCTCATTTCTGCTCGTCTTCAGCATTCTTTAGAGCATTGCAGTACATTTGCGGCATATAGACGCAAGTGCCATTACGTACTGAAGCTTTAGAAACAAAACCAATGGTTAAAAAACAAAAATATAAAAGTGAGGTGAGCAACACTATGCATTTTGCCGCCTTCACGCTCGCTTTCGTTACTAAGCAACCGGATAAACAGCTGCTGCTTTGATGACGCAAACGCACCCCGGTTTGGATCCAAATAATATAATATGAACACAGTCCAGCGGGGGCAGGGGGAGGGGGGAGCAATCGAACTCGGGTTCGGTCCAGGCAATCGAACCAAGTGTGAAAGCACCCTTAGTGTCAACAGATACTGCCTTAAGGCCACAGTATACTTCACTTTTATACACGTAGGCATTACGCAAGGGTCAGCGTACTTTCAGCGTTTCATCGTCAGAAGAGTATGCGTGTACTGTACGTGCACCGCCGGATTTTTGTAACCGTGCGTAATTTGAGAAATTGCTCTAAACTGCACATGCGTCGATCGCCTGTGTACGCATACGAGTCAAAAGAGTAGGCCTATACTTTACACAGCTGTGCGTTCGACTGTATACTTTGGGCTGTAGCATTAAGAAGAGATTTGTTTGAGATGATAAGAGACAGATCTTACACTATAGCCCTATTCACACTAGGGCTGGGTATCAATTCAGATGTTCCGATTCGATTCGATTCCGATTTGCAAGCTCTCAAATCGATTCGATTCGATTTTCGATTCTCAATTCAATTTCGATTAAACTCAATGAATATAGATTTAATTCAAATAGCCTACTATATTTATAAAAAAAGAACAGTGAACAAGTTTACAAGTGGGTATTTAAAAAGAAATTAAGAGCCACAAATCTGTATATTAAACTCTTTTTATTTAAGGTACACTTGGGTAGGCCTACATTAAAACAGAACCCATCTCTATATTTCAAATGCATACAGTTATGTTAAATACAATACAATTTTGAGGGGAAAAAAAGGATATTGGATGATTTTCAGCAATTTTCAGTAAGGGACAAGCATTTCTTGCGATTTAGCCGACCGTCATTCAGACTCTGTCCGTTTTTATGTAGGCTTTTTCCTCCAGGGGCGTCTGAGCTTTGATTCATGCCCCGGATGATGCATTATATTTCGTCACTATCTCTGTTATTTGCGTGCCTTCCTTAGATGCGATTGCCATTCGATTTATCTTAACGACAAGCATATATGCGATACCGGGCAGGATCGACTGAAAAAAATCGATTCTTGGCCTTGAGAATCGATTTTGAATCGACCACATTTTTAAAAACGATTTATCGAAAAATCTATTTCTTTGCCCAGCCCTAATTCACACTGGACTAGTGTTATCTGGGGACCTGGATTAGCATTATCTGCCGCTAGGGTGCGCCTAGATTTCTAGGCTAGCAAAGTCTGTGATTTTACTCGAATTTACTGACTTATCTCCCGGATTTGATGTCAAGGCTTGGAAATGTCTTGTCGTTATATGTCTATCTGTATGATATATCATAAACAGAAGAATTTTCCTTACCTCATGTTGCTATACATGTCATCCGTCTCCATCTAATCATCCTTGTTGTTTTCACTCTTCTAATGGTTTTCAGCTTTCTCTTTCTGCAAATTGTATAGTCGTATGGTGCATAGGGATATGACCCAGCACCCAAAATACTATCAAAACACTTCAACGCAGCCTCTATTCTTCGTGAAAGATGGATAAAAAGGCACAGGAAACAAAAACCTTGAAAAAATTATATACAACCCCGATGTATATACAAATTTATACAAAAAATTATATACAAATCCTGGCCAAATCACAGAGATGCCGATTTGCACGGGACTAATATTATCACAGGACCTCTGTGTTCGGCAAAATATGGTAGGTCATTTGCGGGGGATTTTTTACTTTACAAATTACAGACATGACTGATTCACATGGGATTAAGATCACAGACAACCTCCGCAATTATTACAAATGACTAGAGGTCACCAGGTAATACTAATCCCGTGGGAATAGGGCTTTAAGTGATATTTTCCCTACTGTGATTTGTTTGTTTGTGAAAATAGTAGAAAAACAGATCACACAGCAATTGAACCCTTCACAATTATCCCATTCCACTGGGGAGAAAAGTAGCTTTACTTTCTCTGTTTAAGCCCATTATCGATTTTATCTTAAAATTAAAACTGTAATGACAGTGTTTTACCAAAACGAGGGAGGAAAATATCAGGTTTTAACGGGCCTGTGTAAATTGCAGAAATGTATTATTTTACCAAACGTAACACTAACAGCAGTTGTAATTTAGTGAGTGGAGGCGGTGAACAGGATTGTGTTGCACTGATGACTGACCTGGGAAACCTCTAAATGCAGCTGTTAATAATGATATGTTTGTTCTCTCTGTCCCTCTCATTCAGACTTTCTCTTTGTCTATCTTGTTCTCACTTTCAATTTATTTATTTTGTTTTCCAAGTACTGTTTCTCTGTTAATGGGTGTTTCTTCAACTATATGAGCACTTTTGGCCCTGAGGGCTTTTTGAAATTAAACTCTTTTAAAACCTACTTTTCACAGGCACACACACACACACACACACACACACACACACACACACACACACACACACACACACACACACACACACACACACACACACACACACACACACACACACACACACACACACACACACACACACACACACACACACACACACACACACACACACACACACACACACACACACACACACACACACACACACACACACACACACACACACAATATCCAACAGTGGATACTGTACATTCAATAGCCTGAGTTGTTTGCCAATAATATTTAGAAAAATTCAAAGCTTTATTGGGTCTATTTATGCTCCACCAACGAAAACTAACGCAAAGAAGAAGCTAAATGAATTTCTGTTAGTCTCCGAGCAACAGACAATATCTGCATTTCATGCTTTGTAACCAATCGGTTGTGAATGATTCAATGACTCATTCATAAAGACAGTTCCTTCTTTCATTATTAAATGAATCAGTGTTGTTGAACAAATCTATTGTGTGAATGATTCACTGACTCATAAAGACAGTGGCTGCATCTGAAATTGCATAGGCCTACTCCCCCCTAAATAGTAGGTGAAAAACAGAAAATGTGTGATAAAATAATTATGTTTGAAATCATAGTACTTATAAAAGAGTAGGCAAAAAGTACCTGGATGACATACTTCTTCCGGTGAGATACTGAAGTGAAGTTCTATACGATGGACACTACTATCCCATGAGGCAACGGGAGAGGATTTGTGAATGGCAGTGAAGCGATGCAACTGATGCTGGTAGGTTACATTATAATGACAACATGGTGAATGTATATGTCCAGATTATATTTACTACCTACTATATATAACATACTTTTTTAGCAATCATGAAGTAATTACTTAATCAAAATATGTACCTACTAAAGAGAGTATGCGATTTCTGACAGAATGAATGTTTTTGAACGACTCATTTTGAATGAATGATTCAATGATTCACTCACAGCATGAATCAATGTTTTTGCATTAATGAATGACTCACTGTCTCAATGTCAAGACAGTCACCTGTTGCCACCTATTGGTGTATCAATGTCATTTGCAGAAAGACTGAAAATAAAAAATACCCACAACACAGACAAGAGTAGTGATACAAACTGATACAAAAAAGTAGTTGTGGTGTTACACTAGAACAAACTGCTGTATCATACATATAACTTAGACAACACCCACCCACTTTTTAAGACCAATGGTATTGGCCCCTTTCACTTTGACCGTCTTTAATTCAGTACATGTTTCCTTTTCAGAGCGCCATCAGTTAAATCCATTCCACTTGAGGAATACCCTAATGAATTAAACTCCTTTCGCGTTTTTGCTACAGCCTTGACTTCCATGCTGCTGCTTCCTCAAATCCATTCCACTTGGTTCAATCTGAGTCCATATAAATTAAACTCCATTCCGTGTTTTTACTACTCGCGCCTCCGCACACCTGTGACACAGCAAGGTAACGTTAAACAGCATCTGCTCCTCAGGTGGGTCTGGTTGTGTGCTCATATGTCACTAAACAAGCTGGGATTTAAGTGAATGTTAATTTGTTGCTTTTAAAGGTATCATGTAGTCTTTGTAGCAGCATTGAATTACACTAATACTATGTTGTTATAACTTATAACCATTCCACCACTCCAGGCACGTCGGCGCGCCCGCCATATTGCAACGGTCCGCGTGTCCTCTCTCACAGTAAGAATCCATCATCCAACAACATTGCGCAGCTTCTGGTTGTGAAACCGCCGAAATTTAAAGTCCAGAAGAAAGGGAATAATATTTCACAGGTAAGAATGTGTTTATGTGTATTAATGTTAGGCTACACTTTTTACTATGGTAAGTTAGGCCTACTTTTTAATGCCAGGTCAGTGGATGCCTCCTCCTTGTTGTAATTGTCTTAGTTGAGCAAAATCATCTGCTGAAGTCTATTTCATAGATATTCTTACTACGGTTGCAGACTGTCAACTTGCTCTCTAGTGTTCGCTGACCGCTCCAATATGTCTGCTGACGTTTTTGCTAGGCTAACTAGCTACGTTACAGTAACTTACATCAATCAACCAGTGTTAGCAGCTCTTTGAATCCTGGTCAATAAGAGAGTTGTTGTACCAGTGCTATGTGTTGATATTAAAGCCAAGGTGCTACTGTATGGTTATCACTGACTAACAACCTTGAAACACATTATAGAATGATAGAAGATAATAGATGATAGAACAAAGTCCATCTCCTACTGTAAATAACCTGCACACTGTGTGTGTGTTGCCAGCCAGCCAACCTTTATGTGAGAAAAAAGGAACACTGACATCAGAACATTTTTAGTGCACAGAAACGCTTATTATCTCAAATAATTAAATTGAAAATAAATATGCTAATATGGGAATGTTGCATTTGTCGTTAGGCAGCAGAGAGAGAGAGAGAGAGAGAGAGAGAGAGAGAGAGAGAGAGAGAGACTCAGGTAAATTTGATTTTTGTTTGACAACATTATGAATGGTTCTCTCTTAACTTAAACTGATTTGATTATGACCAGTGTTGGGCAAGTTACTCAGGAAGTGTAATAAGTTACTTTTTGCTTATTACTCCTTTAAAAAGTAATAATATTTCTTTACTGACTACTTGGTAATTGGTTATGTACTTGTTATGTTACTATATTCCTTTTTTATTTATTAAAAAGTGACGTACAGCCTGTTTAGCAGCTATTTTAAGAATTGAAGCCACTTTATTGGAACAATAACCTTAGAGAAAGAATCAAGAATCAGACTAACTGTAAACAAACACCGCAGTCTCTCAATCCATGGCATTTCAATCAACCCCTGACTGATCATTGCTCTTCACAAACAACCAGAATATATTAATATGCTACAGGAAGTGACATGTGGTCAGCAGGAAGTTGATGTCAGTACCCTCTTTTCGCTATTACATCAATGAGTGTTTCATCTTCAAGTCAGCGCCTATTGAACAGCAGTTTAAAATCTATTCATAACCTCGCAAAATGCAAAGCAAAGTGTAAATTGTGAAGCTGATTGATTATATCGCAGGTATGAGTGTATTTCATGGGAGCCACTTCAAGGGGGAGCAAAAAATCGATTAGACTGTTTATTTTGTGGGATTAAAGTCTTTCTTCTCAGCTGCCTGCACATTTTATCTGCTAAACAAAGTCTCTCCAGTGCTGTAAGATGTTATAGCTATTTGTGGCACAGACTATAAAACATTCAACGTTTAAGATTCCCCAGGTCTTTTATTCTGATATGAGACTGATATAGATATAGATTCATTGTTTTAAGCCGTATTATTTTCATTCTTCTGTGAAAGACAAAAGAAGATGCAATAGGTAGATTCTCTAAACAGATCTTTTCACAATGAAAGTTTTTGTTTTTCTGGCAAGCTAAAAAAAAAAAATTGAATGAAAATACTCCGTAAAAAGGAATATGATGGCATCATTCGCTTATCTGCATGTAAATCCATTAGTCTCTCTAACTCACTAACAGTATTTCACATTTTCTGAGAACAAATGATGTCAAAATGTAAATTTTTGTGTGATCTATTCCTCTAAAAGGCCTCTGTTCCATCTTTATGAAATTGTCAACATCTCCGAGTTTAGCCGAGTAAGTCCTTCTCTCAGATAACACACTTCAGGCTTTACTCAAAACCTCTGGGCCAATCTATGAGCTGTGAGGAAAATACCAAACGGCTAATTAACAAAAGCTATCTTGGCTATGATTTGGAAATAAACTCTAATTTAGTCCTGAAAGCAATTAAGCGAGTCTGTAATGGTAAAACAAATGATAGCAGAAGGTTAATGGGAAGGGAATTAAAACTGAGATTATGCTGATTAAAGCCAACTGTCATGTGGTCCGATGGAAGCAGAAAGAAATGAGGGACTGAAACAGAGACGCTCACAGGAAGCCGGGGTTGAACCGGGCAGCAACTGTTGAAGGAAAAACCGAGACAAGGCTGTCATATGAACTATTTTAAGAACAAACCAAAGATATGTTAGCTAAATCTCTTTATTTGCATGCATTTTATACAGAAGGTTTGAATATTCCATTATGCAAACCATAGTCGTGGCTTAATGGTTAGAGAGTCAGACTGGTAACCTGAAGGTTGCGAGTTTGATTAATTTTGCGCTGTTGTGCGTTCCTCAAGCTCATGCGACAACGCTTCAGAGCGGTTCGCAATCTATGAATAGCGCACATTTATGCCAGGCAATTGTTTATGAACTAATGCTGATGAATAATGAAACTGTATACTTTACAATGTTTATATGGTAATATGGTTTTGACGGTTGTAACAATGCATATTTGATCTCCCTCATTTGATCTTGAATGAGCAGCCGGCGCAGTCATTTCAAAATAAGTCACGTTGTATTTCGAGCTTGTTTATAATTAAAAGTCACACATTATATATACGTTTTTTCCCTGGTCGTTATTGATATTTTGTTTACACAATAAACTGTATTTAATTTCATTCCCATTTAAATCTTAGCAAGGAAGAAAAGACTAAGAACATTATTTTACATATTATTCAATAAAGAATCAGGGTAATAATAGTTAACTAAAACCATTTAAAAAAAATCGTCATTACTTTAAATTTAATAAATATTAACTGAAATGAAAACTTAACTTTATATACTAACTAAAACAGAAAAAAAATAAAAATAAACTAATAGTACATCAATGATACTAAAATATCAATATATATCTTTATAAAGTGTATTTTCTAAATGTGCTCCAACATGTGCTCCTCGGGGAAAAAAGTATGCATCAAGCCCTGACAAGGACTGAACTGAGCTGTTTGAACGTCTAAATCACACACATTTTGACACAAATGTCCATTTTGCCATGTAATCAAGTAACAGTCAGTTATGTAATGCTCAAATTCTTAATACATCACTATTTAACTAAACTCATTAGATTTTAGTCCACTAAAACTAAAAACAATTCGGGTGACTATGACTAAAACTAAATGACATTTTAGTCAAAAGATTATGATTAAAAATAAATAAAAATTTTGCTGTCAAAATTAACACTGACCGGCAGGAAATGTTCACTACTCACTACTCCGAGTATGGGTTACCATACTTTGCCTACATGTCACTTTCACTTATAGCAGCCTTCTGTTATGCTAACAATACCATCATGCTCTGTTTAGAATGATTTTACATCGTCATTGTTTGGAGTCCCAGAGACCCCAAACAATAAAAGCCTAAAAACAAACTTTCAAATTTGCGCCAGCATTGACCATTAGCTAATGCAGCACAAAGTGAAATGGCTATCCATATGATTATATGAACCAATTTGCTTTAATGCAACCCTGTTACAAACCAGCTTTGTGTGGATGAGTTTAACGGTACTTTGCTTTTTAACTGTACTTTTGCTGTAATGGTAGAGAACTGAAAATGCATAACTCTCTATGGATGCGAGTTAAGTCTTTATATTTCATGTGTTTATATATATTTTTCTTTCTAAAAGAGAACCTTTTTGTGTTGAGTTTTACTCATTATTTCACAAATGTTTGGCCTGCTACACTCCTGACTGGCCATAAATCCTAGTTTAGTGTTCAGGAGAAAATTATTTTCTTACAGGGAGAATTAATGTTATTTTACAGCATCAGATTAATTTGATGGTGTCACAGTAACAATGAAAAGGCACACAATAGCAGAAGTAGATTTCACATGAACATTGAACAGTTGAGCTTTAAAAAGCAGTCATATAATTCCCAAAATATATTATTTTATATATGATCTCCTAATTTAGTTGCACGTGTATGTTGACAGGAAGTAAATATTGCATGCATATGTTTAATGAAAAAATGCTCAGTGTGGGATTAGTATTAAAGTCAGCATGAAAAGGAAGTTGCGATTTAGTCTTATTGCAATTTTGAATTTGTCAATCAGGAATTGATTGGATGGTTGTGGTTTGCTATTGGTCGATCTGTGAGTGACAGGTTGTCACGCCCTCACACCAGTAAACACATCTTCAGAGAAGAAATGTCGCTGCATAATGGAAGGGAAGCTATTTTGTTTATAGATTACGAGGGCACGTGAACAATGTGCTTGGATAAATCATTTATAATTAACTATGCAATATTCCATTAAAAATGGAATTGTCAATTTTGATTCCATGGTAACTAACATTAGCACGCAGACGTAAACATGTTGGTGTAATTGCTACTAAATTATATTCAATGTAAGTAGGCCTCATTGACCAGCTGCTAAACTGCACTCCAGTGACATGTATGAATAAAATAATACTGTAAGCTCATACAATGCACAATATTCTTTTCTACACAATATTCTGTTTTCGATTTTCATCATTGTGGCACATGTCATGTAAACCCTTTTTCATCTTGCTGTGTTGCACAGCCATTATTGACATCCTGTAAAAGCTTTTCATATTGCCAATACTTCCTCCGTCAACTACTTTTAGATCGGCCCATTTGTTTTCATCTCAGTAACTGTTTGGTGTTCTGAAGTATATGTGTTGACAGCCACTGTAACTAGCTGCCACTCAGCTATTTTTCTTTTGTTAGCGGTGAGACCAGGGGAAGGATTTCATCTAGAACATTTCTTTGAGGTCAGATTTTCAGGACCATCTAAAATTATATTGTACATTCTTTTCTGATGAAGTACCTACTTTTCCCAATCAGTCAATCATGTTTGATGTTAAGTCATAAGTGACTGACGAATTGGGCTCTCAGGCGAGATCCCCCATACGTCAGTCACTTGACACATTGTCTCCGTTCCTTCAGGGAACGAGGGTTACGTTAGTAAACAAGATTTTTCCCAAATCAGCATGTAGATCAAACATTGTGGCTAAAGGAGCAGAATTGAGGCCTAAACTTTCCCCATTATCTCTAATAGCTGTCACCTTATTAAATATTAATAATAGAGAAAACGATTACAATGACAACCATGTTCACATCCACACTGTAGTGAACTAATTTGCTATACAGTAGGGTCCAAAAGTTTGTGATCACTATAAAAAATGAATTTTTTCATTTTTCTAATTTAATACAACTTTTTTTATTTATTTATATAATCAGCATAACAATTTGATGATTTGATAATGTTCTAAAGAGCATTTTGTGCACTTTTATGAAAGCAAGGATATCTTTTTTTATTTTTTATAAAGAAATTCATTATTTACTATTTTTATTCATGTTGCATAATACAATTTTGGTAACACTTTGCAATAAGGTTTTATTTGTTAACATTAGTTAACATGAACTATGAAATGAAAAACGCTTCTAAAGCATTTGTTATTCTTAGTTCATTTTAATTTACAACATTTACTAATTCATTATTAACCCTCTGTGCCTCTTCGGTCAAAAAGGATCAAAACATTTGATGTTTTGAGATTCAGAGTGACGATCAAACATGGAGTAGATCAGTCTATCAACACCCCCAAAGCTTCACAGTCCTATAGCTCGTCCTGTGTCCAAAAAATGTTGCGTAATATCATTGCGCTGCTGCACTCGTATGACACAAAGTTCCTTGATTATTCCGCAGGAATGACAGTATAGTTCCTAGACATATCGGCCTAGAAAATCACAACTTTTCATTTTCCGTCGGTCTTAGTACACGATGTAACTACAGAAGAGTCAAGTTTTAAATAGGCTAAATATTGAAACTCTTTGGTCATTTTTGAGCGAGATGCTAACGGTCTCAGATTCAATGATCTATGCTAAGCTATGCTTAAAGTGCTACCGGAGATCGGCTGAATGGATTCAAAAACGGTAAAACTCAACTGTTTGATTCTAGGGGAGTTTGAAAATGAGCCTATTTGGAAAAATCTGGAAAAGATGTTTGTGTGGTGAAGGGCTCTGCACTCTGCACACTTTTCATGTCTTGTGTCCTGCTTTGTTGGGGGTTATTTCATGTATGTTACATGTGCATCAGCAGCATGTCTTACATGCTCACACCAATGTCAATGAATGTATTGGCAGTTGCAAGCCTCTGAACTTGCTCAGCAGCAGCGTAGCAGATCTAGATCGCCAAAACAAAATACATTAACATTTTCATACCCATTACCATGCCAATCTCTCAGAGTTCTCATGACAGAAATTAGGGCTGAACGATACATCGAATTTTCATCGTCATCGCGATATGAACTCGCGCGTTGAACACATCGCAACAGACAGCCTGACACGATGAATAAGGGAAAACAGTTTACATGCGCCAATCTGAGTAACGTATTCTGAATACTTGGATTACTTCCACATTGAATTGCGTTTTATAAGTGTAGGAATGCGGCCATCAAATCCTGCTTACTAAACTTATATTATAAAATATTTAGCTAACGTCAAACGGGGCCATCGGCTCTTGGGCTGGTAAATCAGCGCATAGGAGAATGTAAAGTTGCACGTCAATAAGCAGGAGCACCGGCGGTGGTCGGCCAAAAACACTTTTCTTTTCTTTTTGTATGTGAAGCTGTTTAACGTGAATAGTATGACACGAGTGAAACACAAAGCTTTATTTACAAAATAAATAATAGGTTCGCAATTAAATGTTACATCACAGCCATGGAAACATATGGATTCATGCCGAACGAGAGAGGAAGCTTTGTGTGGTGAGCCAAATTTAAGTTTGCTTGCGTTTTGCGATCTGGTCACACGATTTTCCACGAATTTAACAATAGGTTTACTCCATTTTATTCTACTGGACATGGAATCTCTTATTTATTTTCCCAAATCCTCATTTACGTCTCTCACAGGGGATTAAACGTTTCTTCCTTGTTTGATTTATTTAGGAGTAGGCTATATTCGCATCATTTACTGTGGTAAAATAGAAAACGGAGTAGGACAGATACATTTTACTTCAAACTTTACTTTATTTAACACAGTTTGTGCTTGCTATTAGACTTGGTCAGGTTTTTGTGTAGCCTATAGCGTATTTCATACACGTCGGAGATTTTTAGTTTCGCTTTCTCTCACAGCGCATAATCAAACAAAGCCTACGTTCTTGACCCTGCGGAAGATAATTTCGTTCTTCACATTTTACTACAAGTAGCCTATCAGTTTTGGAACATCAGGAGAAAACAAGAAGATATTAGAAAACGATGCTTCTTTCCTGCTTCTGTCATCCCTTTCAGCGCAAGGGATAAGGCATTAGACGCACGTCTGTGGGGAAATAATATAAACAATATAAACAATTTTTTTCTTTAACTAATATTTAACTTATATATTTATATTTCGATTATTTACAGATATTTATTTAAATGTTTTACAGGCTAGTATGTTGTTTCACTGACGGAAGTAGGCCTACTAAAATAAACACGCATGTTTGAGCCAATTATATTTTTTATTTTCAAAATGTAGGCTATTTAATTGAGGCATATATACACCTCAATCTCAATTAAATAGCCTACATTTTGAAAATAAAAAATATAAACGAATAATATATTTAACGAAAATATAGCCTAACGAATTTATATATATAATATAGGCTAGGCTATATAAAAAAAATATAGGCGTGCATGCGTGTGTAGCCGCCACCCCCAACAACCGCGCCACTGCACAGTTACACTGCAGTGTTATATTTCGTTCTCCCTTCTCTTTCTTTAATATGAAATGCTTTTTGAATTTCCAAGATAGAAACGCTTTCTTGCCCTGGCTCTGTTGTTCTGGTTCCATCTCTACCTCTAGCTTCCGCTGCTCCTCTTCCGATTCCATTGTGACTGATCACGCAAACCGTTCATTTTTTCGTTTTCATTTTGGGGCTTCTGAGAAATGCATCGAGTTGCCTTAATTTATTTAAAGAGTAAATAAACTCATGAAACAGAGAAGTATCGTTAATGTTATCCATTGATTTTAACAATGTAACTGTATTCTAAATATCAACTATTTAAATTGTAACTGTAACGGAATACAGTAATATGTATTCTGAATACGTAATGCCAGTACATGTATTCCTTGTGCCCAACACTGAACACGACCTTAAAGCACTAAGACATGGAAACAGTATAGCTAACATTCACATTTGAATATTTATCGCAAGTCATATCGTCATCGCAATATTAAACAATGTTATCGCACCTGGGACACCCGTAAGACCTCCGTTCATATTCGGAACACAAATGAAGATATTTTAGTTGAAAGCTGATGGCTGAGAAAGGCTTCACACAGGCCTCCATTGGCATTCAGTACATTGACACTTCCAAGATCCATGAAAGGCACTTAAAACGTCGTTACAAAGTCTATCTCACCACAGTGGCTCTACAATAATCATACAATGCGACGACAATAGTTTTTGTGCGCAAAAAAAAATCAAAATAACACCTTTATCCAACTTGTTCTCGACTTCCGTGTGCGCCTCCACGACGCATGCGCGAGAATATGACGCAGATCCGGCGTTCGGACATATGACCCAGAAGCGATTTGTTTACGAGCAGAGGAAGACGCGCGTGTCTAAGCTGTTGGATTCTACATTGATCGTGCTTTAGGTCTCGGCGTAGTGCTCAAAATGGAGCTTAAGTGTGTATTTCATCGATTCCCGAACACCGGCGCTACGTCATATTCTCGCGCATGCGTCGTGGAGGCACACACGGAAGACAAGAACAAGTTGGATAAAGGTGTTATTTTGATTTTTTTTTGCGCACAAAAACTATTGTCGTCGCATTGTATGATTATTGTAGAGCCACTGTGGTGAGATAGACTTTGTAACGACGTTTTAAGTGCCTTTCATGGATCTTGGAAGTGTCAATGTACTGAATGCCAATGGAGGCCTGTGTGAAGCCTTTCTCAGCCATCAGCTTTCAACTAAAATATCTTCATTTGTGTTCCGAATATGAACGGAGGTCTTACGGGTGTCCAACGACATGAGGGTGAGTAATTAATGACAGAATTTTCATTTTTGGGTGAACTAACCCTTTAACTATCATTAACCAATGAGACCTTATTGTAAACTGTTATCAACAAAACAACCATTACTTTGTTTACAATGTTTTAAAACCATTTTTTCATAAATTGGATGTTTTTATTCCTGATATCCATTGTCTGACTTTTGGACCCCACTGTACATTTACATAAAGAAACATTTTGTGCATTCATAGCTTTTCTTATTTGGACTCTAAACATTGTGCAGTACCTACTTATGACGTCCAATTATGCAACGTGCAGTATGTGACTGTCATGCTAGGCTGTTCATTCATGCTACTAATGGAAATCCAGCTCAGATCTCTTAATTCAGTAGTATCTCTGTTTCTGCATTAACCTTCTTAACATAGACATATTTACTGTACACGCACATAAGATCATAATTTATTTATTCAGAAACCATTTTGGTTGCTTGGAGGGAAGTTACTAGAAGTTTTACAGTGATTAAAATTTAAAAAGGAATTACATGCAGAAAGTGTACATTAGGTTCCTGTTCTGTTGAGTTTTATGCATGAGAAAGATATTTGATGTCATATTGTTCATGTGACCATTTTTCAGATGTGTATGGCAGCATTATCTTCTTTAAAAAACGAGGCCATTGTGAGGAAATAATGATTGTAGCATTGTGTGCACGTGGTGCAGGAAATCTATGAGGCCATAAAGACATTGTAGGTTGAAAGTTTTCTTTAATTGTATTTAATGTACATAGTATGTAGGAAACGGGGTGATGATTCATCACAACATTTCACTGTTTCTCATCATTTAAGGGTCTAGGTTTTGCACATTGACCTCGAATGGGTTCAGAAAAGCAGCTCTGCCATAAATTTTAGCTTTGTGTAAAGCTCAAAACATATAGTTTTTGAGTTCAGGTCAGAGAGGTGCTGCTTCAATTCGGTGGCAATTTTGAGGCTGTACTTTGGTGGCATTTAGCTACTATCCTGTGAAATGTCCTCCCTTTCCTGTCATTGATCTCTGACTTGCGACCACATCTCCTTTTATGATCTGTCTGAGGACTTGCGCTGTCAGCGTCACCCCAGTCAACTGATAGAAATCCAATCCAGTGATATCAGCACACTAAACACTGCATCCCGCTTTGAACTCCTTCTCAGGTTTCCTAATGCCTGCCCTATTCAATTATTATATTGTTATATGTTTCAGTTTTACATGTTCTTGGAAATCATAAATCACTTGATGTTACGGATCCATTTTTTTGGTGGTTGTACGATTGGTAGGTTTGTGCTTTTGTTCACCAAGGCTGCATTTAATTGATTAAATAAAATAGTAAAATCAGTAATAACGTTAAATATAATTAAAATGTAAAATAACTGTTTTCAGTTTTAATGAGTATTAATATGTATAAAATATGAATACAGAATTATTACAGAATATGTAATTTAATCCTGTGATGACAAAGCTGAATTTTCAGCATAATTACAGTCGGTGAGTGTCACATATGATCCTTCAGAAATCATTCGAATATGCTGTTTGTTGCTTGAGAAACATTTCTTTATTATTATTAATGAATCACAATTGTCATTTTAATAATAAAAAAAAATAGAATAAAAATCTTGCTGACCCCAAACTTTTGAACAATAGTGTATGTGCATGTTTATCTATGTAGTATAGGCTATGTAATATTTTTATAATGTCATATTGAAGATAAGACCGTGTAAAGCCAAAATCTCTGGTCTCAACATTTTTGGATAAATAAATAATAATAATTAAAAAAAAAAAATAAACAAAATATATACAGTACATCTGGAAAGTACTCGCAGCGCTTCACCTTTTTCCACTTTTTGTTATGTTACAGCCTTATTCCTAAATGGATTAAATTCATTATTTTCCTCAAAAATCTACAAACAATACCCCTTAATGACAACGTGAAAGAAGCTTGTTTGAAATCTTTGCAAATGTAGACAGAAGAAAATCTGGTGAAGTGCTTGTTCAGCATACGAGATTCATCTGGCACTGGGGTGTACACTTCATCAGTTGGCAGAAGTCACGCAAGAAATCTAGTATGGTGTTTCCGCTCAGAAACCATGTTTGCAGAAACAATCTCAAGAGATTACAGTGGCAGGAAGTCCCATGGCAGTTCACATTTGCCAATTCTGGTTCACAGAATATCAGCAGAAAAACTGAAATGATGGAATGATCAATGTTCTCATATATAAAAGGCTCATCATAACATACCATCCGGAAAATGGGCACTAAACAGAAAGACTGCATACTTACAGTAGGAGGAAGTTCACGAAGAATCAACTGTGTCCTCTGATAGTGTAATTCATTTGAATATTCAATCTGCTTTGTTTTTGCACCTAATTCACAAAACTAATATTGTGCTGCAGTGATGACGATATTTTTCCATGCCAGCCCGGAAGTTAGCATCACACTGGTTCCCTCGACAAAAACCCAATAGGATTTTTCCATAGCCTTCTGAATTATCTAAAAAAAGCTCTGTGATGGAAAAAAACATGCAAGTATTGAACTTTTGTTCAATATTTCTTTTTTACACACATGAACACAAAGGAACTACACCATGCTTCCAACTCTTTCAGTCTTCATGACAACATTTTTTTTCCCTGAAAGTGTGAGTTAGAATAGTTTGCAAGAGTATGATTATAAACACAACGAGGTTGTGAAAGTGGACTAGGGAGTAGATGAGTTTTCCTGTTCGGCTGATGACAGTTAATGTCGGCAACCTCTGTAGTGCCATTTAGACACCCGTTTAGCAACCACCTTTTTGAAGACAAGTAAAAGCTTTAAAAAAAATCTTGAGTGGGGTATTATGTCATATTGTTTTATGTCATAGAATAAAACGTGACAATATCTTGAGCTTGTTTACCACAGACCTTATTCAGGCTTTTAACAAAAATCCCATAAAAAAAAAAACATTGGTGATGGAACCAGAAGTGCTAAAATGCTGACTTGTTTCCAGGGTTGGCCTGCAAAAATACGTCATCCCTGCAACACTCTATTCACAAACGTGCTCAAAATTAGTTCTGATTACGGTTTGCAAAGAGGTGAGCGTATAAATGAACACAAGCTCAAATTGGTTGGTTTTGCAGATGCATTAATTATTCATTTACACAACACGGTTTTCAAATAAAAGCAGAAAACTTAATCATTTTGGCCCTACATTTGACAGCTATATTTTGGAGGTCTGAAAACGCAAACTTTTGAAAACGGGTTTTTGAAAAGATGCAGTTATCTCAGTCTAAACAACAAAAACTTGCATGTGTATTACGTGTTCAGTTTACAGGCGCATTGTCTGTAAAAAGTGAAATCGACACCTACTGGCTCGGCAGCAGAATACAGCGTTTTTAGTCATTTTTGTGGATCCATGTGAACTAATTAGTCCTTCATGATGCTACATAATCGTATTTGACCTGATTCAGCATCATGGACTGCTATGGACACGGTTTGTTTGGATTTTTAGGTGTAAATGAACAAGATGCATTGAAATACAGCATACTGAAGTGGTGGGGATTTGCTTAAGAATATTGGATATTACGTTTAGCGCTGTTCTCAACATCATTGATGCTGTGCAGTGCCCTGCGAGAAGCTTGAAAGAATTTACAATGGGCCTACTGGAAAAACAGAAGTGTTTCAAAACAAATAGCTTATTTATGAACTGCTGAGCTTGGATCAGTCTTTCAATCTTTAAATGTACTTTTACGCCATGGACAGAGACAATCAGAACAAACCAAATCAAAAACTAAAATGCTGAGAAAATGTTCTGTGCGTACCTCAGTATGAGGCAGCTGGCTTCTTATTTTGCTGTGATGTATCTGATAAATCAAAACCCAATCAGTCTACACACTCTTCTGTGTTTCTGAGAGATTCACATCCTGGCCACACATATTTGTTGTTTTCTATTAAGAAGTTTTAAGGAAACATACTCTCTTAAAGTTGAATGAGGATCAGGTATGATGCTGTGTTATGAAATGCTGCACATAGACAGTCAATAGCAGAGAAATATAAGTTTGGCTGTGCAAAACTCTCCATCCTGGTGCTAATTGGTTGTGAGTGGTTTCCAGGGCAATGATATGTGGCTGCTGCTGTTTTTAGAATATCTATGTGGTTGCTAGGGTGTTGCTAAGGTGTTGTGGCATAGTTTGTTTTAAATGATTTAGAACTACAGGTTGTAGATTTTGTGCTTTTATTTATTTGCCAGGTATAGAAACTTTGTGTATGTTACCCTTATGTTCAGTTTTTTTTTTTTTTTTTTTTTTTTAGCAGTCACATTTGTTCTTTGTTTTCCCGCCACCCATCCGTTTCCATGGACACATCATCACAGCTGTACGTCATTTAGTTCATCACCATATGTATTTAAGTTGTTGTTTGTGTGTGCTAGTGCTATGCTTACGTGCATGACTGTCTGCCTTTTTGTTTAAATAAACCATGTTTATCTTTTAATCCGGTCTTCAGTCCGTCCTCATCTGGTGACAGTGTAAGTATTTTTTTCTTACACAAAGACTTTGTGTATTAGCTAGAGAATAACAAGCAGATTCTTGTGGAACAGGGCAGGTTTCAGAAGGTCCTGGGTCCAGGGTTATAAAAACAGGAGCAGTCCTCTGGAGAGCTGTGCTAAAGAGTGTTCTCTCCAGTACTCTACACATGACATTTAAGAGATTCACTGAAAGGTTAGACTTTCAAACACACACACACACACACGCACCTTTTGATCATCTATTGTGAATGCATCTATTAAATAAGTAATATTTGTAGTATGCCACTTCAAACCCTCTACTTTCTCTTTTCTATGTTAAGATTCAAGATTTAATTATGGCTTGATAAACAATAATTTACATGAATTAGCATATACGCATGGTTTTGATTGTGTTCTCTGATTAGGGACTAATAGCATTCAGGTTTGCAGCTGTACAGTATGTGTGTATTTACTGTCTATTGTCTAACTTTTCGTGCTTTAATCTATTTTTATTGCATTTTTATTCCAATACAAATAAATATATGAAACCTTATGGAAAATGTAATTAAATACAATAATCCTATTAATAAAAAATATATGTCATATCATAGTTTATCTTTAAAATATAACTTAATATCAATACAGTTTTAACCTCCCATTAAAAAATGAAATGTAAAAGATTAGAGCATTTACCTCATAAGTTTCTCAAGTTTAAAAATAAAAATCAACTCTCAATTTATTTGAAAAAAGTTAGATAAATGTTATTGTTAACTGAAACTTTTCTACGTAGTCATTAAAAAAATGAAGCTGAAATAAAATATAAATATTAGATGAAAAACGAATGCAACACTGGGTTTTGCAATGTCTACTAACCGAAAATAAGTTTGTTTAAAGCTGCTGTCCGTAACTTTTTTTGTGTTCAAGATTTACAAAAATGATATAATGAGAATGTACAACATGAATCCTTTTTCCAAACCGTGTTTTTGTCTTACCCTGAATCATTATGGTACACCTTATAATCAGTGTTTATATTGGGACTATTTCAGACCGGTCTGGTAGGAACCACAGCGGAGGAGCACAGTCCCTGCGTGACTCGCCATAGACATAAACAGAGAGAAGTAGCTCCGGCTGCAATGTTCTTCCGCAAGACACATGCAGTTCTGTTAAGTTAGACAAAACACGCAGGACTTCTTTTCAACACGGTACCGTCGATCAAACAACCTGATGCACCGACAAGGGTGGTAAATAATCTTGATCGGGGCCACCTCTGAAAATCTCATACTAATCCTAACTTGACAGCTGTCTAAACTTAGTGTCCGATAGCGATAGGTTATGTTCTCTCAGCGCCTGATTGAATCGTTTCCTCTAGTTCTGAAAAGTTTGTGCTTTTCAGGGTGCTGCGTTTTTGTTTAGGTCACCTCAACTAAAAAACTTTAAGAACAACTTATAATTCTACAAATCTAAAATCTCTACAGGACAACTGACCTAAATGTTAGCTACATACATAGCTACTGCCAGATCTATCTATCTATAAATATCAGAGAGAGATCTATATCTAGCTATACGGGTCTGACTACTGCTAGCTAGTTAGCGATAGCACTATGTGAATGTGTTTTGCTGTCAATTTCAAACTCACCTTCATAGTTGTCAATGAAACTTGACAGGTACATCTTGTACCCCTTTTCCCGTTTACTACGGGGGGCAGGGCATCCATTACGGACGAGCCTGTGGACATCCGAAATGGTAATCTTGGGCAGGTCTTGTAAACACCTAGTGTAAAACAGCGCCATTTTACCGGAAGGACTGGATCACACACTCGAGAGAGCGGAAGTAGAACAGAAGTAGAGTCTTACACAGAGCGAATTAACCGCTAGAGCGCAAAAAGTTACGGACTGCAGCTTTAAATACTAAAATGACTAAACGTACAACTGAAATAAAAATGAAAAAACTAAACAAATGTAGATAAATGTAACCATATAATAGTTATATATCAACAGTTTTTAGCATGTTATGTGTTTGCACCCCCAAAAGTATATTCTGGTCTAAAATGTTTTTACCCATTATTGCATCCTCCAGGTGAAAACGGCATGTGCTTATACAAAATAACCCAAACAATGTAGGGCAAGATATGTGCCAAAGTTGAGAACCAACTCCTGAATCCTGTTTGAACAATCATAATAGTGATGCTCACCGTAGCATGAGCCAATTAAAACAAAAAATGATAATTGTTCACTTTCTTTGTGCCTTTGTCATTAATAACGCATGAAAGCATGTAGGAGAATAGGAGAGCTCATCTGTGCCTGATTTCTTTTGCTAATATATGCTGCAACAGATTGGTGAGACCCTTGTGGAGGTGTCAGAGCCCATTGTTTTTATCATTAAACAGTGGATGAGACTCTGGCTCTTTGTATTCATCAGATGAAGTCGTCTTTCTGTGTTGATGCAGCACATGTTTGTTTGTTTGTTTGTTTGTGTTGGTGTTGAGGTTGCTTCTCCTGTCATTGAGTCTAGGCTCTGTTGCATCATATAATATTCTTTCAACACTAAATATGGTCAAACACGTTCCCCAGAGACTAATTAGACATGTCGCAACATAAGACTTTCAATATGGTTCTGTTTAAGAACATCCCTCCGACCGGTCGTCTCGTTCGCTGCTCTTCTGCAGTAACGTCTGAGTCATGTTTATTTCTGCAGGTTTGGAATTGATTCATGCTCAGATCATTTAAAATCTTCAAAGCTGTAGATCTGTACAACATCTAGAACCGGTGACAATGACACAACTTTTGGGGTCTAAATAGGGTCCTATTCTCACTATTCATTATTAGCCTTATTAGCATGCATATTACTAGGATATTGGCTGTTTATTAGTACTTTAAAAAACACATCTTAATGCATAACCATTCTACTTCCCTTAATCCTACATCCCCAATCCTACCCAATACCTAAACTTAACAACTACCTTACTAACTATTAATAAGCAGTAATTAGGAGTTTATTGACGCAAAAGTCTCAGTTAAATGTTAGTTAATGGTGAGAATTGGACCATAATCTATGGTGTGATCTTTATTTTATTTCAGTTAATGCTTGTTTTATTTGAAGTAATGTTTTTTTTGTTTTTAGTTTTAGGTATCGATAACCTGTTTTTGACATGGTGAAATTATAGAAGTATGGATGAAGACAATACAGTACACACATGCACTTTACCATGGTATTCTCTGAAGTACCCTTGGCGAACCATGAAAAACACAATATTGTATCAACGATAATTGAGTATGATATATATCACATACTTTTCAGCTACATACAATGAGTTTCATGGTTTCAATACTGTGGTTTTATGAACATGGTAGTACTACAATTTGGTATAAATCATTTATTCTTTAAAGTACAGTGGAGTGCCATATAAATAGCATGGGTTATGAATATAGCCTTTAATACCAATGTGATAATGCCATGGTATTTCCATCTGAAAGCATCACTGTACATGGATCCGCAACTTTTTAAGTTACAGATGATAAAAACTACTGCACCACTATACTCTTTAATAAGTACCATGCTGCTACCATAGTATTTTAGAAATTTTTTGGACATTTGTGTTAATAGCAGTTTTTGGGATTGTATACCATGAAAATACCATGTTTTTTGGACCTATAGCATGCTACAATATTTTCGACATGTCCCATGGTATTTTGAACATGTACAGTGGTGATGCTATGTGGTTTTTTTTGGACATGTACCATAATACAAACTTGGTATTTTGGACAAATAGCCTTCAATGATAGTAGATGTAGATGTAAATACCATGGCAAATTAATTTCAGTACAGTGCAACTCGTTCTCACTCCCAAGGCGTTAAAATCTGAAGCATGGTCAAGTGAAGGCACTAAAGGCACCCCTAGGCGTCATTTTTCGATGCGCAGGTTCTCCATTGATTTCAACGAGAAACCTTTGGCGTCATATACAGACGCGTTGGGCATGGGAATGTTATCATCATAATGGCAAAATCGAAACCCAATATAATTTCATTGTTGGAGTGTGATTCTCAATTTTATCAGCCAGCATCATTTTATTTACATTTATTTTATTTACGCTATTTAGACACATTTGAACATATAAACCAACCCCATCCCATCCCTAAACCTACCCATTTGTGTATTATATGATCTAAAACACAGGATATAACAGGCAGATACGACTGCAGGCACAATTTATTCAAAAAGCACAAATATTCCCTGTGTTCCGAGGCCAAACGATTGATTTGTGTGAAGAAAATCCCCAAAAGCAATCAGTGTCTCCATCTTCCGTAGATCATTCACACGTTTAAATTTCAAAAATTGTCGCCCGAAGAAACGTTACGTCAGATTTCATAGTGAAATTTCATTGCCTCTTGTATGTCTCGTGACCAATTGCGTCATTAAGTCAGCTTTGATTGTAAAATGGCATTGGCTCTTGTGTGTCTTGTGACCAATTGCGTCATGCTCAAGAGTCCTGTATCATTTGAATGAGATATTAATGACAGTGTGTTCACGCCGGGATCATCATTTCAGCGATTAAAACATTAAGATCAACTCTGTTCTTTACATGAAGATATCGTATGACTTCAGAAGACTTGGAATGCGACATGAGTTAATACTTTTATACGGTTTCTGGTCAGTTTTTGCAATAAATACCTGTGACTGTACATTTATTTGCCTGTTACGTGTTTTATATTGTTTAGAAGTGGGTAGGTTTAGGGTAGGAGTTGGGTTAGTTGCTCCAAAATATAAAAGTAGCCTATCAATATTCAAGAGAACAGGTTGTACAGTGGTAAATTTCAGAGTACCGTAGTATTACCATCATTTTATGTTAGCTTTAGTGATGCCTTCCTTGTGATTTTGTTATCAAATGCAAAGGTTTTCCACTGGTCTATTATTAATCAACAGGGCTCCCTGCTAGTGTCATTTCCCCCCCCCATCTCATCATATTTAAAGCTTCTCACGTCTGAGATCTAATTTCCACTCAAGCGCTGGTCTGTGTTCCCGGGCGTGATAAAAGACATTTCGATGTAGTGCGATTCCATGCTCTGCCGTGTTTGCTTTCATGTTCTCCAGTGAATAATACCATTTCCAATTCATTAAGCTGCACTTTTGTTTTAGAGGGTTTGCAAATTAAACAGGAAGGTGTTTTTCCTCTGCTTCTGATTCTCTGAATTTGTTTCTCGCTCTCCTTCGCAAGGACTCGATGGCTGCGTGACTGTAGCTCTGACTCACTAATACAGAAAACTCCCGAGAGACTGAAGCCAGACGTTCCTCACCATCAGTCTGTGTCTGTGATGACACCTGCGTTAATGCAAATCAACTCGATCTGATCAATGATTGCAAATATGCACTTGTATATGTTTAAATATCTGCAAACTGAGGAAAATATCAATTTACATGTGCATCATATGTATTTTCAGCCAATGTGCAAATTTACTATCAATGTTATTTGGTTATATTTTATTCTCTATTAACTTTGCATTGCGTGAAGCGGCCTCCTTGTCATTTTTGACTAATAACAAAAAACAGAACATTGTCTGAAAGCTGATATGTGACAGGGTGTACAGCAAACAAGCTAAATAACCCAGAAGCAAAAACCCAAACGTTTTTATAGGCTGTTGACCCAAAAAACGAGCGTTTAAGGACACAAAAGTGGATGCAGGCAATTGAGACAGAGCGCGACATGTTATATTACTGAGAACTACACCCACTCGAGGGGAACGTAATCAGTGACCGGAAATATAATATATAAAACTGACATTTGGATATTTGACTTAACAGTGACAAAATGTTTACTGCACACGTAGGCATACTGAGTGTCAGGATCCCAAAATGTACCCATTCTTCCTGCTGATGCTTCACGTCTTATAGGCAATAATATCCACTTTTGTCTCCTTAATCACTCGTTTTTTCCGGTCGACAGCTTGTAAAAACTTAGTTCTGCGTTTTATTAGCTTGTTTGCTGTACACCCTGTCACATAGCAGCTTTTAGACATTTTTCTATTTTTTTGTTATAAGTCAGAAATGACAAGGAGGCAGCTTCACACCATACAAAGTCAATGGAGAGCATTGGATTGCTGTAGTTTATATAACTACATTCTCAAGCAGCAGAAAGTTACTTTTAATTATTTTAAACCAAATTCCTGATCAAATTAGAATATCTTAGTTTTATATATCACCAGACAAGATGATCACAAGAAGTTATAGGAATTATTATAGTAGTAGTATTAATAGTTAAGTCCTGATTTCATTTTCGATACAATCAAAAAACAGAGACGCAAGTTGCATTTGAATGAAACGAGAGGGCGTGTCCGTTGTGATGCGTGCTGTTATAATGCGTGGCTATTGACGATGGTCATTATAAAGAAGGAAATCCCACAGAATAGAATCTAGCTTAAAAAAGTGCATAGAGCTGCTTGTTTTATTTGTTGTTTGTGGATTTTCAAACTTGTTAAACTTGTTGAAATGTTTTCAGTGTGTGCATCTGTTCTTTTTGAACACTTTCACCTCATTTGAACAAAACTGTGATAATATTGATAATCGTGATAATTTGGGTCACAATACATTTTCATACCGTTCCATCCCTAATATGCTTACAAATATTTTTGGAGTCGGGCTGCAATCTTTTGTAGTTCAGTCACCTATGAAGTGTTTTTTTCTTTTAGCATGTTGCTTTAAAATAGCAGAAGTTGCTTTTGTTCTCAGAGTTAATGCAGTATGAGGTCAAGAGTTTGTATGAAGAGGCGCTCTCAGCCCCGTCACATGAAGAAAACGTCCCTTCCTCAAGCTGTTAATGGATTGACTTGCTGACCCACATTTGCTGAAGAGCCTGATAGTGTGGGTATTTTTGTGTCAGGTGATATCTTGTGTCTGTATTTAGCAAATCATGGTAAAAGTTACATAAGAGGCACATCACATATCACGTCCAAATGTCCTGCTAATGGGGCGGTATGTGCAAAGACAAGGATCTCTTGGAGTTGGTAATGCATAATGCAAATGAATTAAAGACTAAAGAGGTTAAATGCATATACTGCTTGTTTATGTAAGAAACACATAGATGTATAAATAATGTGTTAATGTTGTTAAGAAATGGCTGAAAACACGCCTCTTCTATGAGTTCTAAATGTATAACCATAAATGCAGGAGTCATTCTTAACATGCAGAATGTGTTCATGTCTTAATATACCAGATAAATGATTAAACTCACAATTAGAAAAAACGTGAATCATATTAATTACAGTAATTTTCTTTTATCACAATTAAGTGAATTATAAATAATTTCACTACTTTAGTTTGGGTGAATGTAATTTGTTGCATCTCCAGGTGCTGTAAAAAGTTGTTTCAATTTTGTTCATTCTTTAATCAAAATATTTCAAACAAAACACATAACTTCCTTCTATAATAAATTGATAATCCATTTTTATTGATTATCCTTTTAATTGATAATCAATGTGTAGTTTTTCATTGTGTCCTTCATTTACGCAATGAAATCATCCTCCAGAAAGTGACATCATTTTGGTGAGAAATTAATAGCACAAACATCAGTAAGTATTAGCAAATGGATTGTCTCAGACAAAAAAAATCCATTATTTTTGATAAAAAATAAATAAAAATAAAAAAATTATATATATATATAATATATATATAAAAAAACACAAATTCAAAAGCTGTTAAAAAATATCAAAATTAATTGCAAGTTGACACCCTAATAGCTTACTCGTAGGTGTAATTTGCGGGTGGGGCATGTCCCCACCACTTTTTGAAACCTCTCGGGGCACAGATGTACCTAATACAACAGAAACATCTCCAGTTTATTAGCATATAATTTGTTTGTGTTAAGGAAGAGGCGATCTGGCGCTGGAATGTGTTGTCTTTGAGCTCATGCTGAGTGCTCGTTGCCGCTGTTATCAATGGCGGAAGGCAACAGTGCTCTCTTGGTACTCGTGCAGTCTTCACACAGACGAGCACTTCGATCTATCACTCAACACTGTTGCGGAGAGACTGTTCGTTATGGTGAATTCACAAAAGAAACAAAATGCACTGATGAACGCCTTTGGTTTAAATGAGAGAGTGTATTAGAACCCTAAATCTGGGACATGCTGAACCAGAATTATACCAGTGTCGATGACACGCATGTTAGATGAGGATATTTATGTATAACTACTCTTAAGACTAACAATATATTCTAGTAGGTTTTAAGATGAAACATTAATCATGAGTTCTATGTAAAACAATTCACCCAAAAATGAAAGTTCTGTCATTTTAATTATGTGTTGTTAATATTTTATAATTAAAGTGGTAAATTATGTTTTTTGTGCAAAGTACTCTCTTTGCTTCAAATAAATTGAGTTTAAACCACTGGATTACTTTATTGATGTCTTTACTGCCTTTCTGGGGCTTGAAAGTGGTAGTTGCCTAGCTGTCAATGGAGGAACAGAAATCTGAGATTTCATAAAAAATATCTCCATTTGTGTTCCGAAGATGACCAGAAGTCTTACGATTTTGGAATGACATGAGGGTGAGTAATTAATGACAGAATTTTCATTTTTGGGTGAACTATCCCTTTAAACTTGATTTATGGACATCGTAATGTTTTTTTTTCTTTCTGCATTTATTGTACATTTTTATATAACCCCCTGATATAACCCTTCACAATAGATAATGCTTTAAAATGAACTCTGTTAGAGAGCTACCTATTGCAATTTATCAGTTCAATAAAATCCCATACTCACCTGTTGAATGATAAAAACGCCATCATCTCTGCGTTACTTTTACAACATTTCAAATCAGTTCTCGTCACCTCTGAAAAGCTAAGCCAATGTTAATTCTCATTTTATTACAAGGTCTGCCGCGTTCTCTTTTTGCAAGCAGAAGCTCCTCTGTTCGGCTCATGTTGTCTGGAGTTTTTTTGTCTGCTGAAAGTTCTTGGAGAGATATTTTGCAGTAGCCTGACGTCGTCATACTCAGATTCTAGTCAGAATATGTGTCTGATGCTGCTCCATTGGGCTGTGATTTATTGGGGCGTGTTTCAACCGAACCAGGAAAGAAAATGCCTCTGCACTCAATTGGATAGACCTACAACCAATCAGAGCAACGGAGTAAGTGACGTGTTGAGCGACGCATAGTTGTCAACAGAACTAGAAGAAGTAGAAGAAGAAGATGAGTGTAAACGATCTTTGCCAGTGTTGTAAAAAAGTATTTAAGGATGCACAAAGTACACTGTTAGACATTTATAAGAGATTTTACAGTAACTTACTGGCAACAAAGTTACTGTATTTGAGATTTACAGTACAATAACCGCATTTCAGTTTACAGTAACATGTTACTGTAATTTTGTAATACAGTACCTTTACTGTAAACCTTGGTTAACAGTGCATTAATCCTAATCCTATTCAATCATTAATACTAACTGAATTACATGAATTCTTACATTAATCTATCCTACAGAAGTAATCCAAACAGACACAATTATTATGAAATATAAAATTATTTATTTAAAACATTTAAGTGCTTTAACTTAAACATGTAAATGTGTGGAAAAAGTTCACTTTAAAACATCCTCAAATCAAATCTTATTTTCAGAAAATCATGTATAAAAGTAATCAGAGTGCATTCAATATCACTTATTTTACATGTTATTTACATTTATGCATTTGGCAGACGCTTTTATCCAAAGTGACTTGCATTGCATTCAAGATACACATTTTACATTTTGTCAGTTCTTGCTTTCCCTGGGAATTGAACCCATGACCTAGCTAGCGCCCCACACTATTGTTTGAGCTACAATTTTAAACTCTGCAGAAAATAGTTGGTAGAATACTGTAAATAGTTGGTTGAAGAATACTGTAACTTTGGTGCAAAATACACATATACATGAATAAAACATAAACAAAGAGCAAATTAATTCTGAAACAAGTTATCACAACAACCAGGATTCTGCTCCATTATGGCAAGAAGTCCCTCTAGATAAGAATGATATGAAGTTAGTCAAACAATTTGAGTATACACAAACTTTTTACACTGTTGGAATTTAATAAAAAAATAATAATCCCATTACAATTCATCATAATGGTAAAATAGTATTTTATAGACAGTTAACACTGAGGTACACCTAACTAAACGTATGCTGTCTAGTCTAATCCAGTCCTACAATGCCTTCATGAAGATGTGAAATGAAATGTTCAGTTTTTGTTTTAGCTGGTGATTCAATGTTATGAATATTTTGAAGAATGTACTTTGTAGTGATGCTGAACCTGATTGCATATTAGAGGTGTCTCTGTTATTTAGCTTAACAAAATTGATATTGAGTAAAAAACTAAAGAAAACTGTCAGTACATAATAGTAGCAGCAGCACAAACTACATGCTCCAAAAAAGTAATATTACTGAATCACCTCAACATGATTTCACAAACTATTTAATCAAAAACAACAATGTAACCATTTATTGCAGGATGGATTACATGTATACTGCATTAGCTTTAGTAAGGTATCCTCAAACTTAATGCTGCATTCACACAGGGCTTCTCACGCTTCTCATTTACTTTGAATGGGTGACGTCATGCGTTGCTGAACTGAATTGTGGGTTCCATCGCGTTGCTTCACTCACGTTGCAAGCGGCAGAAGTTGAAAGGTGTGTTGGACATCAGCTGTGGCTGGATGCAACCAATCGGCGAGAGTAGCCGCGTGCAGGCGGAGAGGAGCTGCAAACGGAGACGTGAAGTCGGACACTTTCTGCTTCCCGCAGTGACGCTCTCGCTGTGTTTGCATACTTTATCAGCTGAAGTGAAATAAATGCAATATTTGTCAATACACAGATGTTTCAGAGACATTTTTTGTCATGTAATACTTTATGCACTGCTTAATACAGCGTGTGTTTGTACAAGAATAAAGTTAACATACAAGCCTACACTATCAATGAAGTGGGGTCTACGTTTTTCATTAGTTTTATTTTAATAAACATGACAATATAACATCGCAACTACATGAAAAGAGGTTTAACTGTTATAAAAAACAGATTTGTGCGCATTAGAGGAACTGAAGGTTTTAGAATGAACATGAAACACATGTGATCGCTGTCATGCGGAGAATCTGGCCAATCGTGGAACAGATGTGTCATCATCAAAGTCTGTGCAGTCGCTCTAGAGAAACTGCACCGGCTGTTTTAGCCGACTGCTCTCGAATCGCTCTCGCGGTGCTTTGATGCCATACGTCACTGTCACGTGGCGTCTGCGCTGTCTCAAGTCAGACAAAATTAATAACTGACATGACGCCCTGTGTGAATGCAGCGTAAGTGTCTGTGTACATTACATATCCTATTAAAAAAGTGTCTCACCAAGTCCAAGTTTTTCCATTCAAACTCCATTAGGTGGCGAAGGAAGGATGACACTCTGTTGTTGATTACAGTTGTCTTCCTGTTAACAACTTCCCCGGTCTTCCGACTCACTCCGGTTTTGGTGGTGCATCTTGTTCCCTCCTCTGGGGTTTTCCTCACAAAAAAAACTTTAAGCAAGAGAAAATTAATTGAGAGAATAAAGAAATTTTAGATTTCTTCACTCTTAGTGCCTTTGCTTTAAATGTTTTTGGTTACACTTTAGAATAATGGTCCGTCATTAAACGGATGGTTCACTGTTAAAAAAGTAAATTCTGTCATTTACTCGCCCTCAAGTTGTTCTAAACCTTTTAAAGAATGTTTGTAACCAGACAATTTTGAGGCACCATTCACTTCCATAGTAGGAAAAAATTACTATAGAAATGAATGGTGCCTCAATCTGTTAGGTTACAAACATTCTTCATCTTCTTTTGTGTTCAGAAATGTATTCAGGTTTGCACGTGAGCAACATTATTCTAAAGTTTTGCCATGTTTTTTTTTCATAAATTATATTTAATCTGCCAAAATAATCCAAAAATTGTCCAGGACTGCTTAAATTCCAGAAAATAAAATTATATTCTGTCAGTCCTGGACAAACACAGTTTTGGATTATTTTAGTATAATATAATTTATGAAAAAACATGGTACATGGCTAGTTACAGCTAAAAAAAAGTGGAAAAACTAAATAATTTTATGATTCAGTTAAACAGTCCCGACTAAAACATAGAAACACATTGAATTAACAGTAATATGTGGAGAAACAAAGAGGGGTAACGTTACTTACCATTGTATGAGTTCCAGTGTGGCACAGCACAGGCGGGCTCCTGGTATTCATATCTAAAGTGTAAAATAAATTGTGTCAATCCAAATGTAAAATTTGAGGGGGAAAAAAGACTTAGTTTTTTCTCCAGTGACCAACGTTAACTACACGCTGACAGATAATATCTCATTAGCCAAGTTACTTGACTTAATGTTAATGTAAACTTTGCTTGTTAACGACGTTATTTTCGCAACTAAGTTAGTGGCCAACCTTAATTTACTAACGCTAACTAACGTCGTCCTAATGTAAGCTTAATATGCTCGATAAACAAAATCTCAATTTTATATTTTTAAAAATAAAACGTTAGGTTTACTTCAGTTTTAGCACCAAAGCTGAAGCAAATGATAACCTAACGTTATGTAAAGTAACGTTATATGTTAACTGTCCGAGTTGTGAGCTCTCTTCTTGGGCTAAACTTACGACGCTGCACTGGTTCCTAATCTAATTCAATAAACTCTTTTTTAATTTTTTTATAAAACGTTAGGTTTACCTCAGTTTTAGCACCAAAGCTGAAGCAAATCATAACCAAACCTTATGTAAAGTAAGTTATATGTTGTCCATGCCGTGAGCTCCCTCTCCTCGGGCAAAACTTACGACACTGCACTGGTTCCTAATCCAATTCAATAAACTCATTTTTTAAAATAAATCGTTAGGATTAATTTACCTCAGTTTTTAGCACCAGAGCTGAAGCAAATGATAGCGTTATGTAAAGTAACTTATGTTGTCCGGTCCGTGCCGTGAGCTCTCTCCTCGGGCAAAACTTACTACGCTGCACTGGTTCCTAATCTAATTCAATAAACTCATTTTTTTTAATAAAACGTTAGGTTTACCTCAGTTTTTAGCACCAATGCTGACAAGCTAAAATTGGGGTGCAGACAACCGCGGCTAGTACAAATCACACTTACCTTGCTTGTTTGCCGTTCTCACGGGGGATGAAAAAATCTTCGCAGGGTGTCCGGAGTCCGGACACAGCTCATATGTTCTCTGGAACCGTGAGCTCTCTCCTCGGGTGAAACTTTCAACGCTGCACTGATGGTTCCTAATATAAATCTTAAGCAAATCCTGTCGATCCCAATTGTGCCAAAGAGGCCGTTGTGGTAAATACAGTATTATACTTTATTTTTTAAAAATACAGGAAATCACTGTATTTGGTGTTTGACGTCATAGAAAATTCCCATGATGCAACGGGAATTACAGTTATTTACTGTAAAGAGAATTTACAGTATTATACTGGGTGATATATAGTAAATAACTGTACAAATTACAGAAATGTCTAACAGTGTACTTACCAGCACAATCATCATTTTTGAGAGAAATAGTAAAGGTGAATGCATACGAACAAGTTCTCCGTTTAGGATTAGAGCAAATTTGACCCAAGTGCTCTTTGGTGACGTGGATGATAACGTAAATGTTGATCATCTGTCCATCATCATATAAAGCCCGCCCTGACAATTTGATTGGTCCACAAGTCCAGACCGAATTTCCCGACCTCAAATGTTGTGGGCGGTGCTAAGTTCGGCTGGCATCCAGGCTAATTTAGCAGTGTTTTGTCAGCAGAACAATCCAAAAACTCATGAAATAACAGCACAACCCACTGAAGAGATGTATGTCTATTCCCCTCACAGCCTCGCTTTCTTTCCCATTAAACGGTCTAAAATATATACACTTATCCATAGTGAATCAGGGTAAGACCAAAACACATTTTGGCAGTTTCGCCAATGAACTTACTGTCAATCCATCACTTAGCAGTGACTGTCTTTAGTTCTTTATTTAATAAACAATATTAATACAATGAGCAGGAGCATATTTCTGTTCTGTACGATGAATTGCTTGTGCTTTTCCTCATTTGCATGTCACTTTGGATAAGAGTGTCTGCTAAATGACTATGTGTAATGAAAATGCTTAACTAAAGATGGTGTTTGATTAGGGAAAATGGTGTGTTGTGTTGAGGTGGAATGAGCGAGACCGTTAAATAATAATCCTAAACCAACACAATTTGCTTTGAGGAAAAACACTAAACTAACAAAATAGCAGAACAACACGAAAAGTATAGCGCAGAACATTCTAGGTTAAGTGGACTCTCCAGTTCTCTCCCATGAGGTCCGTTTGTCCTCAGCAGAACACAGTGGCCCGTCTTAATGTGCATGTCAACTGCGAAGCGCTTTAATACTTGTGTTTTCAGAGGGGCTTGTCAAAGCTAACCAGAGCTCTGGAGTCTTGTTAGAAACCCAATTCCTCTTCAATTTAGGGCCTCGGCTCACCAGGGCCCACCTAACCAGACTCTGTTAGACGCATTTGTTGGTGAAATTGAGCTGCACGGGCGATTGCAGTGGGGCATTTAGAGGCAGCGAGGGAATGAGTGAAGGTGTTTGAGATGCAAGTCAGGTCCGTGAAAGACTTGCAGGAGTAAATCTCTGTTAATAAAGTTCTGAGAGAAACCTGCGACCAGTTCTCATGCTTCAGAGAGAGAGAGAGAGAGAGGTCTCATTCACTTCATATGCATAGTCTTTCTTCGGCAAGATGAAAAGATCTGATGTAGAGCGTTTTAAGACGTCTCATCTTCACGCCGTTCCTGTTTTCACCTTCAGCCTGTTGCAGATCTGCCCCGTCTAGCATAATGTCAGAAATTATATCAGTAAAACAAACACATGCTCTTCGTCTGACAAATATTTACCATCTTCAAATAACAGCATAGGTGCACAAAAACCTAAAGTGGATGAAGAATGAAATAAATATGACACACGAGTTCTTCCATGAACTGTGGAACCATTTCATTTTTGCATACCGTTAAATAATTTGCAAACAATAATGCACATTTATTGTTAAAGGGGTCATGGCATGGATTTTCTTTATTATTTTGATATGTTCTTTGAGGTTGACTTATAATGTAAAAAAAAAAAAAAAACATGTATGCGGAAAAACAATTATTTTCAACCTCTGTCTGAAAATATCCATTTTAAACTCTTTCCCCGCCGAGTTTTTTTTAAAGTTGCCAGTCACCACCAGCATTTTTGGTAATTTTTGATCCCAGAATACTTTGTTGTATGAATATCTGAATATTAAGGGTGGGAATCGCCAGAGGCTCCGTGATACAATATTATTGCGATACTTAAGCCCCGATACGATATTGCGATTTTTTTATTTTTATTTTTATTTTTTTTTTTTTTTTTTAAATGTATTACGATATGCTGAGTATTAATGTTAAATATATTAAATAGTATTAATAACAAGAACATATTAAAGCTGCGAGCAGCGATGACGGGCCCAAGCCGGTGGCACCGCCACCCCGGTGGCATCAGTTTAACTGTGCACGGCAGGCAATAGGCATTTAAAATGGGAAAACATAAAAGGACTATGTCAAAGTCATCTGAATTCACCACATTAACTGCAGCAGTTGGTGCTGCTATGACCACAAACCACAACAGCCACATCTATGAGATCAATTAAATTTATATGAATTTCATGTCAGATTATGTCAAAGGTCAAATTGGAATGAGTTCAGAATACCATTCGAATGCTGATGTTGTTTTATTCTAACACTTCTCTTCATGTGTTTTTGAGCTACCTTAGCTACCATTTGTGCACCAATCTTATGCACCATAAAACATGCTTTAATTTCAATATGGGTGGTCCAATAAAATTTTTTTAATAAAAAATGTATAAATGGAGCCAAATCACAGAAACTGCAAAGATGATTTTAATATCAGTGTCAGGTAAGAGTAAGATGCGTGTCTACATTTTATGGAAGTTTATTATAAATAGCCACTTTTATAAAATCATGTGAAATTTATGTTTTAATACATTTATATTATATCAGTAAATAATTAATTTAAAGACATGTGCATCATACGTGATCTTGGCAAACACATCACATGACGTTTTTATTTCAAGTGATAGTTATTTGTGATAGCCTATATGAAAGGGTTAAATTATGATCAAGAGAGAAAGTCACACACACACACACACACACACACACACACACACACAATGATAGAGTGAGAGTGAGGGGGAGGGGAAGGACTGAGAGAAAGGCACACACACAAACTCACAGGGTGAGAGAGAGACCCCCCCCCCACACACACACACACACACACACAGATAGAGAGGGGGAAGGGGAAAGACAGGCAGATGGCATTCCATAGACTTAATGGTTTGTATACTGTACAAACTGTACATTCTATCCCCCTACACTACCCCTAAGCCTACATATCGCACACACACACACACACACCATAGCTGTCAACCCTCCCGTTTTTTCCGGGTTTCTCACGTATTTTAGCTCTTTTCCCGCTGTCTTCCCGTTTTAGTATTTTCCCGTAAAATATCCCGTATTTTTACGTTCTGATTGTGTTAACTCAGAACACGCAACTATCTGGTTTAGTGCCAGAAGACGCGAATGAGAAGTCGCGCGCACTGTGAGAACATTTTCCGTGCACTCATCCGAGAGCGCGCACACGTCTCTCAGCGCGCAAATATTGAGTTCTCTTTCAAGTCTTGCTCTTGAATGGACAAACTCACGCAAAAAGTATGTCAACATATTGATGAGTATTCTAGCAGACATAGTCTGTATATGGCTTAAGTAAGCTTTATACAGTCCAGAAAAGACAACGCATATCCGAGGTCTTAAAGGGGCAGTAGCCTTTACTGCTGTCTGTTTAATGTCAAACAAAAGACAAGGGCATCACTCACTGCTCTTGATTGAATAACTTTTGTAAGTTTAATAGGATTAATCTTTAATTTATACAGTCATATATGCAATGTTATTTTACATTTGATCAATTTCTGTACCTGAAAACTAATGTTAGACGTACCTGAAAAACCTGAAAAGCATAGTTTATTTTATTAGTATCTTTGCTCAATAGTATTTATTTGTGCTGCTGCTTGTATTTAAATGATTTGTTCTTATTATTTTCTTTTGTTTTATTTGACAGTAGTCCTTTTTTCCCTGAACATAGCAAATACTGAACCGTACCGAAACGGTGAACCTTAAACCGTGATACAAACCGAACCGTGAGCAATCTGTACCGTTACACCCCTAGCGTAACGTATGATAAAATGACTGAAAAAAGGTTGGGAAACACTGGCTTAGGCTACTATCGAAGAAGAAGAAGACAGTTGCAGCCGCGCGGTTGGGAGGAAGAGGGAAAAAGTAGCGGGAAGTAAACTTCAAGGAGAGTATAGTAATAATAAATGATAATAAATGGAATAAATAAATAATAAATGAAAATAATAAATGTTATATTTACCCATGGCCTTCCCTGTTATACAGAAATGTAATAGTTATCAAACCTTCCTTAACTGTATAAATAATAAATGAAATATAGATGAATCATCATTAAAGCTACAATTTTCTCTGTTCCCGTTGTTCTTTGATGAACATTAATGACAGGCTGACTCCACAAAATGACTCTAATTTGCCTCTTTGAAAAATAATTCTCTAATTTAACCTTATTACTATACTAATTGTAATATAAATAATACAAATATTAGAAGAAAAATATTTTAAGTGGTCATTATTGACAATAAATATTGCACAACTAGTATTTAGTACCAAAAGATCTCCTCAAAATATTCAATAAATATTATTGAACTAAAATATAGAACATTTATTTAATTGAAAAATAGTTAAGGTGTATGGTCACATTTGACCATCAATTAGTATGAGTATGACCAATTAGTATGGAATACCTGAAGGCTAAGTACAATAAAAAACATTAACATTAATGTTAACATTGTTGCATTACTCTCCATTATAAAACGATCCTGTATGGTTGATGTAATAATCAATGCACACTATGCTGTACTGTTTACCAAAACTTGCTGCAAACCCCTGTAAAGTGGAGCTGTTGTGTATCAAGCCATTCAAATGTATTGACACAGCGCTAGAAGTATTGAGATTTCTGTGAAGCACGACTGCGCGCGCCGCCGGGAGATGATAGAGCATGTCGCAACTCCGAATGGTTTTTCAACACTCTGGCTTTAACTGTTATGCCATATTAGCGCCAAAACGCTATTTATTGTTTGAATTTCGCATTAAAACTTTAAAAAATGTAAAAGCTTAGACATTGTTTAATATCAAAAGCAGGTTTGGCAATTTGGCGTGAGATTAAGTTGGGCAGCGTGAGAGCGTGAGACAGAGCCTGAAAGCGTGAGTGTCACGCCAAATGCGTGAGAGTTGGCAACCCTAGGCAAAAGAGAACTCGATGTGAGCAGGAAACTGACGCGAGTCTATCTATGCATCGAGTGTGTGTGTGTGTGTGTGTGTGTGTGTCAGTGTCCCTTGAATAGCTGACATGAGACGCATCCACACAGACAGGACACTGACACACACACATATACATACACACACACACAGACAGGACACACACACACACACACACACACACAGACAGGACACTAACACACACACAGACAGGACACTGGCATACAGCGCGCTCTCTTGTGTCTTGTCGCGCTTGGAAGCATGTACATGAATAGGAGCGTGATCATGTAACGCTAAGCAAAAATGGATATAAAAACGGACGCTGTGTTATTTGCGTTAAATATTTTTAATGCGTTAAGCTTCCGTTTCACGTTGACCGAGTTTGGTGGAGATTGAATAAATCACCTACGAGGAGAACGTAAAAACTCAGACCCTGAATTATACAAATATTCACGTTCAAACAAAAACTTTCTGTGAAAAAAAGACACTTATAAACATACACTTGTAGAAAATAATGTGAATTTTTTTTAAAAATAAATTTGAACTATGTCAGTAAATAATGAATTTAAAGACAAATGTGTCAAAAGTGATCTTTGCAAACACAGCACATGACCTTCTGTAAAGCACATGTATAGAAAACACACTCACACTCCTCTGTTTTAAAAAAAGAGTTCTGTCTGAATGAGTACATGAAATCACGGCTGTCAGATGATAAGAATTGTAACTCAAATGTGATTTAGAAAATGAGTTCTGTAGTGATATAGTGTCATAGTTCATGTCCACATTAACCACTACGTTGTAATACCAATAGCCATGTCATCATACACATTTGTGTCCTCATAAATCACATAAGCAAGCACAGAGAGAGAGAGAGAGAGAAAGGGAGTTTCAAAAATAATACAACACTGCCCCCTTTTGGTGATAGAGGGGAGGGCACACAAACAGTCAAAAACATTATTAAACTTTGACATGTTGCCATGGCAGCATTATTTGAAATATCAGGAATTCATTCATATGTCTCTATCTGTCATGTTTTCACATTATACTGATGAAGTTTGAAGTCAATCGTGTGAAAATAAGATGGTGATTCAAAGCATTTTTGAAAGTGACACACTTCCTGCTGCCAGTTGGTGGCGCTATAACTTTGACTCACAAAAGTCATATCCATGTGATCGGCCTCTTACAACGAACACACAGCTGAAGTTTCATCCAAATCAGTCAATGTTTGCACAAGTTATTACACACTTCCTGTTTACCTTTTCTCGCCATAAATTCGTTGCTTCGCCACGGCCAAACCGTTTAAGATATCAAAAATCCGTTCGCAATTTAGCATCCTCTGTGTCTTGACTTCATGCTGACCGAGTTTGGCACTGATTGAAACAATGGCCTCGGAGGAGTATATTAAATTCCAGAGCATGTGTTTTCAGAACAACCCATATTAGCTCACTTCCTGTTGGGCTGACACGTAACTTAGAGCACGAAAGTTGTTTGGCCCGATGAGGTCTATATGTGTACTGAGTTTCATACATGTACGTGCAAGTGTGTTTGATATATAGACCAAGTTTTCAGACCCCACTTTAGGGGGCGCTGTCGAGCCCCCCTGCCACGCCCGGGTACCAGCTTCAGCCCGGCTCTGATGGCCGCGCATTCCGATGTGTGTGCAAAGTTTCAAGAGTTTTTGAGCATGGTAAGGGCCCCAAAAGTGCCCGAGAAGTCGATAAAATAATAATAATAATAATAATTAAAGCTGCGAGCAGCGATGACGGGCCCAAGCCGGTGGCACCGCCACGCCGGTGGCATCAGCATAACTGTGCACGGCAGGCAATATGCATTTAAACAGGATAATTTTTTTAAATCGCTCGAATATGTCACATTTACTGCAGCAGCTGGTGGCACTATCACCACAAGCCACACCCATGATGTAATTTAAATGTAGATGATTTTTAATGTCATGGGATGAAATAGATCTCTTTCAAATATGTGAAAAGTTATCTTTTCCTGCTCAAAATGTTATAAGTCCAGAAGGCCAGTATTTAATTCAAGGTATTTGTATAGTTCTTTTTTTACTTATTCACAAGTGATAGTTATTTGTGATAGTCTATGATATGAAAGGGGTAAATTATCATCATCAAGAGAGAAAGGCACACACACAAACTCACAGGGTGAGAGAGAGACCCCACACACACACACACCCAGGGTGAGCCTGAGAGTGAGGGGGGAGGGGAAGGACTGAGAGAGAGGCAATCTGCACATTGAACAAGATTCACAAGATTTTAACAACAAAAAGAAATAAAATCTAAATGGTGGGAGAAAGTTTTTTTTTACTTCAATCTCTGAAAACATTATTTTGAATATATTTGAAATCACAGATGTTGGGTGATGAGAATTGTAACTGTAAATATAATTTACAAAAACTAGTCCTGTCTGAATAGTGATATGTCAGTGAGATCAGCTCGGGCGCGCACACCGTATATGGGTGATGTCACGTATTTTGCGAAATGCGCAGTTAGGTGATGTGTCGCCCTCCACACGTTGCGAAACAGACTCCGAAATGGGGAAATGTAAATTTGCGGACTCCTGGTTGGAGTAGGATGAGTTTAAACAATGACCGCAGGGTTTTTCTATGGTTTTTCCTGCATAGCGGCCGCCTCCGTCACATTTCGTGCCACCTCCGTCTGTCGACAAAACTCAAGACAGGCAGTCACTTGCTCAGATTAGGCATGTCGTGGTAATTAAATAATCATCAGAAATATATATTGTCACATGATCTTTCAGCAATCATTATTAGTATTTTATGATTTGCTAGTACAAAGTCATCTAAAGCCATTCCATAGCTGAATGTCTTTCCTCCGCTGTAGCTGTCCATCATTCTCCGTTCAGCATTCAAACTGCGCGTCATGTTTGGTTACAGTCAGTCAGCTGCTCGGTAAAGCTCACTCCAAGATGATATATTCCCGTTGTAATACTTGATATGCAGATAAAATAATTTATCTTCCTGGAGTTTATCTAGCGGTTTCTGAACGATGTTGTGCTCCCTACCCGGGTGACAACACAAGGCATCACACGCACAATAACCGGAATTTAAAACTGTGAAGAAACCGACCGATATACATAGTAGACTAGGATTTGTGCGCTCAACGCTCATCGTCTCTTTATGCCGTGAACTTTTTAATGTGCACTCGCGGTGCACTGCGCCCTCTGACTCCATGTTGCTTTAAGCGCATCATTCTGCACCCGGGATGCGCATAAGCGCATTGTGCCACGCCTTCATATATTTTCATAGTTTTGTGCACTTAAAGATGATTAAAAAAAATCTTGTTCTCACGTATCTATCATATATTTGTTGCCCCTTTACAGAGCTGCACATTACGTTTACAATAAACTATAAATCTTGAAATGTTATATTATTTGTGTAGGCCCATATAATTATTTACATTCATATATAAATTAAATATAAATTGTTTTTTTTATAAATGTATTTAATAAGAACACAAAGTAATTTGTACCTTTTCATTAACATTTTTAGATTTTATAAAATTAGTCCAGAGATGTTTTTTCAAGAATTACTTTTTGCAAATTTTTTTAACTATCCACTCACCTAATTTAATATATATTTTTGTTATAGCTTATGATTATATATTTTTATTTTATTGCTCAACAGTAGTTCTCATCGCCGATGAGGTCTTTACATATTTTGAGAAGGTCTTAAAAAAGTATAGTATAGTCATTCCGTTTCATGTTGACCGAGTTTGGTGGTACTTTAGTTGAGTATTTGTGCACATTTATGTGTGTGCGTGTGTGGTCAAACTGCAAACACAAAACAATTCACAATTATTATCTAGTAATGTTCACATCACCAAATACGTTTCTAAAACATTGTAACATCAGCTTTGTGTACTAAGCATTAAAATTTGTTTAACTAAATGCAACATATTTTACAGGCAATACAAACTGTAAATGTCTAAAACAAAACAAATATATAACATTAGGCGTTTAGGCGCTAATCGCAAATAGCGATCTTCATAGTGATACACAAACCATCACAACACTTAAACAACATAACACTACTCACCACGCTGGGAATATAATGTAAGATAATAGTTTTAGCTGGAATTATTAAATGTTCAAATCTTCATTTGAGATCAACATGGCTTTCTCACTCAGTTCTCTAAGTTCAGTTTGTTTTTCCCTGCACTTCTTCCTGCACGATCACATCACTTGCGCTCACCGGAACAACGTCCTTAAAGGGGCAGCACCCAACATCAGGGATTACCAGTCCACCCACCCACCCACCCACCCACCCACCCACACACACACACACACACACACACACACACACACACACACACACACACACACACACACACACACACACACACACACACACACACACACACACACACACACACACACACACACACACACACACACACACACACACACACACACACACACACACACACACACACACACACACACACACACACACAGACAAATCCCTGAAGAGATGGAATGTTTTTTTTTTTATCCTGTTTCAAAACTAACACAATGCTGCCATCTTGTGTTCATTGAGGGGAGGGCACACACAGGTGCAATACATTATACAAATAAATATTTATAAAATATATATATATATTCATCTGAAAAATAGTATAGTCATTTAAAATTAATCTAAGTTCAATTGCCAAACATACAATCTTAATTTAATTGAAATCAAAATATGATTTTACAAGATATGAGACAATTTCTGTTCCCCTTTTTTGTCCTTATTTAATCCCTCGCCATGGCAACACCGTTTGAGATATCCAAAATCCGTTCACATTTTAGCATCTTCCGTATCTTTGTTTCATGTTGACCGAGTTTGGTGGAGATTGAATAAATCGCCTACGAGGAGAACGTAAAAACTCAGACCCCGATTTAACCAAAAATTCACCTTAAAACCAAAATATCTGACTTCCTGTTGGTCGGAGCTAATGACTGTAAATTAGAAAGTTGTCCGGCTCGAAGAGAACAATATATGTACCGAGTTTGGTGACTGAAGATAAAACTAACCCCCCCACTTTTGTCAAAAGGTGGCGCTAGAGAGCCCCTCATCCCCGCCCATTTCTGATGCTTTACCAATGTGTACTGACTGACATCTCTGATGTGTGTGTTGAGTTTCAAGCAGTTTCAAGCAATTTCAAGCATGCTAAGAGCCTCAAAACAGCCAAAAGATTATTAAACTTTGACACGTTGCCATGGCAACAGTATTTGAAATTTCAGGAATCCATTTCATACGTCTCTATCTGTCATGTTTTCACATTATACTGATGAAGTTTGAAGTAAATGGGGTGAAAATAAGATGGTGATTCAAAGCATTTTTGAAAGTGACACACTTCCTGCTGCCAGTTGGTGGCGCTATAACTTTGACTCACAAAAGTCATATCCATGCGATCGGCTTCTTACAACGAACACACAGCTGAAGTTTCATCCAAATCAGTCAATGTTTGCACAAGTTATTACACACTTCCTGTTTCCCTTTTCTCGCCATAAATTCGTTGCTTCGCCACGGCCAAACCATTTGAGATATCAAAAATCCGTTCGCAATTTAGCATCCTGGATATGTTCTCTTCATGCTGACCGAGTTTGGCAATGATCGAAACAATGGCCTCGGAGGAGTATATTAAATTCCAGAGCATGCGTTTTCCGAACAACCCATAATAGCTCACTTCCTGTTGGGCTGACGCATAACTATGAGCACGAAAGTTGTTTGGCCCGATGAGGTCTATATGTGTACCGAGTTTCATACATGTACGTGCAAGTGTGTTTGATATATAGACCAAGTTTTCAGACCCCACTTTAGGTGGCGCTGTCGAGCCCCCCTGCCACGCCCGGGTACCAGCTTCAGCCCGGCTCTGATGGCCGCGCATTCCGACGTGTGTGCAAAGTTTCAAGAGTTTTCGAGCATGTTAAGTGCCCCAAAAGTACCCGAGAAGTCGAAAAAAACAAAAAAAACAAAAACAAAGAATAATCCTTAGGGGAACAATAGGGCTCTGCGCCCTTTGGGCTTGGGCCCTAATAATAAGAAACAGAGGAAGAACAATAGGGCTCTGCGCCCTTTGGGCTTGGGCCCTAATTAATGCCAATATGAATGGCCGTGCGCATTTTACGTTCACTTCAGAATTAGCGCCAATTCGGGAGCGGCACTTGCTTTATTCCTAATGAAAAACACAGCAACAAAACAGTACAATAATAATAATAATAATAATTTGTTACATTTATATAGTGCTTTTCTAGGCACCCAAAGTGCTTTACATATAGAAGGGGGGAACAATGACAAACTCACTTAATTAGGCGCTTTTACATTTCGTGTTGAAACCAAATCTTCCACCGTGGTCTTGTCATTCAGCTCCTCACTCGTGATAAATGAAATCTGACTCCTGCTGCTGGTCCGTGCGGTGTGCGTTCAGTTTTTAATTGTAGTGATCTAACCCAGATCGAGTTCAGAACGATGATCAAAACATAGATGGAGTAGATCGAGTCCAGGTTTCACGGTCCTATAGCTCGTCCTGGGTTGACATTTTCAATTAGTAACGCCACACAGTTTTGATTTATATGTTGTTTAATGTTGATAATCACCTTATTTTACATGTTGCATCTGCTTACATATGATATCGCTTGTTTCTGCTGCTTCTTCACCTCTGTTGTTGACCCGGAGATTCAGTACTCTTTCAGAAGATGTGTAAAAGCGCCCCCTACCATATAAGTGAAAACCAGGAAAGCTGTACATTTCTGTCTGTGGCATCATTAAACAGCCGTCATTTACAGACAAAACATTATGAAGTAATTTCTTACGGTTTGTGATGCAGCTGCTGTCAGATTCAATGCAATTGGCTGCTTCATCTTTCAACAGGTTTCTTTGCGAACTCTGTGCCTTGTTTACAAAATAAAACGCTCTGAACAAACATATAAGCCTTCAACGCAATCCCGGACGGAATTAAAATAAATCATCCACTTGTTTGCGTCACTGGGATATTTTTGAAATCTGTACAGACGCAAACAAGCTGTTTAAACCGGACGCATCAAAGCGGACGTTCTTTCACTCTTACATTTGTCCTGTTGTCGGCAGACTCAAACACGTGGAGTGTCAGAAGCTGAATGCGCATCTGTATACTGCAGTGTATTATAATTATAATGGGTTTGATTTGCTTTTAACGCAACTCTAACATCTAATGTAGGCAAATTTCAGCCGTTAAGCACCTGAACACCAGTGGGTGGGGCCTATGGTGCGATGATGTAAAACTATTCATCTAAGTCTTGCTCTGGAGGCAGTCAAATGCAAATGTATTTTCCCGTGTGAGAGAGGTGAGAGGTGTAATAAGAGGTGTGTGTGTGTGTGTGTGTGTGTGTGTGTGTGTGTGTGTGTGTGTGTGTGTGTGTGTGTGTGTGTGTGTGTGTGTGTGTGTGTGTGTGTGTGTGTGTGTGTGTGTGTGTGTGTGTGTGTGTGTGTGTGTGTGTGTGTGTGTGTGTAGACGTACAGTAAAATAAAGTAAAAGTGGAGTGCTGCAGGTCACGTCACGTGTAGAAATGCAAGTGGGAGAGATAAGGAAGGCTGCCCGGAGTTGGAGGATGCGCCAGCGACGTATAGCAGGCAGGGCAGATGCAGTGCGTATGGAGAGCGGGAGCCGCGCGCGCCTGTTGTGCATTCACACACTGGCAGTGTTTGTCTCGCGCAGCTGAACCGCGGCTCATGTATTGCAAATACAGACAAATATTGTCCATTTTGTCACATTTTCCGGTCTTCTCCTCCGACCCCTGTCTGTCTCATGCTTTGATTTATGATGGGCAGCATATATCTGCTGCAAATGCGACCGTGTTCCCCTCTGTCTCGTACACACATGCATATAACATGTTGTATAGAAGTAGTTCACATGATAAATGTAACATTTAAAAGTGAAGATATGCTTCTAGTTTTAATCATTTAAACATGCCTTTGAAGTTTGGGCAAAAACTTCTGTCAGTGTTGTGTTTTCGTGTATTTTTTTTATTTTTGCGTGTATTTTTTTCTTTTTCTTTTCACAGCGCTGGATGTCATATGGTGATTGTGAAACACACAGAACACTTGGTGAAATTTGTTGATCAGGTCAGCTAAATTAAAGCCACAGTGCATTGTTCTGATCAAAATCGACATGATTAACATGAAAAATGTTACGCCAATGTGTCGGACTCGGTAGACAGCCAGTTAGGAAACAACTTCTACATGATATAACAATTTTTTAATACTGTATCCTAAATTGTGGATGATTAAGCTATATATCATATGCTGAAGTCAATTTCTGGAGTGCTAACGATTAAAAAAACAACAAGAACCGTACAGAACCGAAAACCGTGACCCTAAAACCGTGATACGAACCGAACCGTGGGTTTTGTGAACCGTGCCACCCCTACTCTTCACACAGTTCTCCTAACCAACTTTCAGTTCATTTCACATTCAAAATGCACTACAACTACCAAAACACTTTATTCAGGTCTCAAATCAACTCATTCTTCCAGAACACTAGCAAAGGTTGACAGCCGACAAACACACTTTGTCACCCACAAAACAATGACCTAAAAAACACTGACAACATGTAGCATTATACAATGTTTTCTTGTGTAAAACAAGGACACATCTCTGTTTATAATTCACTGCAATATATGTTACTGGAATGAATCCGGCATGATGCAGAATCCGTCAATTTTATGTTGTTTATTTATTTTTATTTTTTTTGCACTGAGTAATTCCAAAATAAAAGATTTTGTATACACACCATCCACCATCTACAATGAGAATCAGCTGTGGCGGGTCCAATTGTCCAATTGGTTTTATAGCATTTAATTTTAAGATTTAAAATATATTTCATTAAAATATTATTGTAGGAATGTAGCAAATTGCTGTCTTATTCGGTTTTGTATTATGTTATTGTTTTGAACATAAGTTTAACAGTTTTGAAAACAGTATGTAAGCATGTGCAAATTGGCCTGTACGTACAAAGAGTTTTGGCAGTTGTTGTGTCTGAGTGAGAAAAGAATTCATGAAATTTGAGAGATGTAGTCATTGAATGCATTTTGTGCCAAAGCAATGATAATTGATCCTCAGTTTAGCCCACACAGACTTCTGTTGTGCTCACTGTGTGAAGAGTTTTGCAAAAGTGACCTAAATATTGAGAAATGTGTCCTAGCGTCTGTAAAATACTGTATGTCATGTACAATTGAGAATTAGAAGTGTGGTTTACCCTTTTATAGAAAAAAATATTCTTAAATTTGCTCAAAGGGTGTTGCAATTTTTTGCAAACTGGCTACAGTTAATGGAGCGAGTAAATCTTGGTGTGTTTGCACAGCAGTTATAAAATGCAAATGTTATTGGATATGACTCTAAATTCAAAGAGGAGACTTGGGTAATTTGGCATTAGAGAAACCTTGAAGTTCTCATCTGGATGGCGTATGGACTATGGAGGAAGTAAAGTTTTACTTTGCACTATGTAAAACATTTTAGTTTTGTGGATTTTGTGTGAAACTTGACATTGACTGCATTAATATTGATATTTATTTGTAATGTGAGCATGTGATATATTTTCTCTTTCTATTAAATGAAACCCTTTAAATCATCACGGCCTTGCAGAGAATGAAGAAAACATGCGTCCTGAGGTAGGAAACTGTACAAATAAAGCTATTATGAGAGAAACTACACTTTGAGGGACTTTCAAGGATGTCATATCACTTAAATTGAGAAAGACTTGACATTTAGCTCCCCTCTCAAATAAAGGAATATAAATGATGTGATTTTTGTTGTTTATCGGAGAGTTTTTATAACTACACTTCAAAGCTGAAGTGGGTGATTTCTGCTCCACTAATGGCACCGAGCAGAACTGAATATTATATTACATTATTTTTATTTTTTTTACATTTATAGTAGTCGTGTCACTAGAACTCTGTATTTATTTTATTTATTTATTTTTTGAAGAGCTCTTAGAAGTAAAAATTGACTTGTTCTTATACCAGTCCGTGTTGCCATGACACATTTGTAGATGAGTTTTTAGATTAGACATTTATGGCTCAGGTCCAATAATAAGTTTGACTGTTTGGATAATTGGTTAATTTATTATACTTTTTTGTAATTTATGTATTCTTTTTTTTTACAATAATCAGTTATCAGCACTTTAATTTTCAAGGTTTATAATCGAGGGAGATCCAAAAACAATAATGAAAATACATTTCTGACCAACTAAATTTGTACATTTTTAACTTTGCATAAATAACAACAATAATACAGTTGTTAATATTATAATTTTGCATTTGCTTTTTTGTAGTTGTATGATCATGTAGTTAATAAATAAAGAAATAATATAAAATTGATTTTGCATATTGGTAATATCAGTTGACCTCTACAGTAGGGGTGCACCGAAATTTCGGATGCCGAAAATGTTCTGCCGAAAATGGCATTATATGGTTTCCGGGTTGTATGAAGCCAGTCCCTCAAAAATACACGATGGGCTCAGATTGGTTAGCTGGCCCAGTGTGTTGTGATTCGCTAACCGCAGTGCACGTTTGTCGGACACGTCACGCCCCTTACCTTACCGGTAGACTGTGCTTTGGTCAGTATTAGAAACAATGGCGTCAATAAAACCATACCAATCTGAGCCCGAATCAGACCCAGAACATTTTAGTGAAGATGATCGAGCAGAACCTGTTCAGTCCTTAAGAGGAAAGACTGCGGATCTATAGTGATCGCTACTGAATTGCACTGTTACTTTTGTATTTTTAGAACGATTATAGCCAAATATCTGTCGCAAGAACTATTACCCAAAACGAACACTAAACATTGGCTTTGCTATAGTAGCCAAATCACACAGAGAACCATGTTTAGCAAGCCTGTAGATAAACAATACATAAAAGCTCTAATCAAAGAATCATTTACACTAATGCCAAGTTCGCTGTGGAGATTTTAACGTTAGTGTTTGAAACGTTAGGTGTTCGTCGGATAACGTTAAGTATGAATGAGCATTTAACAGACTGGTTTGCAGAACAGCGTTGTCATCTGTTTACTTCCTTGCTACAACGTACAATTAACAATACGAACTATTACAGGAAAACACATCGACGAAAAATAAATCAGACTTACAGGTTTTGGCCCGTAAACAGCTTCTGTTTTTAAATCCATCTTTCAGGACAAGCCGTTGTGCGAATCCTTCATTGAACTCGCAAAGATTGTGGAAGCTTTCCTCTGTGCAGCGGTTGTGCATTCACACTGGCAGTGTTTGTTTCGCGCAGCTGAACCGCGACTCGTGAATTGCAAATACAGACAAATATTGTCCATTATGTCACATTTTCCAGTCTTCTCCTCCGACCCCTGTCTGTCTCGTGCTTTGATTTATGATGGGCAGCATATATCTGCTGCAAATGCGACCTGTTCCCCTCTGTCTCATACACACGTGCATATAACATGTTGTATGTTAAACGCTCTGCAACGCACCCCCGTCCCTAGGAAGGCTGAACAAAGCAAGTACCCCAGACCTGCAATCCGGATGAAAATAACAGCGTTTCGTCGGCATTGCGGCAACAACACTCCAGCCTACTAACCACAACAACGCAGCGATACAAAATGGCCTCGCCCCCCTTATTTAAAATTCTCGGAGGAGGGGTTTATGTAAATATTGGGGCTGGTGATGTCAGCAACCCTGGAGGAATGTCTGTAGTCCCTACCGGCCGTTTGCTGTAGTCCTTAGAAATTGATTTCTTTAAAAGCAAATATCTCCCTTTGCTTTAAACTTTGAACGTTGTAACTTTGCAGATGTTGTTTATGCTCAAGCAGCAACATTTCATGCTAGCTAAAGTTAGAATAGTGAAATCGTGGTTTACCACCCCTTTAAGCATGTCAGCGGTATGAGAACAATAGAGATACTGAAATATCTGAAACGATACGATACTCCTTTTCTATAGTACTGGTAGCTACCAGCTGCACTCTCCTCTCCAACCGACAGCGAGTTGACACGCACCGCCTCCTCTCATTCAGTCCGGTTAACCCTCTGAACACGGCAAACGCGTGTTCTGCTGGATTTAACCTCATGACAGTATGTTAGTGTTGGTGTGACCGGTCTGAATTTCGCGCGGTATTTCACATAACGTTATTTCTATTCATTCCCGTAGATTTCGCGATCGCATCTGAAGCGCGCGCACACACACACACCGCAATAAAGCCGCCCCTGACATACAAGTGCAAAAATGAGCTCCTTTTTCCAGCTTCTTAATGGTTAAATACTCTCAAAAATGTCTCAATGTCCATCCTGGTGAGTTTTAACGTAAACAGTCGTCCAGTTTGGGAAGAATGTGTAACAGGAACAGTGTTTGGGGTCCATGCATACATCGGGTCTTAAAGGGACAGCAGTTATTTATTATTCAAACTACAAAAAGACAAACGATCACTTTTGATCAAGTGCATCCTAAATTTTCGGTTTCGGCCCAGAATTTTCATTTCGGTGCATCACTACTCTACAGGACTAAAAAGTGTGCAGATCTGAATCAATAAGCAGCTTTTCTAGGTATGATGACTCATTCTTGGTTCAGAAGAAAACAGTCCAACCTTTACCAACAAATGCATCTAACAAACTTACTTAATTCACTGACCACAAAGCTAACACTGCATTCACACAGGGAATTGACGCTTGACGTATAGGGCATGTAGGGTCTGGAGATTGGTGCTGACACGACCGTCATAGTGAGAACAGCCAACCACATTACTCCCAGCTTGGACTGCAGCGCACTAGGGTATTTAAAGGGGATCTGATTGGCTGACACCTGCATTGGCGCTTGAAAAGTTGAACGTTTTTCAACTTCTACCGCAAGCAACGCCAGCGTTAACCCAGACGCCCCATGTGAATGCACCGTAACAGTCATCTCTGCACATTAAACTTGGACAGGCGGTAGTATTTTAACTAGGGCTGAACGATATATCGTTATCGTATCTATATCTAGATATGAACTTTCAAGATATTACTATCAAAAAAAGCAACGATATAGACGATATAGATTTCCCCTCTCCGCGCTCGCCCTGCATACAACTCTGGCAGTCACAACAAACATCAGTTTTACGAGTGCCCTTGAATGCACCGCTAAAGCCAGCGCGCACACACTACCAGGGACATGGGAACTATATTGTGAGAGGGGGGGCGGCGTTTCCATGGTGACGCGTGATTGCTTGTCACGTGACACACCGCAGCAGCAACAGCGCTGAATGAATGATGATCTGCTTTTATGTCATTTTTTTTCCTTTTTTATTCAGAATATTCAAAAATGTGTTAGCTATGGCATGAAATATCTGATATTCCGATTGTCAAATACATGCAAGTGGAAGTATATTGTTTGTTTAAACACCTATATAACGATCGCGTTAGTTGAGCTGTATGCGCGATGGGCGCCGCCGTGTTAGTTTGTGCCGCTGACGCAGTTCAGAGAATCGGATCTGTTGGATTTACAACCTCTATGTTGACAACACGTGAATTCATCCACTTCTCCCGAAATACTTAAAAGTAAGTGGCTGGTGAACTGGGAATAGAATAGAGTAAACATTGAAGTTACTTACAGAAGATAAAAGTGGATACAGGCAATATGAAGTGAAGCTTCAGCAGGAAGAATGGGTCAATTTTGGGATCCTGACACTCAGTATGCCTCAATATGTCTGTGCAGTATGTGTGCAGTAAACATTTTGTCACTGTTAAGTCAAATATCCAAATGTCCGTTTTATATATTATATTTACTGTCGCTGATCACGTTCCCCTCTAGTCGCCGTAGTTCTCAGTGTAATATGACCCGTCGCGCTCTGTCTCAATGGCCTGAATCCACTTTTTTGTCCTTAAACGCTCGTTTTTTGGGTCAACAGCTTATAAAAAGTTCTGGGTTTTTGGTTCTAGGTTTTGTTTAGCTTGTTTGCTGTACACTTTGTTAGGGCTGTGCAATTAATCGAATTTCGATTTCGATTTCGATTTTGCCTCCCAACGATCACCAAAATAGTACAATCGAGAAAAAACGATTATTTTGCCTTGCGTTCTGAATGAAACGCGCACGCGCACATCCGCCCCTCCCGAACCCACAAATCTCTCTCAGGTTGTGAGTCTCGTGTGCATATCATCCGCTGGAATTTAAAAACTCGGCGCGAGTAAAGATGGCAGAAGGAGGGCAGTTACAGCAGCGTTTGGTGAGCAAAAAAGGCAAAACCAACTCCGTTGTCTGGGAACAGTTTGGCTTCGAGGAATCAGACGACGAGCAGAAACATGCTAAGATTTGCTACATGGTAGTGGCTGCAACGCAAGGGAACACCACGAATTTGTTTAACAACTTGAAAATTAAACAGAGTGACCTATGACAATCTAATAAAGAAACAAAAACTGACGAGAGCAAGGGAGCCGTGTAAACGTCCTTTTTTTCCTTCATATTTTTCAAATAATTCTCTCTTTGTAAACTTTGTTCAATGCATGCGAGATTGCGAGTGCTGCCATATTTTCGAATATGACCAGTCGTTTTCACCGTCATCAACCGGGTTTAGTGCTTTAGGGTTTAGGTTTAGAATGAGAAGCCGCGCGCGCTGTGAGAAAATGTGTCTCTGTGCGTTCATCCGAGAGCGCGCACACGTCTCTCAGCGCGCAAATATTGAGTTCTCTTTCAAGTCTTGCTCTTAAACGGACAAACTCACACAAAACGTATGTCAACATGTCCATCTTGATGAGTATCTTAGCAGACATAGTCTGTATATGCCTTAAGTGAACTTTATACAGTCGATAAAGAAGACGCGAGGTCTTAAAGGGGCAGTAGCCTTTACTGCTGTCTGTTTAATGTCAAACAACAAAAGACAAGGGCATCACTCACCGCTCTTGATTGAATAGCTTTTGTAAGTTTAATAGGATTAATCTTTAATTTATGCACTCAAATATGCAATGTTATTTTACATTTGATACATTTCTGTACCTGAAAACTAATGTTAGACGTACATGAAAAGCATAGCCGAACCATATTGTTGATCTTATTTATTTGTGGTTATCATTTTTACGTGAATACTTTTATACTTTGATTCGAATATATGTTATATTATTTATTTTAATAGTTCAAAAAGTACAACAAATGTTACAATTTCAATTGAATTGTTGAAAGGTGTATTTTTAATAAATACAACACATTCCCAAAGTCATGTGAAATAATCGTGTTACATAATCGTGATTTCAATATTGACCAAAATAATCGTGATTATGAATTTTTCCATAATCGAGCAGCCCTACACTTTGTCACATATCAGCTTTTATATATTGTTCAGTTTTTTGTTATAAGTCCGAAATGACAAGGAAGCACCCTCACGCAATACAAAGTCAATGGAGACGGTTTGATTGTCCCCTCCCCCCCTCCCCCCTCCCCCCCCGGTGGGCGTGGTCTTCAGATTATGACGCGTGTCGCTCTGTCTCTATTAGGCAGTTTTGATTTATATGATGTTTAATGTTGATGATCGCGTTATTTCACGTATGCATCTGCTAACATATGATATCGCTTGTTTCTGCTTCTTCACCTGTGTTTTCAGAAGATGTGTTATTGTACACCCTACCGTATAACGATGAAAACAAGGAAAGCCCGAAAATTCTGTTAATGGCAGGGACAGAGTTAATAAGAAACTTCTTACATATAGCCCTTTTAAAGAAACAAAACATTTGAGTCTTTTGGTGTTTTTCCAATATTTGACTGGTAATGTCAATAAATGTAATTGTTTTTAGATGGTGTCCCAGGTAACTAGATGGATTAGTGTGGAAATGAACTAATTAGTCATTAGCTGGTTAGCATGTGACAGTTCAGTATTGTCAGGGGGCAGGAGGTGCTTTCATCCGAGTGCTTGATTATAGAGAGATGCGAGAGCTTAAATCATGTGTGTAGAGTTCAGTTGGCTGGTTTCTGAGCGCTCTTTAATAACCATCTCTGAAATGCTGTGGCCACTGAGGCGTCTCCACTCATTTTTCCCCCTCCGTTCGTTGATGCAGCATAGCGACCAGCAATTAAACTCCTCGATTGGAACTCAGTCAAGCGTAGCCCGACAAGCGCGGCATGTTTTCTTGCTTCTTTTTTTAGTGACAGGACATCATATTTCCATGTAAGCACCTTGTACTGTCATGTCCTGCTTTCTCAAGCACTAAGAATGATGATGGTGTCTAAGGATAAACTTAAACATGTGATGAAGTGTCACAGAGTTTTTGTAGTCTCAGTCCGGGAGTGGAGGATGAGCGTGTGTAGGAGGGGAAGGATGGGTAAATATAGACGTACTGACAGACAGAGAGAGAATCGGGGGACAAATGAGAGTCCATAGAAAGAGATGAGGTGGAAGAGAAGAATATATATAGATAAATAGCGAGAGGGGGAAAAATACAATAGAAAGAAATGCAATAAAAAAACGAACCCCCAAAAGGAAATGGTATTGCTCAGAGGTTGCCCTTTCATTGACTTATGAAGACACGTCACCCAAAAATGGAAATTCTGTCATCATTTATTGACCCTCATCTTCCAAAACCATATGGTTTTCTTCCATGGATCATAGAGAAATGTTGAAGACCAAAAACATAGTCCATATGATTTTTGCCGGTCACCGTGATTTTGCCAAGACAGACTGGAGTCACATTCCTATCCAATAATTTAACCCTATCCCTTCTCCAAAACCTAACCCTACCCATAACTTATCCTTAAAATCATCTGACAACGAATCCAGGAACGTTGTACTTGGTGAAATCATGTTCACTGATTTGTGCCCTATATACAAGCAAATGAGTATTTGTGTATGATACATTTTCTTTAAATGAATACAATATTAGCTTTAGGTGATCTCTGATGATTCTCCTACAATTATTTTGGACAAACAGCAGCGCCGAACATTAGATCTGGGAATGTTTGGTATTCCTGCATAGTAGATAAATGAATCATGCAATTAAACTAATGATCCAGAGGCAAGGACCAAAAAATGATCCTTTCACAAAAAATATGTCAGCTATGTGTGCTTTTACTAAATATTTTTCAATTGTCAGTAATGTCTTCCTTGTGCGAGTGGTGTAGATTGTGTTCTTCTTTCAGGGTCGTCAGTGTTAATGACCCCTGCGGCGTGTGTGTGAACGAGCACTTGATTAACAGATGTGTCGTGTTTGTAACACATTCTTCAGGCCATAACAACCTTGTTTCGATTCTGACACTGAATAATCAGAGCTAGGTTTAGGAACGCCACCACACGCAATGCAGATCTTTCATTGTTATTTATTTATACATCTTGGGAGTCATATTTCAAATATATTTTTCCTCTAAAATAGTTCATTACATGACAGAGAATATACAACATCCAGCACTACAAGTTGCTCTCTTACTTGTGCACCGGTATATCTAAAAACAAACAAATATACATAGAAACGAAAAACTAAAAAACGAAACAAACTCTCTCTCTGGTCTGAACACTTTGCATACGACAGCACAGCTGATCAGAGCCACGCCACACACTAATGATCAATTCAGCACTGACAGACATTCTTCAGCAGTCATGTGATTGGTTTTGGGAGTGTGTTGGTGACTTTCACAGACGGACCTTCAGGTTTGGTCACAGGATTCTTATATATTTTATTAAATGTATGAGTGAATCCAAAACATGTCCGGATCATATTTCAAAAATCAAATGTAATTTAAGAAAAAAAAAAGTTTAAGCATTGAATTTGTGACATAATTATGACAATTTAGCACTTACTGTAATGTAAAAAAAATAAATGTAACTAGAAAAAATTATAAAGTACAAGTATGTCATTATTATGTTGCATTTCCGTCAATGCTTTATGCGAAATTACTGTGTATATATATTTAATTATTATTATTTTTTTTTATGTATGACCGAAGTGACAATCAATTATCATGAGTGATAAAAAAAATATTGTCATGAAAATGTCAAATCTTAATTTTCTGCACCGTATGCAATTTTTATTTTATATATAACTTAATTTACAGCACTGCACATACTATTTTTAATGTTTTTGACAGAAGTCTCGTCATCAACGCTGCATTTATTTGATCAAAAATACAGAATTTTTTCAGGATTCTTTGTTAAATTGATACAAAGTGATCGTAAAGAATTCTATTGTTTGAAGAGATTTCCATGTTGAATAAATGCTGTCCTTTTTTACTTTTTATTCATCAATGAATCCTGAAAAAAAGTATCACAGGTTCCAACATTGATAATAACTGAGTATCAAATCAGCATATTAGAAAATAGGATCATGTGACACTGAAGACTGGAGTAATGATGCTGAAAATTCAGCTTTGATCACAAGAATAAATTACATTTTAAAGTTTAAAGTATATTTCACAATATAAAAATTTTTCTGTATTTTGGATTAAATAAATGCAGGCTTGAGCATATAAGACTTATTAAAAATAGTAATGTTTCCAAACTTTTGACCGGTACTGTGACCTGGATATGTCTGTGATATTCACCCATACCCATACCATTCTCTCAATTGATAAATTATAACAGAAGCTAGAAGGGCATGTGACAGTAAGATCCATAATAAACTGCTGTCACCTATAGATGGGAATCTACAGACTTCCTCCAGATGGAACAGGAAATGGCCTTTATGGCACGTTCTACTGAGGTCTACCTCTAATGCTACACGTGTTGTTATGCTTCATTCTCTGATCGTACTTGAGTCATGCATTTAGACATAATCAGGAGACAATGGTACAAGTGAGTGACAAAAACAAAAGGTGAAGTCAAACGTCACAATTCAATTTCCCACTGGTAGCACGACAGCCAATAATAATCATTGACCCATGATCTTTCAACAAAGTACTAATGCCACATGAAATATGTTGCAACAAGATGTGCTCACCCTTCACAACTCTCTTCCAGCCTGACGACGGCTTCAGATAGTGGCTACATTCACATGCCAACACAATAACAGAATACGGCTGTCAGTCCTGTATGAAAAATGATAGAAAATAGCTTTGTATAGTCACAGAATGAAACCGGCTGTTAAGTGTTTGGGATGGAAGAGTTTTTGAACTTGGTGTTCTAAAATGTCAAACCGTTTAGAATGTTCTCTTGTATTCCGTCATTGTAGTTACAGGCACAGGAATGTAGGCTGCATGGAATTTCCAGACATTCACAAATGTCTTCACATTCCTGCCTCTTCCATGTTCAGTCCTCATATTTTGGCTAATTTGACTATGCTAATATTATTAAAGGGATAGTTCACCCTGAAATGGAAAGTCATCTATTACTCATCCTGCTGTTGTTCCATTGCCTTATGTCCTTCTATCTTTTTCGGACCTCAAAGGGAGAAATTCTGAAAAAAAGTCATGCACGTGCTCCTCCATATAATGGCAGTGAATGGCAACCAGGCTAAAACTTTACAAAAATGATACAAAAGTATCACGGAATGATACAGTGAGACGCGCGCCATATATGGAAAGTGTTCAGGAGGCACACTATAAGGTTTTGCGAGAAAGAAACCATATTATTCAGTCAAAATACTGTTACACTCTTAAAAATAAAGGTTCTTAGTCAGGGTGTAAGGTTCCATGAAGAACCTTTAATATCCAAAGAACCTTTCCATTGCACAAAAAGTTCTGTATAGCGTAGAAAGGTTCATTTACAATATAAAATGGTTCTTTAAAGAACCTTTCACAAAACGGTTCATCAGGGAACCAAAAATGGTTCTTCGTGGCACTGTTATTTTTAAGGCTGTATGTGCACGTTCCTGGGGTCCAAGCCGTCATCAGCCGCTCTCGCAATGTTGTCATGACAGCCGGTACACAACATTCACTTCAAGAGGTTTACCTTATTTTTATTATTATTATTATTAATGTATTTCTTATTTAATTGAATTCTACCTTCTACCTTATAGAAGAGTCATGTTTGTTTCTATTGAGCTTGATTTCTCAAAATGGTGTGTGTGTGCTTATCCTGGATACCATGACAACAGTGCGGCTGCTGACGGCTCGCACGCACTCCCAGGAATGCGCAGAGTAACGATATTTTGACTGAATAATGTTTTTCTTTTTTGCAAAACCTTATAGTATGCCTCCTGAACACTTTCCTTATATGGCGCGCGGCTCACTGCATCTTTGCGTGATACTTTTTTTAAAATCCTTTTTGTAAAGTTTTAGCCTGGTCGCTATTCACTGCCATTTATATGGAGGAACGTGTGCATTTCTCACTTTGAGGTCTGAAAAAGACAGGAGGACATAGGGCATTAGAGCAACAGCAGGGTGAGTAAAAGATGACTTTATTTTCATTTCAGGGTGAACTATCCCTCTAACCGAAGCACTTCCATATCCACTTAACGCATTTATGTCACATTTAAATCCATTCCACTGAATTCTGCACATTTACAATGCATAAAAGGCCTGCCAGGAGGATTTCACATTCTAATTAGATTCACATTCACTTGCTCATCATCCGGGGTGATGAGCTTTATTTGAGCTTACAACAAGTGGACATTGAACCGAACCATCATCATATATTGCACAGTATTTAGATCCTGCTTTTGCCTCCAAACATGGATCTAAATATAGACTTGTGTGCAAGATCAATTTGAAAAAAAAAAAAAAATCAGAAACAGTCTGAATACAAAACAAAATAGTTGCAGACAAAGGCGATGACTTCTGGATAATATTGGGCTGTCACCAAACACACCTCGGCACGTCAAAAAGCAACAAAAGGAAACGTATGGAAAATGTAACACGGTACAACGCACAATAAAATGACACCCCTCGGTTTGTTTCACTCTCATTTTGCTTTAAATCTAATGGTTTGCGTCCTGTAAGAGGTCCTACTAAACTTAGCATGGATTATAAACAATATCTGATTACACGTGACATGTAGTGTAGGCATTGTGCAAGAGTTCAGAGCGATTAGGGTAACATACACGAGGAACAGTATTACAGCCGCGGGAGTGTCTCTAACTGTAGGAGAACCTGGACTGGGGTTGAATATTTCCAGGCCCTGTCCCTGTTACCTATGGATTTACCTGAGGAGCGAGTCTATGATAATCTCTTCAACAGCGACAGACGTATGCCACAGTAGGATAAATATGAATGGGTTAAATATGAGCGTGTGCGGATATTACAAGCCAGGAAATCATTTAGCGTATTTTATGTTTGTAAACAGACTTACCTTAAAGCTCCACTGTGGATGAGTATGAGTAATACTAGAGCAAAGCAATTGAAATATATATACTGTATATATACGATCGCACCATAACATCTAAGCGTACGCAAATCTGATAAAGGACACTCGAACAGAGGCACAAATGGTTCCTTCTTTTCGTCATATTCTCTCATGCCCTTCCCTTGTTGTGATGATAGATGTGATGAAGCTAACCAGAGTACTTGAACTTTCAGAAAGGACCGACCACACACACACACACAGTCCTGGTACATCTGACATCACATATTGCTACTAGACTGTAACCATGTGCTTAAATGTTATTTTCCATGATGTGACTTATTTTAAAAAGAGTTCCAGGGAGGGTTGCCTACATTTTAAAACTTTTGAAGGTAAAATCCTCCATAACAACATATTGCATCTGAATCTTGAACCATTGGCATCTGTGGCTTATGCTGCATTCCATTCGAAGTCAGACGTGGTATATTCCTACTTCGTATCTCCGACTTCTAAGCATAAAATTGTTCCATTGCCTAAAGTTTGGAGGATGGCGTATAAGAAAATATAATGGCAATGCTACTGTTTGCTGTACAGATCTTGATTGTCAACAGAGAAGTCTTCTAGTAACCAAATCGGAAGAGAAATGATGCTAGCATTTGTGGTGTTCTCATCAAACAGGATAATTTACTGCAGATGTTTGAGCATCGTTTAATGTAGGAACTTAAGACCTATTGATGTATTTTATTTGCTTAAAAGCCAGGTTCAGACTACAGGAGTTTCAGGTCAATTGCTCTCTCCCGACATACAGAGAAAGAAAATCGCATCCAGATTATTGGTCGGTTCCGACGTTTGGCCCAGATTGTCTGGTTATGTGAGGCGATTACAGATCTAATCTTAAACCTCCCGATCTGCTCATGTTTGATATTTTAAGATGGCGATCGCGAAACAACAAGCAGCTGTACGAGTCCGGTGGACAATATAAAGGCAGTCGTGTTCCTCAATTTCCAATGTCTCTTCATATAATGTCTACAGTTTACATCCGCTTCCCTGTGAGATCACGTGAGGTGCTAAATCTGGCAAGATAATATTAAGAATATCTTGTTGTGTGTGATGCGTAGGGTTGCAAAGTTTGCAGAAACTGTCCAGGATTTTTGGAAACATTCCAGGATTATTTTTTGGAAACTTTGAAAGTTCCTGGAAATTTACCGGACATTTGCATCCCCTTTGCAACCCTAGTGAAGTGCCACAGATTTCAAATCTTGTAGTGTTTGATGCGTAGGATTGCAAAGTTTCCAGAAACTTCCCAGGATTTTTGGAAATTTTCCCGGATTTTTTGGAAATTTTCTGGAAATTTACCAGACATTTTCAGCCCCTTTGCAACCTCAGTGATGGGCCACTGGTTTCAAATCTTGTAGTGTGTGCAGGTTTGAGATTTGAAAGAAGAAAATCTGTGAAGATTCTCCTCGTGTGCGTGATGCAACCAGATTTCACAATCGGTTAAGATGTATTGACTCCTGTTGTCCGAGCCCAGCTTAACTATGTGCATCTCACTGGATTCCACCCTCTTGCCAAAAGTTGTGGTTTTCAACAAGTTTTCAAGTTCAAGCAACTTCAAGTGGCAATCTATTGCAGTTTTTCAAGTAGGAATCTGGAAAGTCCAACTTTCCATTGTAAATGGAATGCAGCATTACTGTAGGATGCTTCAATGATGAACACTGTGTGTCTTTTAAGACAACTTGTCATGTCAACACTCTTTGCTGCCATCTCAAAACATCCAAAATAAAATGGTTTGTCAATGGCAACCTTTGAAGAGCTTGCACGGACATGCGATTTCTCTCTAACGCTATGCAAAATGAAATTCTTGAACAGCAAAGCCAAGAGTGCAGTTTGTCTGTCCAGAGGCGTTCATCTGTTGGAGCCCATGTGCCCATATCCATGAAGAGGAGAACGTTCATTGCAGTCCTATTGCTGAAGAGTCAACACTGTCCCGGCAGTTTGATTGAAGCTAAAGTTTGTCCAGGTGCTTTATGAGTCTTGTAAATTGAAGGTGAGGTAACTGATGCTCTTCTGGTCCAAAGTTCACATTGTGTTGTTTTCAGAACCAAATCTGACCCCGTAACAAACTGAACGGCAATGCAGCAGTGGCACACAGTAAAGAAAGCCAAAGGACAAGAAGTGTACAGCAAACCCAGACGGACGGAATACCACGTAAAGGAACCAAAATAGCTACAAAAAAAGAAGATATAAATTTGTGCTTCTTTAGTTTCACATTGTCATAGTCCTAGATGTTGCAATCGGAGTCTGTTTGTCTTTTCTGTAGCTCGACACTTTCCAATACATCATATACACGTGCATGTACAGGTCCATTCAGCTCATCCGTAACTTCGTGACCACACGTTTCGCTCATCCGTTCCTGCTCACATTATTCCTTGCAATCTTAACGTCTTAAGGAAATAGCATCTCCATGCACTTGAGTCTGTGGAAAAAGTAGTTCATTTGGGGAAAGGACGTCCTTGTCACTCTTTCAGCCATCTGTTCATCCCGCAAGCCCTCCGTCATCTTTGGTAACAGTTGACACTTTGGTGTGTCAGATACATACACAAGGGAAAAGGGGCGGTTGAGGTGAAGATGTCAAGACATATGGACAGAAATGCGCCGCATTAACAGAGGTTATGCTTATGTAAAACATAAAAAGTGCCACATAGCAAGTAAAAGCTCAATAAGTGACCACAAGGATGATATCAAAGAAAAAGTAGACATGAATCGTAAGAAGTGGTGTGAACATGAGAAGCAGGAAACACGGGAGGAAAGGGTAGTCACATGTCGGGGCAGTTCTTATTGCTGCCGCGGGGGGGCGTTCTACGCTGGAGGTGTGCTCGGGGGTATCTGTATCATCTAAGGAGGAATGTCAGGCAGATGGGGCCGAGCAGCTGGACGATCGCAGGGAGAAGGTGAAGACTCTGGTGTGTCCCAGACAGAACTGCTGTAAACACAAAGAAAACACTCTATTACACTCTTTATACTACAACTTCTTTATTTCTGATCCTGTTTATATTGACAGAACAGTGGAAGGGGGACACAGAAGTATTGTGGGATTTAAGAGCAGCATGCTTTTTATTTTGGGTATGTCTTTTATACCCTTGCCAAAATGGGGGTGGGCGGGCGGGGTGCAGAGAGAGGGGTTAAACCCGCATTTTTTTAAAGTATTATATGTGGGAAGTATTATTACTGTACTCTTTAAAAAATGTGGCATTTCTAAGGGGTACAACAATTTGACACTGGGCCCAGCTTAAAGGGACACCTTTGTAAATTTGTACCCCTAAAAGGTTCATAGCATGGGCGTAAATCTGATCTAACAGTAGGGTGGGACAATAAACATAACATTTCTGAAGAGCAATTTTTGAAGGGGACACAAATAATACAGCCACAATTATACTTGTAGAGGATTTGTGTACACAGCGGAACACCTTAATACTATGATTAGTGTAGCATGGAGACTGTACCATTATCCTTCTTTTCAGTGTTTCTCTTGATTCAATGAAAAAGCTGACTAAATTGACCAAAATATTCTTCTTTAAAACCATTTATTTATTTTTAAGTTGTTTAAAATCAAGCCACAAAAACAACTTAAAACATAATGACTAATTTTGAAAAAGTGTCCCCATATAAAATAAATACAATGCTTTTGTAACAAATAAAAGTTTTAGGTTATAATTATATAGGTTCTATACTACGTTTTGGTGTAGGCCTATTGAAAAAAGATCTGATGTCCGTTTTTCTTTTCTCTGTCATTTTATCTGGGCAACAACAAATCTTTAACATCACATTTCTAAATATGAGTTAGGTTCATAGTTTTACCACGCGGTCATATTATAATTATGAAATGATCTTGCATCCTCCACATAAATATTAGGTTTCGTCTGGGACAGAGGATGTATATTTAACTGATCGGCCACTTCATTTGATCGGCCAGATCCTAACCCAACTACATATTGTGCAAAACACAACTGTAGATCTTCAATATTAACCCTAATATCAGTTCACACACATAACGTTAGGCTTATCATTGTGTAAATGTTAGTTGTAGAGGGTGCATTCAAGCTAGGTAACGTGACATTATATTACACTAACATAGCGAACTTTGTCACTAATTTATTAATTACTCAGCATAATTTATATTTAAGAAAAGAAAAACTTCATCCGATGTTTAATGTGAATAAAATAGCCTTGAACCGCCAACATACTTCATTCCTGTCAGTACCCGATGTGTGAGTTGAGCGCAGATCTTGCATAGATCCTGAGTGGACCAAACCACTGTGAGGCAAGGGAGGGGGAACTCAAATGTTTCTAAACTTAAAAAGCATTTTTGGGGGTTTGTATTGTTTTACTTCTTACACAGATATTTTAAGTAAACATCATTGTTATTTACAATCATGGGCGTCGGAAGCAAAAAAAATGTGGGTGGGTCCTTGCTAAACGGATAGGTCGGAAAGACAAAATTACGGAAATCGCCATATCATTGAGAGCGGCAGTAGTGTAGGGGTAAAGACGCACGGCATCTAGTTTTGACTCAAATTGCCTTTCTGCCTTTCACCAAACTCAATCTTCTCCCTTTTCCCATCACATATCAGATCGGAAAGGCATTTATTTTCAATAAAATTGAAGAAAATATTAGAAAAGTGGAAATAAAGCGTCCAACGTGTTTAATAATAAGTGTTTATCGATTAGGGGTAGGTAAACAGACATGTGCTGAATGTTAGAGACGATACAAGTGAGTGGGTCCAATATCATTGATCGTAAAAAGTGGGTGGGTCTTGTCCCACCCACATACAATGGTTCCAACGCCCATGTTTACAATACACAGCATTGTTTTAATATTTCTAGGGGGGACAACCCGTAGATGTGAAGGGTCCTGACCCCCCCCCCGACCCCCCTGGGATTTACACCCTTGGTTCATAGTAATAGGATTAATAAGATAAGGTACAAAAATGGTCCTTTTGAGGATACTACCCAGGTGACAAGCTGTTGTACCCCTAAAGGTACAACACATTTTTTAGAATTTTTTTTGACAGTGGATGTGACCTATGACTTGTATTTTGTGCAAACCAAGAGCTCTACTGTTTTAAAGCCTAAAGCATTGCAAGTCTAATTCAAAGCAACCAAAATGGGGAAATGCACCTTGATACCTAGCACATTAAAAAAGCTCTTGGAAAGAAAAACATCTCTTAACCTTAATCACACGACCGCTGCGGGGTCAGACTCCTTTCAGAGCGGAAGCATGCAGGTTTCTTTCTCCTGTCGAGCTTTTGGCACAAAGAAGCGCGGGACACTGAAATAATGGATCGGGCGGATGGGGTTACAGCGGCTGGCATCATCGCCTGACTGAACCGGAGGCCGTAAGCGGTAATATCTATGAGCTACGGAAGACGGATGACCTGCGTGAGGACAATTACAAGTCATTATGTCTCGGAGGTAATGTTGAGTAATATCTTTCGGCACCGCTCACAGGTAATGGCCTCAGAAGATGATGAGGGATGGACAAAACATGCTTGTAGTGTTGTTTAAAAAGCAGCGACGAGATCACAACACATGCAAGTTTAATTATGCATGCAATCTGCCAACAAAATGGGTTTAATAAATAAAAAGCAGGTATTGTTTAAAAAAATCAATATGAATTTATATCAAGGATTTTTCTGGCTAGCAGGAAATCAATATATTCATAATAAAGCTTTTTATTCTTCCTTTTCAATAAAGAACGAGATTGTGTGAGCCGTGACATCTCTCTCAAGGACCTTTGAAGGAGGCGGGTAATTCTGAGAGTGGGTTGCGTGTGTGAAGACAGGCTGCATATCCACCTGTGCATCTTTATTACTAAATATTAGGCCTCTATAACATAAAAATAAGTGTATAAAAACTGATCTATCAACAGTCAGTGCCACCGTAACAAGTTTTTGCGTGTGTGTGTGTTATGTGGGGCCTTCAGATTTCTAATTCTAATTCAACAGGTCACCTTCGCTTCAAATCGCACCTACTTTCTCTCTCTCTCTCATTCTACCCGCTCAGCCTTTCCACCCTACAGCCAAATCCCAGTCATGGTGTGATTTATGGGGACGCAGTAACACATGGGACGCCTGAGCCAATCATCATTCATCTCTAAAGGAGGAACAGCTCACGGTTGAGCTCCCATGGGCAGCACCCCGAGCAGAACAGGCCAGAGGAGAGCAGAAGAGAAGAGGGTCATTCCTGATATGCAGTACGTTTTCATGTCCCCATCATGTTTTAAAGGGATAGTTCACCCAAAAATGAAAATGTGCTGTTCATTTACTCCCCCTCAGGCCATCCACGCTGTGGAAGAAGATTGTTAGCCGAAACCGTGGTCCTCTGTGATTCATTTAAAGCAAGTCAATGGCTACCGTCACCTTTGAGAGTCAAAAAAACATATGCAGGCAAAACAAAATGAATACCAGTGACTCCTGACGATGCATTGAGGTCTTATCAAGCGAGACGATCGGTCTGTGCAACTGCAAACAACTGAAGATTTATACAACATTATTATTACAGCCTCAGCAAACGGTCCTGAGTGTGTTCCACTCAAACGTTGGGAATCTGTGAAAAGTCAATCTTCCCCAATGAGATCATGCAAGCTAACGTAATCGTAATTTTTTTTTTTATATAAGTTGCGTCACCCAGTATAAGCACCACTTTGATGATGAATACAACACATGCGTCCTCCCTCTGTTGTAAACAATCACAGCGTCAGCTCGCGTGTGAGTTTGCTCCTGCACATACGTCATTATGCGTCAGGAAGCTCGCGCTGCAGACTGTCGTGAATGCCCTCAGGACCGTTTGCCGAAACTGTGCATTACAGGTAATATTGTTCAGTTTCTTGCACAGACCGATGGTTTTGCTTCATAAGACCTCAATGTATTGCAATTGACTTAAATGATATGCATCACCAAGGATCACGGTTTTTACCTTCAAATGTTCTACAGAAGACAAAAAAAAAGACACCTACATCTTGGATGGCCTGAGGGTGAGTAAATAACAGCATGTTTTCATTTTGGGTGAATATCCCTTTGAGATGATAATCATTATCTAGGAAAACCATATTATCATACAGGAAGTGACATCATTTTGGAGGGAAAACAAGTATGCGTATCACTAAGGCTGCATCCAGAAGGTGAAAAACAGTATGCTACAAAATAATTATGTTTGAATTCACAGTACTCATAAAACAGTAGGCAAAAAAATACCTGGATGACACACTACTTCTGGTGTGATTCTGAAGTGTGCAAACGATGGACACTTTACTATCCCATGAGGCTGCAGGAGAGGATTTGTAAATGGCAGTGAAGCAAAACAACTTGCGCTGGAAGATCACATGAAAATGACAACATGGTGAATGTAGTACATCCGGATACTACACATTCATACTATATACAACATACTTTTTTTTTTTAGCGGTCACAAAGTAATTATTCATAATATGTACCTACTCAAGAGAGTATGTGATTTCGGACACAGCCTCAGTATGAGTGCTGCAGTGATGACATTTTTGTTGGCCGACCTGAAAGTTAGCATCACCCTGGTTCCCTCTACAAAAACCCAATCTGATTTTTACATTGACTTTTGGATTATTGCAGAAAATCCGCTCGATGAACAAAATGTGAAAAAAAACTTTTGTTGGTCACATTAATAATCTTCATAAATGAACCCCACATGTATGAATTTGAGCCTAAATACAAATGGCAGAAGTTAAATGTTAAACTATACGCACATATTCAACGTCACCACCACCAACACTTTTTGTTTTTTGTGAAAATACTTTCCCTGAAAGGTTGAGTTGCAAAAGCATGATTATAAAAATAATGAGGCTTATTAACAGTGTACTGTAAATAATCAATCCGGTTGAAAGGATCTCAAACAGAGCAGACGTTTGAATGTCTGTTATACCCAGAGTTCCAAATGTGCTGCAGAACAGGAAAGACCCTGGAAAACATCAAAGAAGAGAGGAGTTTCATTGATGAATGCACATATCCTCTATAGCAAAGCCTCATGGGTCAGAGACAGAGCCTGCTAGCTAACAGTACACACAAACACACAACTTTCCTCCGAACAAACAACAGCTATCAGCAATCCGTGCGGTTGAGAGCTGTGAGGGAGCTTTCACAATGATTGATCTTAATCATTAATTTGGCTCTTTTGTTCTGGCCTGCGGTGCGCCGCACGCAGCTCGCGTTACACTTTCCTGTGTGTAAGCACAGCTCAGCACCTGTGGGCGGCATGAACAGGTTTTACTGTGTGGGCCGCACTTACCCTGTGTGTGTGTGTGTGTGTGTGTGTGTGTGTGTGTGTGTGTGTGTGTGTGTGTGTGTGTGTGTGTGTGTGTGTGTATGATATAACATCAGTGTTCATGCCGACCCAGGTACAGAGGAGAAAGCAGAGCTGTACGCTTCCGGAAACTAAGATATAAGCTTACATTAAAAGCTGAAATAATATATGGAGCTTTTTTTACTTTTCACTTTTAACACAACAGGTTCCTGAGGTGTTTAACTATTTAAAATGGGGAAAATATCAGGCTAGAGCTGTGGGAGCTTGTGGATTGGAATATGAAAATGTCTGTACATGTTATTGTCTGGTAAAACTAATGCCTAGCGGGCAGTGCACATGCTCGTGCACATGCATGCAGGCGGATCTGTCATTTTCCAATTTGTGGGATAATTATTTTGTTAAAGGTCTAATGCTATTTAATGGGCCTATATGACTTCATAAAGGGTGGAATTTCTTGTATGGGCATTGTTTTTCCGGAGCAGAAACGGAGTTCTGCAAGTGTGTTTGTTCCCGGTCATGAGTCTAAAGCGCAGGCGGTGAGTGAAACTGCATCAAATGTCTGTGTTTTGTTGGCAATCGATGCGCAAGTGCATATAATGTGAACAACATGAACGTATTGTGAATCGAAAGTTATCCAGGGATAATGCCATGATTATTTTGAGTGTGTGCTTGTGATTCTTTAGCTCCGCCCACTGCACGCCTCCACGAGCTTGGGTGTTTTTGGAAAAAATTGGTACAGCGTGTCTGTCTTTTATAAATCTGATAAAACTAAAGACTCTTCGGACACATGACAGATGCAATACTACTCTATAGGTACTCAAGATTAACATGAGACTGGCAGAAACTGTGTGTTATGCCCCTTTAAGGTTTTTTGCCGTTGATAGAAAGTAGCAACAAAACAGCTTGCTTTAAAACCAAACAGAACTGCCAGTCGGTAGTGTTGAATGTGAACAAAATTGAATACCTCCTCGTACTGAATGAACATGCAAGTGCTAATGCTCACTTACATACATGCCTTTCAGAGGTGAGATAATGTTACGTCACCTAATTATATTCATAATCATAAACTTTACGATGTGTTTCCTTGAATTTCCAAATGTCTCAGTCCCATTTAAAGTAAAACCACCATAAAAATAATGCTAATAAAAAAGTAAAATGCTCAGTGTTTATTATGTGGTATGAATTGAGATGTGGCTTTGAAATGTAAGGCCATCTGACAGATGAAACAGTTGGACTGGAAAGGAAACCTAATTAGATCAAACCCTTCTGAATGTATATGAAGATAATCGAAGATCATTTAGTGAACTGTGTGATTTCTTAACATCTGGCACCACCAAACAGAAGAACAAAAATAATGTTTTCAGACAGGTTTCCACGCAAAACACACACACACATTTTATTGAAATTCATTGGGTTGTGCTGAAGGAGACTTTACAGAGTGCTGGACTAAAATAAATGTTATCAAATAAATGCTGTGATGTTTTTGTTTTTTCCATCAAGCGGTGCATCAATGTTTGGTCAAGATTTTGTATTGACAATGCAAGAGTCCAGCACTCTGTAAAGTCTCCTCCAGCACATCCCAAAAACTTTCAATGAATTTAAGGTCTGGACTCAGAGGTGTAGATTCATGTGTGAAAATGATTCTTCATGCTCCTCCCAACCATTCTTTCACAGCCTGATGGATCTTGACATTATCATCCTGGAATATGGCCATGATGTGTCTTCCTACATAATTGTTTAAGAAATGAAAAGCTACACACTCCATCAATTAGGGTTGGAAGAACTGTTGCCAAGCATACAGTATAACATGCTAGAAACATAAAAATCACTGCAATAATGTTCCAATCATTGACTCTTAAGCATTTGCCAAATTAAATCTAAACTGCAAAAAAATAAATAAAAAAAAATGGGTGGGTAATATATATGCATTACTCTTATACAAATGAGATATTTAGCATTACGGTATGAGAACTGCAGGGTGAAATAGGTAGAATAGACTTCATTTTCTTCAAGCAAAATGTTTTTTTTTCTCTTGATTTTGGTATGAAATATGTCCAGAACACGTTCTTCACAGAATTCCCTGAGTAGAAATAAGGGTTCTGTCATTTTAAATATTCAGAGCAAGAAGGTCAAGGCTTCGATCTATCAAAAATAACTATGCCCTGAAAATGTGATAATGATTTGGGTCTTTGATTCAGGAAATGATTCAGTACGAGACTGTGTGACATGGAGCGCTGTACATGTGAGCGTTTTTAGGGACAGATTACAGTAAAACTCTTCATAGTTATGATAGTATAAATTCTTTTTCATGAATTGCTGTGGACACACTTTAGTTTAGGGTCAAATTCTCTCTATTAACTACAACTTTTGCCTCAATAAACCCCTAATTACAGCTTATTAACAGTTAGTAAGGTAGTTGTTAAGGATAGGAGTAAAGGATGTAGAATATTGTCATGCAGAATAAGGCATTAATATGTGTTTTATAAGTACTAATAAACAGCCAATATCCTAGTAATATGCATGCTAATAAGCAGCTAGTTCATAATGAGAATTGGACACAAGCTAAAGTTGCCTTTGCTCTTGTTCTGATCTGAATAGTTCTTTGATAATTGTGTATCTTACAGTTTCTGAGAAGGAAGTTGTGGCTCTGTCTCATGCAAAGAGAGCAACCGTGAATATCTCTTCTCTCTGAACAGTCTTTAACAATCTCTTCAGTCTTTTATTCCATTCATCATCCATATATAATAATCTAGTCATATTCATATATTCTTATTTGCTTACATTAGTTTTTGCTTTACATTTATATTGATATATATAAAGCAGTAGTTGTAAAGGTTAATATTAAAGTCTCATTATTTGTTTCTGGGAGAGCTTCTCTCTGCTGGAGTGTCTGTATTATCTTCAAGGTTAGCTGATAAGGAGCCGCTGCCATGGACACTGAATATTATAAAGGGGGTGTTTTGATATTGTATGCTTTGGAACATCTCACACAACACTTGAGGTGGCTGTTAGATTTCTTCTCTGGCAGCACTCGTAATTATGGAAGCTTGTTTAGGAATATTCACTTAGCCTTTTTTTCACAACATCTTTCATGAAAGTGAAATAGGGGCGGCAGCACTGCAGTCTACAGTATATCCATCTAGGACAGAAGAAGAGTTTCCTTCTATCTTCATGACAGACAGACTGCACAATGTCAATGAAACCTTGTAACAGACAGTCAGTCAGCATCAGACCTCACAGATGAAAAAAATAAGGGATTTTATGATTGATTAAAAACATGTCCAGGCCATATTTGACAAAAGAAAAGGAATAAATGGTATTTTTCTCAAATAAATTAACGCCTACACTTTTAGCAAAAAATGTTGCAATGTAACGTTATTTAAATTTCCCACCCTAATTCTCATCCAGATATTTTTTTGTGTGAACCGAATTCAGAGCCACAATAATGTTCTCAAAAGTTTGCAGTCAGTAAAAAAAAAAAAAACATCCTGAAAGATATTACTATTTTTATTCAGAAAGGCCATATTAAAATGTTTTTAAAAAATGTCAGTAAAGACTTTAACATTAGCCTCTTTCACACATGCACCGAATTACAATTAAGAGATCATGTGTGAACAGGACCTTTTAAAAAAAATACAGGTTAATCGGTTCTGGTAATTTACCAGTTTGAGAAGTTGAAACATTACCAGTAAATTACCGCTGTGATAATGTGAGTGAACAAAGAATGAAGACACTTTCATGTCTTTAGAGAAAACAGTGTCATTTTATGAATAATCGTCTGACAGACTGTAACTCAAGTTGAGGATTCCTCGGGGAAAGGCAAAGGAAGAGGGGAGCAGAGCCTATTTTCAGATGGATCCATCTACTGTAACTATACCTCATCAGACATGATTCTTCAGGAAAACTTTACTGGGGCTCGTGCCCCGCAATTTCTGGGTGAAAGGGGCTATTGTTAATTTTTTTTTAGAACTTTCTATTAATCAAAAATAATCATAAATGTTTCTTAAGCCGAAAATCATCATATTAGAATGATTTCAGAAAGGCCTCCATTGGCAGCAATGCAATGTGCACTCACAAGACCCATAAAAGGTACTAAAGACATCGTTACAAAATGACTTGCTGATATACAGAATGATTTCTGAGGAATCATGTGACACTGAAGACTGGAGTAATGATGCTGAAAATTCAGCTTTGATCACAGGAATAAATTACATTTTACAATATATTGAAATAGAAAACAGTTATTTTAAACTGTAATAATGTTTTTGTATTTTCGATCAAAGAAAAGTCTTGGTGAGCGCATGAGAATAAAAAAAAAAAAAAACACTTTAGACACTTTAGTTTAGGGTTCAAATCTCACTATTAACTAGTTGCTTATTAGCATGGATATTAGGATATCGGCGGTTTATTAGTACTTATAAAGCACATAATAATGCCTTATTCTGCATGACCATATTCTACATCCCATAATCCTCCCCAAAACCTAAACTTAAAGGGTTAGTTCACCCAAAAATGAAAATTCTGTCATTAATTACTTACCCTCATGTCGTTCGACACCCGTAAGACCTTTGTTCATCTTCGGAACACAAATGAAGATATTTTAGTTGAAATCCGATGGCTCAGAAAGGCCTCCATTGGCAGCAATGTAATGTGCACTCACAAGACCCTTAAAAGGTACTAAAGACGTCGTTACAAAATCCATCTCATTATAGTGGTTCTACAATAACTTTATGAAGCGACGAGAATATTTTTTGTGCGCAAACAAAAAATCAAAATAGCGACATTATTCAACTTTATGCTGGGCCTCTGACGTGAACTCATGAAGCACCATGACGCATGACCCGGAAGCGAGGAACTTTGTTTACAAGCAGAGGAAGATGCACCGTATCTAAGCTGTTGAATTCTACATTGATTGTGCTTTAGGTCTTGGCGTAGTGCTCAAAATGGGGCTAAAGTGTGCATTTCCGAACGTCATATTCTCACACATGTATGTGAACAAAGGTCTTGTAATTAATGACAGAAATTTCATGTTTGGGTGAACTAACCCTTTAACAACTACCTTACTAACTATTAATAAGCAGTGATTAGGAGTTTACTGAGGCAAACGTTGTAGTTGATAGTTTATAATGAGGATTGGACCCTAAACTAAAGTGACCAAAAACCCTTACAGACCCAATACGAACAGTAGTGTATGTCCATTTAATTATTCTAATTATTAATTATCATAAGAATGTCCAAATGTTCATTATATGTGATTAATGCATATCATGCATAAATAGTAAGGTATATTTTCCTTCATTACAGTAATGAGAATGATATTTGATCAATTCTTTGGGCGAGTTTTGAGGGGGGTGGTGTTTTGGACAGCTGCCCTCTCTCTCTCAGAGACTGGCGCTGGGCCTTTTCCTGTCTGTGTGCATGCATTCATACCCATCATGTGCCAAGATCAGCATTCAGGAGGAGACCCGAGGCCTGCCACACCATCAGAGGGCTGCACGAGGTGAGAAGAAGCCAAGACTGTCAGACCTGGGCCCTGTGCCTGAGCCCCTGCAGCCCATACAGCTGCCTCGACCAGTGCGCACTTCCAGCTCAAACACTGCTCTGGTGTGGCACCTCTCCTGCATGCTCACAGACGGCCCACTTCTTACTGACGCTTCATTTCTAAAACATTCCTGCTGTAATCGAGTTACAGGAATCATTCAATTTGATCATTTACTCACTCTCTTGTTGTTTCAAACTGTTTGATATTCTGTCTGTATTATTAAAAACTCAAAGAAGAACAAAAAGGAGTTGACTTGTGCACCATATTCTAAGTCTTCTGAAGTCATACAATTACTTTGTGTGAGAAACAGACTTATTTTCACCGCCAGTGAACTCTTTTTTTTTTAAAGCTTACTGTCTCATATTTGATGCGCAAATAAGGGTGTGTTCACACTTGGCATGTTTGGTTCGATTAAAACAAACCCTGGTGTGATTGCTCTGTTAGTGCGGTTCATTTGAATAAGTGAACGCTGGCATCTGAACCCAAACAAGCGGACCGAATGATATATGAATGCAGCACAGACCAAAAACATGTAAACAAACAAAAAACAGGAAGATGCAACCCTAAAAAGGAAAGAATGCTCACGCATGTAGTTTTTTTCTCGTCATAGTCGTGATGTTGCCCATCACAGTTCGGTACAGGCATCAGAACCACGTCTCCTCACAGGAGATCTTGTTTTGTGTGTGTGACGGAGGGATTCCTGCTGCTGTTTTGACTCCTTTACACATTTATAAACTCTTCACGAGTTCTCAACTGGTCAAAATACAGTCAAGTAGCTACGCACACACAACGAGCACATTTATACAACCAAAAAGAAAAGGCGACCAATCAGGTTGCGAACATAACCTTATGCCTTTAGGCTTTTACGGAACATTTCTTATCTCTGTCATCATTGTATTGCATTGTACTATATGTTTTACCTACGCAATAAAAACTACAGAGCTTTTATCACAAAACTAAGCCTTTAAATATCATCTTAAAGGGATAGCTCATCCAAAACATTAAATTCTGTCATTAATTTTGTCATACTTGTTGTGCGCAAAAACAAACAAAAATAACTTTATTCAACAATTTCATTCTAGCCTGTGCCAGTCTCCTACGCGGTTTACGTTGTAATTACAGCGCAGCTCCCGCACATGCGTCGTGGTGCTCACGTGAACAGCATCGGCTGACGTAGATCTCGAAAGCGCTGCACTATTTACAACGTAAAATGCGTATGAGACTGGCACAGGCCAGAAATAAATTGTTGAGTATTGTCGTCGCTTCATAAAATTAAGGTTCAACCACTGTAGTCACATGGACTATTTTTTAACCATGTCTTTCTTACCTAACTAGGCCTTGAAAGTGTTCATTAAATTGCTGTCTATGAAGGGGTCAGAGAGCTCTCGGATTTCATCAAAAATATCTTCATTTGTGTTCTGAAGATGAACAAAGGTCTTACGGGTTTGGAACGACAAGAGGGTGAGTAATTAATGACAGAATTTGCATTTTTGGGTGAACTAACCCTTTAATAGAGCAATATAGAGTAAAAACTGGTATTCAAATGCATTTTACATACATATAGTCTGCTATACAGTTATAAAACACATTGATTTACACTATCAGAATTTCATCTTTCTTTTTGGTCATATAAATATCAGCAACTGCACCAAATGGCAAATTTTTGCTCAGTTTAAGCCGCTGAATAAAATTAAGGGTTGCTTTCTTTTCAAGCACGAGCTCTATATTCTCACTATATGAGCCATTAAAGTCTGATGTATCAAATATGATACTCAATAAAAAAAAAACATACAAACTTAGACAAAAAATGTCACATGTCAGGCTTTACAGGGTTAACAACTGCTGGGTCAGTGTGATGTGTGAATGAATTATTCGGTACAGTTTTGTGAACTGGACCAACCAAATCATTGAAAAGAGCCTGCTCAAAAGTATTGCAAGTATTACTTACTGTATATGATACCCATTCACTGAAATTGCTTAGAAAAAAAGTAACCAAAACCACACTTCAAAATGTTGTAATTTTGGTTGTTTTAAGGATAGTCATCAGTGCTGTTTTATCACTCAAAGGTTATTCTATTTTCCTTTGAGAATCTAAAACAAAAAGTGATCTGTACGTGGAGTGGTTTTAGTCAACATGTACAGTATAATGAAGTTCATTATAGGGGGATCGAGACAAGAGGTGTTTTTTGTGCTGTAGAAGTGTTGCTGATGGTACAGACCTGTTTTGTCCACGCTATCCTTTTGTTTGCATTTCCCCTTGGTAACAGAAACGTCATCAATAGCAATGTCTCCCTCAAAGCCACTTCCACGGATACCTTCGAACACCACCTGACAAAGACAAGCGAGAGTTAGACAGCAGTCTTGCCCACGGCACATTTCAGCTTTCCATCCACTCTAAAGACACTCTCATCCATTAAAACAGACATTTGTCAAGTTGCATTCTTTCCATTCTCATCAAGCACATGCACACATACAAAGCCAAATAAATGGAAATGCAAATAAATCTTTTTTTTTCTTCTTCTCGCAAATCCGGCATCCCCCTCTAAACGGTTCTCATTCGCGCTTGAATATGTGAATACACTATAAAATCTGCGTCATCTGAGGGTTTTTTGGCCAGAGGCTAGAGACTACAGCCAGTAGTAGGAGTTAGTTCCGCATGTTTTCAAGCTGCCCATAGGGGTGGGATCTCACTCACATAATGTAAATGCGCACGGCCGCTTGGGCATTCATAACGGAGCAGTGTGGAGCACTATAATGCATGTGAATGGTAGCAAAATCTATCAGAGTAAAAAAAAAAACCCTGCCCAGACAACCCTGCGGCTCGTGACAACACATTGATGCCTTAAGACATGAAACGATCGGTATTTATATAATTTTTTACCTCTTAATACACCACTATGTCCAACAGCCTTCACCGCGCGATCACTTCCGGTGAGTGAGGTCAACGTACACGATCTGGCGTAGTTTACTCAAGCGCCGGAAGTGATCTCTCATGCATATCTCTACGCCAGATCGTGTACATTGACCTCACTCACCGCAAGTGATCATGCGCTGAAGGCTGTTGGACATAATGTGTCGTCACGTTTGTCTGTGCATGTTTTTTTTTTACTCTTATAGATTTTGCTACCATTCACATGCATTATACGACTGACAGACTGCAACGATTGGAGTTAAAAATCTTCATTTGTGTTCTACTGAAGAAACAAAGTCGCCTATATCTTGGATACCCTGGTGTGAACTATCCCTTTAAATTCATTCATTTTTTTTTTTTAAATCAACACAACAGATGAATTTCCTTTCACCGAGTTTTGTGACAAACATAAATAATAATTTATGTTTTGAGTAATTATACATATTTATGCCTTATAAGTAACAGTTTTGACATGTATCTAAACTACTGTCAAAGCAATTAACATGGCCATCTAAACAGACTTTAATTCAACCGTACAGCATTTAAAAAGATGACATTAATTCATTAATAAATGTTTGAAATTGTTTTTCTTAGGGGTGTGACGATACGCTCGTGTCACGATTCGATATAAATTGTGATACTGAACTTACGATATGATATGTATCCGAATATTTTAAACCAAAATAAAGACTTTTTTTTATTTTTACTTTTTTATTATTATTATTAAAATATTATTATTGTTATTATTAGTGTATTATTATCAGGACCCACAAATATTCCCGCATTGCATTATTATACATTATATTCAACATTATATATAGTCGTTGACTCGTTTAATGTAAAAAACTCTTTTTTAATCTTTCATTTTTTCCCCCTCACGCATTACTCGCGCTTTCAATGCAGAAATGATTCCCTCCCCATGCTCGCTATGTCCCGCCTCTCCCGCTATTAATGCAATACACATATAGAATAAACCTTCTAAAATGCTTTGAATAATCATGCTACTAAATCTAAATGTGATCTAGTGATTTAAATGATGTTTACGCTTTGACTTTGATGCCGTTCCGGCAGTGCGTGCGCTTCAGATGATCAATGCAATCAATCACAGTTCTAATCACAAGAAAGCGTGTCAAAATGACCACTATCAAACTGTAAATGTTCAGCTCATCCAAGAATCTTAATTCTGCATTTATTCACTCTCATGTTGTTTTTGCGGGTCACACAATCATTTGAACGTCTGTGTTTACTACAGTATGTGCGTCGTGTTAAATATATTCATCATATAAAGCCATTGTGTCTCTTCAGAAGACTTGGATTAGACCACTCGATTAGTTATTTTTATGATACCTTTATTGACATATTTTTGGATCTTTTAAGTTTGAGAGGAATTGACTTTAAATGGAGGAACAAAAATCCCTCAGGTTTCATAAAGAATATCTTCATTTGTGTTTGGAAGTTAAACATAAAATGACATGATGGTGAGTACATGATGACAATTTACATTTGTGGTACATTTGTAAATGTGTGTTTGGGTGAATTATACCTTATAAATAGGCCTACTACAGCAAGTTGAGCCTTAGATAAAACAACTCTATATCACGAATCATATCGTTTCCATCAACGATACATATCGTCACATTTTTATATCGCGATATATCGTTTAACGATATATAAACATTAGTTCAGATCATCTAACATTCCTGAACAAATTGGTCATATGCTGTGTGTGTAATTGTATGGATAATTCATTGTGAAAATAAATTGTATGGATAATTCATTGTGAAAATAAAATATATTATGAAGAGCTACACTTCATTGATACTACATGCGTAAATACAAATTACAATTCTGAAGTTTGTTTTAACCCAAAATCAGGAACCAAACTGGAATTTAAAAGCAATTCACAATTTAATTCTGAAGTGTTTTTGCACTACACATCACATTAAAAAAAAACACAACATACTGTAACACAGTAGTATATAAAACGTAAACGTGTAATTTATTAAAGAATTGCATATTGGCCTATAAAATCCTAATAATACGTTTCCTCCCACATTGTTTGCTGGTGTTGATTTCCGCCCCATGTAACCTGCGTTTGACTGACAGCTTAATTACAGCCGCTCTGAAGCTCACTGCTGAGACCTAATCAGATCCATGTCAGATCCACGCTCAGTCTGACTGAAGTTTACAGAATTACCCCCTCCCCAGACAAACACACACACACACACACACACACACACACACACACACACACACACACACACGACACCACCTCTAAACTCCAGCTGGTGGACTAACGCACAAGTAATTGAAATGTATAAATGAGCAAAAGTGAACAGAGCGATTCAATACATTTAATCCACACCCGGTCCCTTAGAAACAGATCTAAAGCAATTTACACATTCTGAAACTTTGCAGAATGGCTCTTTGTTGTAGCTTTAAGTTTTGCAGACCTTTTGTGTGAATACGGACAACATTTGGAGGCCCTTTACAGACACGTGAAAGAATACGCATCCTCAAAGACTTATTTTATGATCCTTAAAATGTAACTTTCTCACCAAAGTCTACAAGTCCAACCTCAAAGAAAATTCCATTGTGGTGGTATTTATGTGCACTGATCTAATAAATTGAAGCAGAGCCAGTATGACTGTTTTTTAGCCCAGGCTCATTAGAAATACCCGACTCATTTTTTCATGTGGCACATCCACTAGAGGCACTACATATACTCAAGCATCTGACTATATGAGCACATGAACTTCATCTCAAGAGTTCATTGTTAAATTATAAAAATATGCCAATTTTCCATCCATGTTTTAATTTAAACAGTAAACATCTGTTGTGTCATGCAGCACTTTTTGTCAACAATATAATGAATTGTTAAATATAAATTTTATTACATTTTAAAATAATAATTCAATTGTTCATGTTTTATTGCTTCATTTGATTCCCCTGTTTCTGATAATACATTTGCATTAAGTCAAGAATTCAGACAAATGAAAACAGACAACACAGAATAAAAAATAAAAATGTCATAGGGTCTGAATATTTTTTAAATAAATAATAAATGAACGTTTAGTGAATTCAATTGATAAGACATGCTTTTTGATTAAACCACTACAATGGAATACAGAAAATGGAAATAGATAAGGCCCTATTTTTTGTTAAAATTTTAATAAATTGTGTAATAATAAATAAAATAATAAAGAATTAAAGAATAAATTCATGATTTCAAATAATTAGAAATGCTTAACTTTAAACATAAACCAGAAACATTATGATGAAAAGAGGAATCAAAAAATTAAACAGTAAGAATAAAAAATAAAAATAAAATAAAAACATTTTATGGAGTATAAATATGTTTTTGCATTTTAGCAGAAATCTAGCCAGAGTCACTTATTTCCAATGAGCCTGAGGCTTTATCAGTTCACATACTTGACCCCAGGTGAAGATGGCACACTTTGCTTAGTACACACACTCTTGACCCCTGTGCGTTCATCAACACAACACACAGACACACCTGCAGAATCACCCCGGGCTCCCGCTGTGCCCAAATGAACGAGTAGCTCCTCTGAATAAATAAAGGGGGCTGAACGGGATCAAGGGATGAGGGCAGATGGGTAATTTGATTCGTCTTGTGTGTGTAAAACAGTCTCTCTGTCTGAGCTAATTGACTGCGGGGCCATAGTGGATGCCGGGTGACACACCATCATTAGGGCAATGTCGAGCAGTGCTCCATGAGCATTCCTGCTCACCTGAATATATATTCATGCATTACTAGCACACACACACACACGCACGCACATACAAACAATTTTCACTTGCAGTACACTTCTGGAATCACAAGGTCATGCATAAAACACGATCAGAGGGCACACACAAAAACACGCACATGTACAAAGGGATCTCGCCACAGACGGTTGTAGCGGTAATTGGTAGGTGAGGCGATCTGTGTGTTTCTCTGTTCGTTAATGCAAATGGCTTCGTCTAACGGGAAGAGCACAGTTGACTTTAGTGGGTTGAGCTCATTAAGGGTATGACAGACCATTCACCTCTCACACATGAGCTCATATGCTAGCGGAGACAGAGAGAAACAATTATGTGCGCCGTCTGAGAGGCGTAGGCATACAGACGCCTCTCCAGTTCCGCGTTCATTAGATTGTGAGAGGAAAGAGAGGAGCAAGAGAGATGGAGGTGAAGAATAACTTAAAGCAGCGGTTCAGACAAATTCTGTCGTTATATGTTCCGTGGAGCGTAAAAGGTGAAGTTACACAGAATATCGATGCTGCGGAATTTCCATGGACCTGGGGCTGTCAAAAAGCACCAGAAAAATGCAGATTTTTTCTTTCATTAACAAAAAAGAACTGAAATAACTGTTTAAAATACTTTTATTCATCGAGGATGCATTAAACTGATTAAAGGTGAGAACTTTTAGATTGTTACAAATGATTTAAACAAATTTCTATTCATCAAAGAAAAATTCAAATTTACAAATTTGGGTAAGGCAGTGTGGTCAGGTCAATGCAAGTCATATATTTTTATTGCAGGATTAACTGAGTTATATTACTACGTGTAACATATAATTTGCATTGTTAAATAAATGTAAAAAATTAAGTAAATTAAAGTGATCTGGTTATTTTCGTGTCATGTGAGTTCAATGGCGCTGAAAGTGTTTTTAGTTTAGCATTGAGTTTTGTTTGGTAGTGAGAATCAGATCAGTTGCTGCATCCAAAACCTGGAAAATGCTGCCTTCGGAGGACACATTTCAAGGTAGGAAGGCATCAAGGCACTCCGAATCTAATGTTAGCTTCACTTCCTGTCCCCTGAGATACCGTCATCTGATCGAGTTTTGAAGGCAGCATGCATGTATCCTTCGCTGCCTTTGATATCCCACAATCCTATGTGTTCTATTCTGTGACACTTGAGCTAGATAAAAAGATGCCGTCAGAAAGTTGCATTTGCTGGTCAGTTAGAGTGTAAATGTACATTTGTAACCAACATTTTCCACCAAAAATTACTAATGTAGTGATTAAATATTTGTTTAGTTTAGGGCTGTGCAATTAATCGAATTTCGATTTCGATTTTGATTTTGATTTTGCTTCCCAACGATCACCAAAATAGTACAATCGAGAAAAAACGATTATTTTGCCATGTTCAGTTTTGCAAGAACACTCTTATTTTGTCTTGCGTTCTGAATGAAACGCGCACGCGCACATCCGCCCCTCCCGAAGCCACAAATCTCTCTCAGGTCGTGAGTCTCGTGACTCGTGTGCATATCATCCGCTGGAATTTAAAAACTCGGCGCGAGTACCCATTCATAAGTAATCGGAGTACACCGTCTTCCTATATATATAGTCTTTGGACAGAACATACAGTGCTTATTAGGTTTCGCCTTAAAGAATGTTAGTTGCCTGCGGTGTGTGTTTCCCTTTAAGGGATTGCCGTTTGCGCTGGAGTTTGGGTATGATTAAAAGCGTTAGCCAGTTCATGACTTTTCATCCAGTTTTGATGGCGTCTCTGTTCCGTTAATCACACGAACACCTACAAAGTATAATATAAGTAGTAATGTCCATTAACATTCTGCTAAGCTACTCATGTTTTCCATGGAAGAAAAAAACTTGAGTTTGATAAGACGTGTGTAAATGCTGCCAGTCCAAAGGAAAAATTTCAATTGCATTTCAAGTCTCAGATGTTTCTCCAAACAGAAAAGACAATCATTGCCATATAGAAGATCATTTTCGGCTTAATTATTGACTGACAAGACATATTTGAGTTCATTTTAAAAACTCTTGATTTCAGGCTACAAATCTGTGCACAGTTTGAGACATGTGAAGATCTCTGCAGAAGATCCTTTTTTTTTCTCCATTCAATCCCATCGCTGTCTAAAAGAAACAATTGAAATATTAACTTTTTTCTCTCCAATGGGTAAAGTTTCATTTTTGGGTGAACTACTCCACTGAAAGTGGAAGGAAGGAACAGAACGTTCCAGTACATTTGCTAAAGGCTGTGATTTTACTGTAATGGAGACTCGTAGTCCGGTGAATTTCATCAACCAATCACTATGGAGAGAAACGCTAGCAGAGAGGTGAGGGTGATGGGAAATTTCGAGCACACAGAGAGGAGAGGTTAATGGATAACAAACACGACAAAGAGCTGAGAGCATCAGCGGAGAAACCAGCGAGCGATAAAGAGGATAAAGAGAAAAGAAGAGATGATGAGGAAAGAGCTTAAAGGGCTGTGTGAAAATGGATCAGCGCTCGCAGAGTGGACGCTTTTCTCTGCTCTTCTCTCAATCTTTTCAGAAAATCATAATTAAGCAAAGCTAATTACCAGCCCTCCCTCGCTCCCTGAACTCTTCCTTTGTGAAGCTCCTGCACTCTTGTCATCATCTTGTTTCCCTGCTGGCATCTTTCACACGGCCGTACAAAACGCCTCTGCCATGCGGTGACCTTTTCCATTAAGATACGGAAAAAAGGCCTTTAGAGATGCATGAAGATAAACGTATGACCAGATTTTGACATAGTGGTGTTTGCCCGTGCAAAAGGCACTACCAAGATACTAGAGTGTTGTGGGTGGTTTTTAGTACATTTATATTGCAGTTGCTAGGGCGTTTTGGGTGGTTGCTAAGTGGTTCTCTACTGCATGGTTCAAGTATAAAGAGCCAAGTCTCTATGATATTCTGGAGTCTAGATTTGGCTCAAGTTCCACCTTTCTAAGAAATTAATACTTTTATTCAGCAAGGATGCATTTAAAGGATTAGCTCACTTCAAAATGAAAATTTCCTGATATTTTACTCGCCCCCATCTCATCAAAGATGTTCGTGTCTTTCTTTCTTCAGTCGAAAAGAAATTAAGTTTTTTGAGGAAAACATTCCAGGATTTTTCTCCACACCAATGACAACCGAAATTCCTTGTCTGGGATCGCGCAGAGCCTCTGAAGGCCTTCGAAGCACTTTGAAACTGCATTGATTTGGACCTTCAACATTTTGGTTGCCATGGAAGTCTATGGTGTGGAGAAAAATTCTGAAATGTTTTCCTCAAAAAACTTAATTTCTTTTCGACTGAAAAAAGAAAGACATGAACATCTTGGATGAGATGGGGTGAGTAAAATTTTCATTTTGAAGTGAGCTAATCCTTTAATTGATCAAATGTGACATTAGAATGTTACACAATGTTATAAATGCTGTTCTTTTGAACTTTCTGTTCATCAAAAAATCCTGAAAAATGAATAACACAGTTTACACAAAACTGTGATAAAGCAGCCCAACTGTTTTCAACATTGATAATAATAAGAAATGTTTCTTTAGCACCAAATCATCATATTAGAATGATTTCTGAAGGATCATGTGACACTGAAGACCGGCAATTCAGCTTTGATCACAGGAATAAATTACATTTTAAAATATATTAAAATAGAAAACCTTTATTTTAATGGTAATACTATTTCTAAATATTACTATCTTTACTGTATCAATAAATGCAGCTTTTTGGGAGCATATGAGACTTAAAACATTAAAGAAATAAAAGAGACCACAGACTTTTGAACGGTAGAATACGTTTATATGAGGGGTTTTTTCCTAGATGAAAAGGATAGGTTCAGTCGCTAAGAAAAGTAATATCACACCTCTCCTCAATAAGTCTCACATCATGTCTGGTCCTCACAGATAAGCAATATGATCACATAAACTAAACAATGTCTGTTCTTGGTGCCAGAAACCTTGACTAACATGAGTGGACTTAAAGTGAAAAAAAATGAAATACAATGCTAAAGATATGCAGGATATAAAGTTTAAAATGTATTTAAACTACAGATAAACTGTATTCTACTGAGACTGTGGTAAGCGTTTATAGTTGTGTTAAACAGCCCAATACCAGGCAGGTGGCATTTAAGAGCCCTATAAAAGAGAACAGCTACACTGGGCATTTACACGTACAACACCAACTGGTCTTAACTACCATTTGAAGCCATGTCATGGACAGGGAGCAATGAAACATACACCAGAGGAGCACAAAGCCAGAGCCATAGCTATAACATTGCCAGAGTTTATGAATGTAAGAATACACAGACAAAAAAAAAACAGATTTTCCTGCCTTGAATTTCCAATATGCTAATCAATTGGTGTTAGTCCTACAAAGCTAAAAACTATTTGGAAAAAGACTTACTCAGATTACTCAAATTTTATAGAAGAAGGTGGCAAAATGTAATAATCATCAGAGCTTCTCATCCAGTCACATCAGATTCAGCCAAGCCAGTAATCTTCCAGACTTTAAACGGACTGTACTTTCCCATGCCGTTAAAGATTACAGCGTCTTTTATCTTCTATAAAATGGAGTTAAAAAGCAACGAGACCCCGAAAAGAGATCCCATGTGTGAAATTCTTTGAGTCTTCTCTCAGAGGACCAAGTCTACTCTATCATCCACAGAACTGCCGTTGTACATTAAGCACATGTGGATGTTGATCAATGAGAAGACATCAAAAAAATTTAAAGACACTCGCACTGTGTCTACAGCGAACGCGAGCGGCTCGATGCTACAACAGAAAGTAGAACCCATTATAATCAGCGATGCTGTCTACACTGGATGCGGCCACCTTCCTAATATTGTGTGGTGGCCACCTTTTTGCTGCCAAAACAGCCCTAACCCCACTAGACCCCTGAAGGTGTGCAGTGGTATCTGTAAGTTGCGAGGTGGGGCCTCCATGGATTGGATTTGGGGAATTTGGAGGCCAGGTCAACACCTCAAACTCTCCTCAAACCATTCCGGAACCGTTTTTGCTTTGTGGCAGGACACATTATCTGCTGAAAGAGGCCACAGCCACCAGGGAAGACTGTTTCCATGAAAGGGTGTACATGATCTGCAACAATGCTTAGGTAAGTGGTACATGTCAAAGTAACATCCACATGAATGGCAGGACTCAAGGTTTCCCAGCAGAACATTGCCCAAAGAATCACACTGGCTCCGCCGGCTTGGCTTCTTCCCATAGTGCATCCTGGTGCCATGTGTTCCCCAGGTAAGTGACACACACGCACCCAGCCAGCCAAGTGATGTAATAGAAAACATGATTCATCAGACCAGGCCACCTTCTTCCATGGCTCTGTGGTCCAGTTCTGATGCTCAAGTGCCCACGGTTGGTGCTTTCAGCGGTGGACAGGGGTCAGCATGGACACTCTGACTGGTCTGTGGCTGTGCCCATACGCAACAATCTGCGATGCACTGTGTATTCTGACACCTTTCTTCTGACTTGTAATATTGCCTGAATCATACTCATAAACTGTTTGTTCGTTGGCCAGAGAACTGGCACCCCGACTGAGCCTGGTTTCTCCCAAGATTTTTTTCTCCATTCTGTCACCTGATGGAGTTTTGGTTCCTTGTCACCGTCGCCTCTTTTGCCTTTGGCTTGCTCAGTTGGGGATACTAAATATTCAACTATATAACTGATCTGCCCGCATTGACACTATACGACAATTGAACTTTCCTGTTAACACTGTGAAGCTGCTTTGAAACAATCAGCATTGTAAAAAGCGCTATATAAATAAAGGTAACTTGACTTGACCTATCTATCAGAACCAGCATTAACTTCTTGAGCAAGTTGAGCTTCAGTAGCTCGTCTGTTTGATCGGACCACACACCAGCATCCACGTGCATCAATGAGCCTTGGCCACCCATGACCCTGTCGCCGGTTCACCACTGTTCCTTCCTTGGACTACTTTTGTTTGACCATTGCAGACCGGGAACACCCCACAAGAGCTGCAGTTTTGGAGATGCTCTGACCCAGTCGTCTAGCCATCACAATTTGGACCTTGTCAAACTCGCTCAAGTCCTTACGCTTGCCCATTTTTCCTGCTTCTAACACATCAACTTTGAGGACAAAATGTTCACTTGCTGCCTAATATATCCCACCCACTAACAGGTGCCGTGATGAAGAGATCATCAGTGTTATTCACTTCACCTGTCATAATGTTATGCCTGATCGGTGTATATAGTACATTTGAAAATTGTTTCGAAATGAAAATTATTCAGTGTACAATGAACTGAATATGTAGTGTACAACAGGGCTAAAGGCACACCTTAAGAAAAATGTGCTTTTCACTACTACCACAGTGTATGATTGCACAAAACAATATATATGTTTTTATTGAACATTGATGGAGCAACAGATTTTGTGTGAAAATAAATCATAGAAGTGTTTTTTTGGTCTAATAAATCTAATAAATGTATGAGCTGGCAAGTTGGGCCAAAAGGCACTCATTATTGTTGTTTTGTATTGTATGTTTAAAAATACAGAAACGAAATTATAAAAATAAAAAAATAAAGATTCTGAAAGCATTGAATGAGATCCCACAATAATTTAGTATAGCTTTAAAGTAGTAACAATAAATATGATATTTCAAAATATGGTTTCATTATAAATATGGTGATTTTCTTCAAACTTACAACTTAATATATGATGTTTACCATCTGAATGTAACCATGTCATGTCAACAAATGGAAAAGTCAGCCGGCTGTTTATCATCATGTTAATTATTGTGCCTTTTGCCCCAAATACCATACTAGAACATATTCTTCCGATATTCTTTAAAAACTGTTGCTTTAATGACCTTGAACAAAACTGAAAATCTGTCTCAAAATAGAATCAATATATTTTATTTTATTTATTTTATACTTAAATCTACAACATTTTTAAAAACATCAAATATAAGATCAAATCAGCAGAGAATCAAATTAGCGCTGCAGCCTGCAATCGCGTAAAAAAAATCAGCCAAATTTCCACGTGCATCTTGAAAAGCAGATATTTTTTGTGAAGTTTTTGTGCCATGTAGTGGGTTAGAGAAAAATAAAATCAAAGGCTCCTTATACCCCGCTGTGCCTTTAGCCTTTTTGTACCCTATATATTAATTAAGTAGCAGTTCTCATCTCCCAATCTTGTTTAGCAACATCTCTCAAAGCTCTTCTAACGCTGTGAGGGCCATCAGATCTCTGTTAAAACCCCTCGACTATCAATACCGCTCGGTTTATCCTCAAACATGCTGCACATGTAATGGATTTACACAGCCGAGTAAAGCTTTTGGATACAGTAACGCTGTTGTGATTCTGCTTGATCCATCAGGCTTAGCGATGGGTGAGACGCCTCATGCAATGATGCAAAGACGCACTCCCTTTTTCTTCAGTGGGAAAATGAAGCTAATTCAACTCGGCAAGCCTCCGCAGTCACTCAATCCACACGGCAAGAGTCAATGGAGGAACAAAGAGGAGATGAGGAGAGAGCAAACACACAGACAGCAGAGAAACACTGGACATGTCAACTCCGACTGTCCAGGAAACGCCTGGATTGGTCTTTAGAATCGATTGATGGAGGCCAACAGGGCCAGGGTGAAAACCAGAGGAAAGGTGAGGATCTATTTACCTCTTCAAGTGTCAAATACTCTGCAATACTGAGTGAAATGAAAGAGAGTAGAGGAGAGACACTAAAAAGGCTTTTCAAAATATTAACAGAGCCAGTGAGGAAAAAGGAGGAAAATATCAGTTAACAGTTTTCCCAATCAGACAGCTAGTGAAAGTGAAATGACCCTTTTTTGTGGATTTGTGACATCAGACAAACTTGTTACATTTTATTTAAAGACCCATTGTTTTTAGTTAGAATATCCTAGACAAAATGTGTACAATAAGACTGGAAATGTAAATTAAGAAAGTAAATAGTCTGTTTTGATTTCACGTTGACTCGTGTGACTGATTCATCAGTTCACATTACTTTAAATGTTTTCATAATTTCCAACAAAATGGAACCATTTTCTCCACCTATGAAACAACCTTTTCCCCATTGTTGTAATCCACATGGATGAGTCAAAACGATATTAATAAATAATAGCACAGCCTATATTTCCTGATTTAATTAAATCCCTAAGGATAAACTCAAGCCCTGTCCTACATGGTTTCTCAAAGAATATTCCGTTTCACCTGGAAATTTGTCACATTATGGAAGTCAAATGCTCTGCAAATGCAATTTCTTGTTGTCTTTAAGCAGCAGTGTAGAAAGAATGAGGGTAGCTCAACGAGACATTAAAATAATCTGACAGGACCAATGAGCCTGAGCATAAGTGTGTCCCATTTACCTGTAAACTCTCTTTTTACCCTGAATTATCTGTCTTCATTTCCTTCCCTATTGCATTTGGTGTTCATCTTTTTCTGCCCTTCTCTTTCAGTTTTCTTCACTGTATAAATCTTTTCAGCCCTGTTCTTCAGCTCTTTCAATTTGTCATTTTCCCCCTCCAGCACCTTTTCTCTCTGTGATGTGCCCTAAAACGTCTCCTGGTTTTCGCAGCTGTTGTGCTGAGAGCTCAACTCAGCAGAAACGCAGGTCCAGAGGAGAGCGGTAGAGCACGACTCAGCGCTTCCTCAATCATCCCTCCACAGACCCTCTAACCACACACAAACACTGACACACATATAGATATTTCACACCTGCCAACTAGGACTGCATGAAAAAAATACAAAATAATATATATCAATGGATTTGCTGTAAATTGGCTTAAAAGGGAAGTATCATTTCAACTAAACTGCCAATTTGGCCAATTAGTTCATTAGTTATTTGGTTAATGGGTTAAAAATAAAAATACAACTGTTCATGTTAGCTCAAGTCCATTAAATAATATTAATGTCACAGTCATGTTCATTTTCACTGTCTTGTTTAGTTTCTAGTCTAATCTATTCCCCCATACCCTCATTCACTATTCCCTCCATTAGTCCATTAATATATTCCACATGAAGGAGTGAATGAAAATGAACTCAGAGTGCACCGGAAGGGCTGCCGCTTTTACATAGTTTGTGCTTGCTGTTTAATAATCATTTGAAAACTTGCACCTCCAGTAATAATACAAAAATATTTATCTTGAAACCTGTCAAGGAAATTATGTATAAACCTTAAATAAACAATTTAATAATCAATTAAAAAGGCATTTATACCTATATAATATTACGCTGTAGCCACATTGGACCATCTGCGGGTGCCGTTTTCTGGTCAGATGCTGGAGTTCATTCGGTGCGTGACTCACATGGTGCATTATGGGTATTCTCTAGAGTGTACATCGGTTGTACATTTGTTATTGTGGTGCATTGTGAGATTGAATGAGTGCACCCGATAATGTCCACTATGATTTCGGACACCACTATCAAAATGGCTGTCCCCTCAAATAATGCCCTTTTTAAGAGTATTGGGGGAGATTTCGGACACAGCCTTAGTGTTCCTGTATCTGTATCTGTAGTCTGTATTTGCCTGTGTTCGGGTCATTCGTTAGTTGTCATGGTTTCTAATTAGTTCTCATCTGTTTCCGGTTCTGCTGATTATCATCCTCAGTGTATTTAAACCCTCTGTTCCTTCAGTTCATTGTCTCATGCTAAAGTTATGTGACTGTGTAGTGTTCAATGTTTATGGTGTTTATTAAAAGTGTTTATATCATCATTCTGCATTGCAAATTGTCAATTTGATTTCTCAATGTTAAGTGGTCTCTTAATTTTTTTCCAGAGCTGTGTGTATATATATATATATATATATATATATATATATATATATATATATATATATATATATATATATATATATATATATATATATATATATATATATATATATATATATATATATATATATATATATATATATATATATATATATATATATATATATATATATATATATATATATATATATATATATATATATATATATATATATATATATATATATATATATATATATATATATATGAAAAATGCCACAATTAAGGCTAATGTGAACTATCATTGAAACAGATTTGAGTTGATTTACTGAAACACTGACGTGATTGACTCAATGACCGTGTGAAATGAATTAAGCATACAAACTGTAAAATTTCCAACTTGATATATTTCCCAGTCCTTCAACCCATTTACATGTATGCTATAGAAAACATACTCTCAAAGCCACACACACACACATGTGGTTTACAGGGACATTCCATATGCATAATGGTTTTTATATTGTAAAAACGTATATTCTATCCCCCTACACTAACCCTACCCTTAAAACTACCCAGCACACAAAACGTTCTGCATTTTTAGCATGTTTATTTTGTGTTAGGACATCGACATGTCCTCATAATGTAGGAAGCGCGGCCTGAAACCTGAATAAACTTCATAATATAAGGACTTTGCATCCTCATAATGTAGGTCAAAAGCATTGCACACACATACACTTTCCATGTTTTATGAGGATTCTCCACGGACATATTTTTTTAATATTGTACAAACTGTATATTCTATCCCCTACCCATCAAAAAACATCCTTTAGCATTATTTATAAGCTGCTTTACAAATGGGGACCCAAACATGTCCGACAAGGTCAAAGATTTCTGGTATTGCCATTCATGTGAGGATATTTCGTCCCCATAACGTATGGTTAACCAAGACCACAAACACACACGCCCTGCACATTTACACAGTCATACCTGGAACGGTCCGCTGGGATAAATCTCAGCATTCGCCTTCCTCCATTCTGGTCCCTGGTGTCCGGAGAGGGTCCAGACCGCAGAATCAACAGTGGCGATGCTTTTCACCCTCATCAGAACATTGAGCGTGCCTGCAGACACACAAAAAACACAGCAGAGTTTAGACCTGCACTTTCCCTGGGTTGTGCGAGCACTTCAGGTTCTGGACTTTAGACTATCAGCATTAAGTTTAGTCCACTTTGCAGCCTAGTCTGGCTGTAATAATGCAGATATATACATAATATAACATGAGATATGCACAACATTTCTGAAATCAAAGACGTATTCTACACTCTACACTCACAAATACAGTTCAGATCAGTTATTTGAGAAACTCAATCAATCAGACTAGACCTTGCAATCATGAGATGCTCTTGCTATTTTTATGTGCAATAAAGTATTGCTTACAAACAAACAATCAGGAGAAACTCAGGATTTGACAGAAATGATCTAATAAGCCACTGATGTCAGTAGATTAGCATTTCTCTGAGGCATTGCACAAACCCAGATTATATTCCCGTGACAAATATAAGGTCAAATACATGACCATTGATTATCTAACATGACCGACTCTCACCACCGCTGCAGGATGCACTGGCATAAAATGAAAATAAAAATCATGCAATACTGTAAAACGTGATTGTGTGATTTATTTAAAATATATTAAATAAAATCAGCGGTTATAAAGTTTGTTGCAAATGTCAAACTTTATTATAAACTTTATTTATTTAAAGTGCCCACTATTACGCTATTTTAAAGGTTCCTATTTTTATTTTAGAGGTCTCCTACAGTAGGTTTACATACATCCAAGGTCCAAAAACACTTTAATATTCTTCTAATATACATTACGCATCACCTCATTTCTCAAAGTCTGAAAATGGGTTGTTTGAAGATTCAGTCTCTCTAAACCCATTCTTTCTGTGAGCCTACTCTGCTCTGATTGGTCAGATGGCCCAGTCTGTTGTGATTGGTCTACCGCTTACTACCGCTTGAGTGTCAGAAATTAAACTACTGTTACCATATCTGAATTTCAGTGTTCCTCAGTGCTTGATACACAGTGATACGAAACGTAACAATGGAATCGGTTTTATTGTATCAATTCGAGCCAGAATCCTCATCCTTTTGAAGTGCATGCAAAGTGGATTAACAGCGCAGAAAACAGCGTCTTCTCGACATCTTGACATCATGAACCAAACTCTTTCAGTCTCAGCTACAATTACAGTGTTTGAGGGTGGGGTAAAGTATATGTTGTTCATGGGCAGCCAATAAAGAACATGGGCTGGCATTCTGCAAAATGTACATGTTTGTCACAGGAAGTGAGCTGACGACTCATTTCGGCGGTTCAGAATAAATTCTATCTTCTCTTAGGAGACAATAACTATTTGTTGTGCACTTTAATCTTTGAAACTTTGCATTCACAAACAGCTGTATTACAAACTGCATGAAAGGAAATATTCAACAAATGAATAGGGGAACTATAAATAAATATTCTGTAGCTGAAAAATTTATTTTTTACATTTATTTTCAAGCTTTAGCAGTTTCGCATTATACGTTTAAGCATATCCTTTCAAAAACCTGTTACACGTTAAATTATGTTACAAATTAAAATACTAATAAGGCTGAAACTCGTTTGTCCAATGTTTAATAAGAAACCTATGCATATTTACCATAAACCATAGTAATTACTTTATAATACATTGGATTAACATTCACAAGATTACATAATGCTAATCAGATCATTAAAAGTGCAGCACTGCTCAAAGTCACCACTAAAACTGCTTATCTGGAGAACCAGGATGTGACATCATGATAAACGCATCAATATTCATCAGACGGTCTGCGAACAAAAGGAGTATAGCACTCCGTAGACAACAAAAGCAGAGGCATCTTAAACACACTGAGATTATATGAGGTTTAGAGCACTTATTATGAACGTCAGTATTGAAATATCTCTCTCTCACACACACACACACACACACACACACACACACTGATGATTGAAGGCCAAGTGGCACCTTTATGACTTATGCATTAAATTATTACTCTGACTTTGTGCTTAAGGGAAACCAATATATAATTCAGTTGCACTTTGGAAAAAGAAAGAGAGCCAGAAAGAGAGAGAGAACAAACTTTTGTAGTGTCTCAAATGAAGCTCTTGCTCTGAACGTTAAAGCACACACACACATATTCACTAATGTTTCTAAACTTTCACCCAACAGTCTATATGCCGCTCATGACATGCACACAAAGAAGATAAAAGCCGACGGGTCCAGACGACCAGCCAGGCTTCATATCGTTACTTATTCAGGAACAGCAGATATAAATGAATAACACAGTGTAGAAGTGGCACACAGAAACATTAACAAAGCAAACAGATGGTACTGTGACAAAGTGGCCCACTCAAAGTACAAACCGCATCCTAATAAACTCATTCTAAAGCTGTCTGAACAATATCAGCAGATACTGACCGCAAGTACATCAATTCAGACGCAGTTACATAAATATTTACAGTATAGAACACGTATTTTGCTGTTAAAAATGCGAGATGCAGGTCAGTGTGACAGAAAAAAGAAGCATGTTTTTTAAAAGTTTAACTTCTTTTAACTTAAAGGGGACACATTTTGCCCCTTTTCACAAGATGTAATATAAATCTCTAGTGTCTCCAGAATGTGTCTGAAGTTTCAGCTCAAAATACCCCCCAGATCATTTATTATAGCTTGTCAAATTTGCCCCCATTTGGGTGTGAGCAAAAACGCGCCGTTTTTGTGTGTCCCTTTAAAGGGGGGTGAAATGCGGTTTCATGCATACTGAGTTTTTTACACTGTAGATTCCCATGCCAAATAAGGACAAAGTTTTAAAAAAAAATGTGGACGTTTTAAGGAGTATTTCTGTGCCAAAAACACTCCTTTCGGTTTCTCACAAGTTTCGGAAAGTATTTTCCGAGTATGGGTCTGTGTGACGTCAACAAGGGCGGAATGTCCTTATACGGGCCGTACGGGCTCTTCTCCCGGAAGGGCATGCGCGCGACCAGAGCGAGAGAGCAAATGCACGCCCTTTAGGGAAGCCGGCTGCGCTGCAGTCACAGGACTTCACAAAATCAACAATGTCACCAAAAAAGTGTGTTTTTGGTTGTCAGGGCAAGACAACCCTGTACAGCTTCCCAAAGAACCCAGCGTTAATGGGACAGTGGATGGAGTTTGTTTTTCCAGAGCATCAACAGAGTTGCGCAAGTGTTTTGCTTGTTCCCTGCATTTCGGCGACGATGGTTATAAACAAGGCCCAGTTCGACGCTGGATTTGTAGCTCGTCTAATGATGAAAGATGGAGCGGTCCCAGCGATTAAGGTTCACGTCGTGCGTTGGAAGAAGGCGGTGAGTAAAACTGCTTCAAATGTCTTTGTGTTGTTAGCTATCGGCGTGTAAGTGCACCTCAAGTACATGACGTGCATGACATGACGTGCAAAACTGTTCCGCTTGCTACTGCTAACTTTAAGTCCTTATAAACCTGGTTTATGTATATGTATAAACCATGAGTAAACACACACAAATGTTGTAAAACTCGCGCATGACAAGCCGCTAAGCAAATATATACATATATAGAGACGTCCTGCTGTAGTTGTTGCTGCTGCTCCTGTTCAATTTCAGCCTCCGGATTAGATTCTGGATCACATATATGTGGTTGAATTTGATTGATAGTCATGGTTTGTCTGAGACAAAGGATGTTAAGGATGTCAGACGCTCTCAACGCAATAGCTGCGCGCGCTCGTGGCTGTTTAGCTCTGCCCACACGATACGCCGCCAGCCGCTCGGTTTTTTTCGGAAAGACTTGGTACAGCGCTTCTTTCTTTTATAAATATGATAAAACTAAAGACTTTTCGGAGATATGAAGGATGCAATACTACTCTATAGGTACTCAAGATTTACATGAGATTGACTGAAACTGAGTGTTTCACCCCCCCCCTTTAAATGAAAATGAGCTGCTGCTCCCTGCCCCCTTCCAGGAGAGGGCGGATCCTTTACACAAGCTTCGTATACTCCGTCAACAACAAAACAGGCGAATCTCACTCAGCCAAAATGTCAGAAATAACCAGTTGTAGAGTGCAGCCTTGCAACTGCAGTCGGACACAGATGGAGAGACTCGATGGAGAAAATTGCAACTTTTAGACTGCACCTGGATCTTTCTGAATGGTTAGTGGAAGTTACATTGATTCAACTCATCGACTAGCATGTACCGTCGTGAATCTATAAATTGTTGTATAGGTGCTCGTGTAGGAAGTAAAAATGTTTGTCACCTAACTATAAAATGCATAATAAATGTGCATTCATGAATTACAAGGGTGGTGAGCGTTTTCAGGATAAATCTAACGACATAGCTCTAGTCTCTGTGAATACAGTCAGAGACTATGGTAACTTTAGCCATATAGCATTCTAGAAAGCTCATTCAGAAAGATTTTCATCCATACTTCAGAAACTACTTTTACGCAAATCAAGCAGTCATGCATAAAATGATTTGCGCAAATATATAACATTTTACCGACATTCTTCGGCACATTTCCTTAAAAAATGTAATTAAACTACGGTGACCTCAGTGGTTGGGATGCCAGGAGTCTATGGAGACTCGTTTGTTCGATGTTTTTTGGCGCAGGCATTGTAATACTCTAGCTAGCTGATACAGCGAGTAAACCGAAATGGTGGTCTCTGTGCTTCTCACTCAGGGGTGTGTCTAAGCTAAAAAGGGGCAATCATCAACAGGCATGGGCGGGGTTTCCCTACTCTTACGTAGGAGGAATATGAACGTTATGAGAGATTGATATTGATTGATTGGGATTATAAAAAAAAGTATTGGGTGGATTTTTACCATTATAGGCTGGTTGTTTACACACACTGTGGACACATATCTGTGTTCAAACACCTTATAAAAGTGAATTTTGCATAATATGTCCCCTTTAAGCGCCACATTTTTAGAATGCTGTTATGCACGAGACGCTGCAAAATACGTGAGCGCAGCAGTTAAAGACATCCATCTAGTGTGGTTACACTGAAAAACTATGGAAAAGTAGCGCAGTGGAATGGAAAAACATGTTCTGTGTGAACGGCCACTTACAATAATTCTCTATTAAAGCTGATGTTTCTTTCTATGATAACTTAATACTATAAGACATTGCGACATTTTCAATGTTTGCATGTCCTGATGTGTCATTGACTCAACTGATGTGAGTGGTGATGTGAATTTAGGTCGGGATGACCAAATAATGGCACTAGGGATGGGGCCAATCCGATCCAGTATCGGTTTCGGGACCGATACCAGCGTAATTCACGTATCGGATTTTCCCGATCCAACCTGCGGAGAAATCCGATATCCATGAGCCATGTCTGCGCTTTAACGTTGTCTGCTGAAATTACTCCAAAAGTGATTCCCGCTGGCTCGTCTGCTAGCTGGCTGCAAACTATGGAATGGATTTCCTGAACGGAGGCACGGCTCAATGAGACACACAGTTATGAGACACGCCCCGCTCAGGAAATCCATTCCGCAGTCTGCAGCCAGATAGCAGGATAGCATTGAGCAGCATTGTGGCTAGCCAAGCCAACATGTCAGCTGTGTGGAAATACTTCACACTGGAAACACCGCAGAGCAAGACAATGTTTGCAAAACCGTAATTCAGAGAGGTGGAAGCTCCCTCGCGTCGTACAACACAAGGAACGCAATCAAACATTTAGAAAAGCAGATAAGTTCAGACAAGACTAGGGTGACATTAAAGAGATAATAATCAGGGCTTGACATTAACAATCGCCGGTGTGTAACACTCACACTAGCCACTTTGAACTTATTATGGTCTTCTCAAAAACCATCTGTTATAATAACGTTGCGCATTATAACAAATCACACGTGTTTCTATTGAGTTTATGAATATAATAATCAGAGGCATTCAGATTAGCAGAGTTTTGTTCAGAGCGCGCAACGCTCTCACTCGCTGAAATCTACACTCAAAGCAGAGATTTACGCAGGAGATTCATTCATCATACAGTGCTGGACTGTTTTTGTTATATTTCAGCACCGAAAATAGTTTCAAACAAAAACAGCAGAACCATAGCGCATCTTATATGACTGACATTAATTTAGGTTGGCTTGACGTTCGCGATTCTAGGGACCGTCTCTAAAGTTACATAAAACATTGGTAGGCTATACATGTTTCTAACTTAAATGGCATTTGAAGAGAAAGACTTAGTTATAAAACTGACTGTAAAGTGTTAAGTATGATGCACACCTTTTGGATTTTTGATAGTTAATAAAATAAACTGTCAAATCATATGAAAATATATGCTTTATTTCACTAGGATACTGTATGGGCTCTTCCACAAAAAATGCTAGATTTAAATGTGTCATAGCTGATAGAACACTGATGAGAATATTGCTCGAGAATATATTTACAGAGATAATATTAGAGATTAGAGATATAAAATGAGAGATTTAGGCATTATGCGTTGCTATTGACGACGGCCATTATAAGGAAGGAAATCCCACCGAATCTATCTTAATAAAGTGCTTAGAGCTGCTTGATTTATTTTTTGTTTGTTGATTTTCAAATATAAATTGATAACCGTGATAATTTGGGTCACTATTATCGTGATGTGAAATATCCATACCATAATATATTACTTGCCTGTTGAGAGGAGTTTATTTCAGCATCATATAAAATAAACAATAATGATAATAATATTAAAGCAAACACAGCTCTGGTATCGGAATAGTATCGGTATCGGCTGATATCCAAATGCAGGTATCGGGATCGGATCAGAAGTGAAAAAATGTGGATCGATGCATCCCTAAATGGCACCCAAAAACTTTCAAAAGTTTGGGGATGGTAAGAAGCCGTTTGATCAAAAGTACAGTAAAAACAGTAATATTGTGAAATATGATTAATTTAAAATAAATGTTTTCTATTTTATTATTTATATTTATTTAAAATATATTGTTTAGTAAATAATTATAGAAATGTATTCCTGTGATGCAAAGCTGAATTTTCAGCATCATTACTCCAGTCTTCAGTGTCACATGATCCTTCAGAAATCATCCGAATATGATGGATGATTTGCTGCTTAAGAAAAAGTTCTTATTTTCATATTGATGAAAACAGTTGCTGCTTAATATTTTTGTGGAGACTTTTAAGATTCTTTGATTACTAAAAAAGTTAGCATTTTTTATTTGAGCATTTCTCACAATCCATTTTTATTTTAAAATATTTTTTGAGAAAAACAAATGCATTAATGGCATAAATTTACTTATTTACATTTATTCATTTACCAGACACTTTTATGTGGAAGAAGAGAAATTTTGAGGAATGTCTTGTAACAATGTCTCCTTTTCAACTTTCAACTTGAAAAGAAACACTCAAACACTCTTTTGGTAGCAGTACGAATGGTTAATTTTAAGATAGAAGGCAATCTTTTCATACAAGGTCATACATCTGAATAATCCCATTATAATTCTGTACCTCAAACAAAAAGGTGCAAATATAACCATGTGTTTTTGACTGAAGTGTCGGCAGAGACTGTGTCAACTAGACTCTCCCCTGTGAAGACTCTCCCCTTCCTCTGTACAGATAAAAACACATATGCACTCATACATATTCAAACACACTTTTGCCTATAGGCTGAACACGTAATGCTTACTGTACTATGCTATACTACCCATTTGTATGTTGTACCACCACATTTTTATATATAAATATATATATTTTTAATTTTGGAAGGGAAAGTCACTATAGTAAAGTCAGCATGTGTCATTGCTATACAGGCATTACAGTTATCAAAGCGATTCAAAGAAAATCAGGAAGCCTTTAACAGGAACGCTGTGTTGTATCAGAGCCCCACTATTAGCTCGCTGCTTTGCCTGAAAGCATCTGCCACGTTTCAATGACCCCAATCACGCTGAAGAGGTGCTCGCTGGGTGATAAACAAACAGAAATTGTGTGTTGGTGCATCTTTAAGGTGATTACACACACTCAACTCATAAACCATTGTGAACAATGTGCCAGGCACTTAAAAATCACCCTTACGCAAAGACCTCAAACATAAACGGCTAACCAATCCATTAAAGGGATCCCCTGGTGTTAAGACTTGTATGGCTTAATATAACATAAATGATGTCTCTTACTGAAATATGTAGTAGAAAACCCATGAAAGATCTACGTTATTTAAAAATTCATTACATATTTGGACAATGGGCGGCCCCATTTTGTTTGCGTTCTATGTCGATGTCGTACAATGGTTGCACTCGGCAATCAACTGGCGCTACCTGTAGCTATTCTTACCACAACTCGAAAAAATGTTTCAGAATAAAATAAATAAATCAAACAATTGCCTTGTAATTGCATCTAAAACACATGTACACACACTGACAGACTGCTCTGTTTCCATCGAGATGTGTTAGGGGCTGCCCTTGTCAGTCTCCACGACAGGGCCGAATCCGAAATCGCCCACTAAAACCTCAATCACTATTCCCTATGTTAGTCCACCAATACAGTTCACTTGATGAGTGAATGAAAACGAGCGAGTTCATTCGGACAGCCGTTGCGTGTATGACGGCTGTACACTCGGTATTGCGGTGCAATGTGGGATTGAATGAGTGCACTCAATAAGGTCCACTATGGTTTCAGACACCACTACAAATGGCTGTCCCCTCAAATAATGCCCTATTTGAGGTTTTAGGGGGCGATTTCAGATTCAGCCAGGGAGAGTGCTGGCCAGCCGAATCGGAACCAGGTGACAAGTCAACCCGCATGTATAACATTACAGCTGATTGAGCGTGTGTGTGTGTGTGTGTGCACCGATCTGTTTGTGTGTGTGTGTGAGGTTGTGTGCATGTGTTTGAGTGAGTTTTAAATGCAATTACAATGCAATTAATTGGTTTTGTTTAACTCTGAAACATTTTTCGAGTTGTGGTAAAAAAAAGCTACAGGTAGCACCAGTTGATTGCTGAGTGCAACCATTCTACGACATCGACATAGAACGCAAACAAAATGGCGCCGCCCATTGTCCAAATATATAATGGATTTTTTAAATAACATAGATCTTTCATGGGTTTTCTACTACATATTTCAGTAAGAGACATCATTTATGTTATATTGAACCATACAAGTCTTAACACCAGGGGATCCCTTTACGGAAACAGTTGCGCCTGTGTATAGAAGGACAGGATCTACTAAAACAGTGCTGCCAGGCTAACCTTGACACAGGTCAAACACAGCCAAACACTCATTCATCTTTGTAATGAGCAGAAGATGGAGCTTGAGCAAGAAAGCTGGACGGTGGCAAGCAATTTTAAAGCATGTTCAAACCTTTGTGTAGTTCACTGCTGGCTTTCTCCATGATGTTTGCTTTCTAGAAAGCAGTGGTGTATACACTCACAGAAACAATGTGCTGTCCATTTTTGACAGAAACCATTGCAAAATGCTTAGTTTAAACATTTAAGTGCCGGTTCACACAGAACAATCTATTTTACGAGTTTTTTAACCGTTTGGAAGTATGTTTCAGACCAAATGTAGTACCTACTATACAGTATACGATTTCGGATGCAGTGAATGAATACATGTAACAGTTAGGGGCCATTCATGCTTTTTTATGGTCAAAGCAAGGAGACGTGTTTTTGAACTTCTTTTAACTTTTGCACTGCATTTTTAGAATTGTCGCCTTATGCATGAGACCCCGCAAAAGACAGCAGATGCGGATGCAATGGTTAAACAGGTCCGTCTGGACCTGGAAAAATCAGTGCAGAAATTCAGAAATGGGCCCCAAAGTCTGAACAAACATGCCATTCATTCTTGTACCACTAAATAAAGTGCGTGCATCACTAAACCAACAATGTCTGACAAAACACCTTGTCAAGCCGCTGCTGTCACCCGCTAACAGGAGTTGGGTCACACTGCGATGGTGTAATGAGTGAAGGATCTAATGGACTGACTGATGCTGTGATTGACTTCTGCTCTAATGGATCCACTGGCTGCTGAACTCCTTTGTAATGAACTTCAAGCCTAATAAACTTGCAGTCTAATAGAACACGTATTGTGTTGCTCTTGATGAAAAATCAAACAGAGCACTGCAATTGTAGAGAGTGATTGCCTAGTCTTTACAGTGTGGAGAGGAAGGCGAATGATCGAAAAACATGAAATCAAAATCGACCATTTAACGGACACAACTTCAGGGGTGCATGTTAAACCAATATATTAGCCTAATAGCACTGTGTTTACTGTATCCAATCAATCCCGTTAAACCCTGTCCATTTCAAAGAGTAACAAATAATACATTAATAATAAAGCTAAATAAAAAACTGAGGGAGTAAGAATATTTATAAGAATTTTTATCATTTTTAAATTCAATATTCAATAACTAAAAATAAAAAAAGGATAAAAAATAAGAAAGAGTAATAATAATATATAAAGGAAGAGCAACAGATAAAGGAAGATGAAATTAAAAAAACAGAAATAATATTAAATGATTTATCTCTATTAAATATACATAAACTAAAATCACTCAACTCTTTCCCTGCCAGTGTTTAAGTTGATCATTTCCACAAAACTTTCATGGCTCACAAATATTTTGTTGTATGAATATGAAAAAGATGGGCATGTTAAGTTTTGGAAAAGTGTACGGGGGGAAGAGAGGAGACAACAATCAATAAAACAAAAACCTGCAACACACTCATTATACAGACACATGAATATTAAAATATGGCCACGGAGAGAAAAACAGAGTTGAGGGCACCTTGATGCATTTTAAAAATCTAACCCTATATAACATCAAACTGCCAAAACGAGGGAGAAACGCAGTAGAACATTTAAGTACTTTTTTTCAATGTACAGTTATTTTCAGTACATTTAAGAGCTCTACGGTCTCTAAACAAATGACACGCATCAGTTTAACACAGAAAGAATAAAGGCAGTTACTTTTTTGCTCATTCTTCTTTGAATTTTCGGTCTACATTATTGTCTTCTGTGTATCAGAATAATCCATTGTGTCATCACGTTCATGATCAGAGCTGTATCAATGTCCTTATTTGCAATTTAATTTGAAGAAGACGTGCGCAAACACAATGCTGTTCCATGTTTAGAGCACTAGAGTATATGAAATATGACCATCTATGTGATCCACGTGCTGAGCGTTGTTAAACTCACCGTGGTGTTCTGCGCAGAAACTGCTCTCATGCGCACACCGCGTGTTGTCCGCTGTAATGCGATCTAAAGCGTAATACAGTGCTGTGATTGGGTTAAAAGAGTTCATACTCATGAATAAACACAGAGGACCAGCTGACATAGAATTGTGCCCACAGCCAGTCACCCTCTGAAGGCACGCTTCTAGCTCAATTAAAAAATAAGTGCTATTAGTGTTTTCAGCGTTGTGCAGCCTGTACACATCTGTTCACATCTCAAAAAATTAGTTTTGGGGTTTTATGAGGAAAAAAAAATTTGCTTTATGCATTTTCTCTCAACACTTAAATGTGGGTAAGTTTCATTAGAGGGGTGGTTGATTGCCCCTTTTTACAAGATGTAAAATATGTCTCTGACGTCCCCAGAGTGTGTATGTGAAGTTTTAGCTCAAAATATCCCACAGATCATTTTTATAGCATGCTAAAATTGTCACTTTTTGAGGGTGAGAAAAAACGTGCTTTTTTTGTGTCCCTTTAAATGCAAATGAGCTGCTGCTGATGGGGCGGAGCTTCAAGAACTCCAGTTGGCAGCTCTGATAACCTCATGTAGACAGGCAATGAAACTGTTCAGCCTTTTATGTTCAAACCGGAGTCGGACAATTATGGAGAGACTCGAGAAGAAGTGACAACATGTAGACTGCAACAGGATGTTCATGAATGGTTAGTTGATGAATGTATGTATGTGGAGTTACTATCTTCAAGTCATAAATTAGCATATTCTGTCATGATAATCTATAAATTCTACACATAGCCTCACCCCCCTTTGTTGCATGTTCACGGGGGTGGGGTTTATGTAAATTTCAACAAAAAAGTGTAAACACAGCCCATGTCAGCCATTTCTCAAAAAGACGAGCCGGCTGGCAGAAGCCCCTACCATGACGCGAATTCACGTCTGTTGTGAAGTGAATGTCACGCGCGAATGAAGCAAGTAAACTCAAAATGTTCAAGCGTCCAACTTTGTGTGAACAGCGCGAATTATTCGCGTCAATCGCGTCCGGTGTGAATGCCACATAAGACTAAATTAAAAACAGGTGATAAAATTAACACTACATTCACTTAAGCAATAGTTCTTTTGCTTGTTTGTGCTTCTTCTTCACTTGTTTTTGGATCTGGAGATTCTGTACTGTTTCAGAAGATGTGTGATAGCATGCCCTACCGTATAACACTGAAGACATGGATTGCTGGAAAATGCTGTCAATGGCGAGGAAAGAGTTAAAAGATATTGTTAAAATAGATTGTTAAAATAGACTATCAGTTAAAAACACAAATATGTGCCTTCACCCTCTAACCAGATAAACCCATCCATATACAGTGAGGGAATTTCTCTGTCTCTACTAGCAAAGATTTATTGATCCAGTCAAGTAATGCAAAGCTTTTTCTGTAGGGCTATCAAACAGAGCAAAGCCTCCAGACAACTGAATATACTCCAAACACACACACACACACAAATCATTCCAACCCTAAACTTTTGAACGGCAGTGTATATATTACGTGCATTATGTTGTTCTGCAAATAGCACAAGGCTTAAGTCTCAATGTGCTGATTTAGCTCTGCTGAATCTAATGGTAGAGTGGCATAACCAACGCAGAGCTAATCTCTTCAATTGCTAATTGGGATGTAATCAAATCTAATGCAAGCACAGTGGCGCAAATAAAAGTCTAAACACTCATACTGCTAATGAGGTTGTAATTTATGGCCAGCATAGAGCGGCTAACACAGTCCTAAACATTAAGATTGCTAACAGGGACGTCTGTCTCTCAGTAGGGTGTCTCATGTAATGAGAGTCGAGCCAGCTGTGCCTCCCTCTCAGTTTAGCATCTGTGCCCACAGTGCCGCCCACATGCCAATGCACAGGCTAATGATTAGCAGATTAGTGTACACAGGCAGTAATCAGCAGATATGACGCCAACATCCAGCCTATAGCAGATAACTGCGAACAGTCACGTGAAGGACAGATATAACCATGCTGAAAACTGTTTAAACCAAGCTGATTATGACAGTACGATTGTTTTATGAGGGTCTAGGAAGGGGGAGATCAGTAATACCACACCAGCAAACCACTTTATGTAGTTTCAACTGTTTTTTTTCCTCCAGCAGGGCTTCTTATATAACAAATCGTTGTAAACATGTTGCTTGATTATTTAGTTATGGGGAAAAATAATGCGTTAAAATGATTAGACCAGACCTACGTAGTTCATCTTACATTTCACACAGTTGATTGGTGACAACAAACATATGTGATGGAGCCTATAGAATGCCCCTACAATTCAAGACGTCAGGGAGAAAATGCCCCTGTGTGAGTGTCTCATATTTATATCATGATAGTTAAGTGATAGCTTATCACACGAGTAAAGAGCGCAATATCACACAAGTGTTGTTTTTGTCCCAAATAGCATGAGTGCAAATGTGATATTGATTTTATACAAGAGTTCAATAAATAAGAAGTTAATATTGTGTTATATTTTAAACACAAAATACTCTGCTTTTGCTCAATTTTTGCCAATGGAAATATGACCTATAAAGCCGAACTGTTGTGCGTCTCTAAGCGGTGCTTCAATTCTGAATGAATCCGTGTTTTGAGTGAATCAATAGAGTAAATCAATGATTTTATGGCCCATATATGAATGACTCAATGACTTACTCATCTAGACATTTACCGCCACCTACTGACCATTTAATTTTCTTATTTTGAGTATAATTTCATAAAAATATTTCCATATTAATTAGACCGTCATTAAAGGTATTGTTCACCTAAAGAATTTTAAATTCTGTCATCATTGTTAAAGCCTAAAAGTTTGTGTAAAAAATCATATGTTGAATCAAATATAATATTTCTTTCTAAAGCTACTTTTTGTAATGTATTTGATGATTTTTTCATTTAACACAATAATGACTTTGAATCATCTTTTGGGGGCAATTTCTCAGTGGAATTTGATTTGCATTTAATTAGCTATTAATTGATTGCCACTCTGTGTAATTATTTAGATTAAAAAGTGTAATTGCTTGACAGCCCTGCTATATACACATATACATACAGTCAAAGCGAAATTTATTTAGAAAGGTACGTAATGGATTACAATCAATCAATCAGCTGTCAGCTGTTCAATTAAAGTACACAATTAGATAATACCAATTGCATTAGCAATTAAAGAAAAAACACTTCAGCAGCTCAAAGTGTCTGAATAATTTTGGTCCCAAATTTTTATACATTTCACTGGTAGTCACTGTATGAAGAATTTTTGGGTACATGTCGTCAAAGTCTACTTTATTTTGCTCTCCTCACTTACATAAATTAACTATAGTGTCCTGCACCGACCAGTGAAACATTTTATCTGGTGTCTGAATAATTTTTGGTTTGATATATATATAAACTTACTATAGAAATACACCTATGTTGACTTGATCAGCATTTCTCTAATTTCACCATGTATCTTGGATTTTTTTCCCACTGAGCTTTTAACAATGCATTGTGGGATTGCCTTATCCCCTAAAGAAGCCTTCACATCGAGGGGGTTCCAATTCTCTGCCTTAAAATGCTTTAAAAGTGGCCAGATTGCGTTTTTGAACACAGTTAAATTTCATCTGGTTACACTTCTCTTACACTTTCTCTGGTTACGCTGTGACGACACCCAATACTGTAGTAGCAAATAAAAATACCTCTAAACTGGAAACTCTCATTTAAAAGTAGACAGAGACAAATATGATGGGTTAGAGAGCTTTAGTAGACAGCTTGAGTCTGAGGTTATGTGCATGTGTACCCTAGGGTGATTTTGATCATGATTAATGTGATTCGCCTTTCAATTTTAATTTTCATTAAGGACCTGCTGTCCTCTCCGACTCCTAAATAGCAATGGAATTAATAAAACATATCCTTTGAAATATACAGTGCAGGCCTGCAGCAGGGAATCCAAAATGCCTTTGGAAAGCCGAACAGATTGAAGTGTGTTCTGTGTTCACCAGCCGCCCCCCATTGCGAGCCCAGCCCGTGTCATGAGTGGCAACTGGCAAATAATTAAACGGGCTCGTCTCATTAGAACAGGTGACAGACAGCGGAGACGCACAGGTAAAAAGAATGAGGTGGAGTGAAAGCAAAGCAGACAGAGAGAGAGAGAGAGAGAGAGAGAGAGAGAGAGAGAGAGAGAGAGAGAGAGAGAGAGATGTAGAAGAGGAGAAAGAGAGAGAAGCACAATTTATGAGCCGTTAATGGGCTTATAAAGTTTGAAGAGAGAGCGCAGATAAAAAGCAAGGGGAAACAGGAAGTTCGCTTACTTTATTTGACAAGCTGAAAAATTAGAAAAACAACAACAACAAAAAACTTTTGTCTGCTGTCGAAAACTTTGGTTGAAGGAGTTTTTTTGTGATAAAGTGCTTACATTAATGAGCAATTAAAATCTGCATGTGATAACAGGTGGTTCCTAGATAGTCAGAGATCTTTGAACCCCATCAAAAACACCCATTAATAAATTATAACAACATTATTTACTGATTTATGTGTCATTTATGCCTTTGAGGTCCTAAAAGGGAGGTTTGGTCAGATTTAGCTAACTTCTATGGACACACATATAGTACCCTGCACAAACAAACACATTTCTAGAAGGCTCTGCTCCCAAACGTAGTCTGTTGTCTAATTAAAAAGCATTTTAGCTGCGATTCAGCTGCTAATTTTGGCTAGCTTTTTAACTATTTCCCCGACATTGACGGAAATTTGCGTCATTTGTGAGAAAACGCATTTTCCAGAGTTTTCGCGGTTATAGGGTAAGGGGTGCTATTACACATCTTCTGAAAGAGTATAGAATCTCAGGATCAAGACGCAAGCAAAGAAGAAGCACAAACAAGTGATATCATATGTAAGCAGATGCATATGTAAAATAACTCGTGACGGGCAGACCGAGGCATCGTGAAACACTGAAACAGTTGAAGCAAATGTGCCGTATTGTGTCGAGGCTTTGAATCAATCCAACACCCGTCTCCACGAACAGTGTAAACGCAACAAAAACCCAGGCCAAACATGCATAAAAACACCTTTTACACATCTATTGCAAAAAAAAATTATTGAAAGTAAAATCTTTGAAATATTAAGTGTCTATATGTTCTTTTATCAATTGTCAGGGCTTGTGTTGTTTGTTCCATGGATGGCTCAGGCCACTATTAACTGACTATTAACCACCATCATTCATTTTAATTATACTAATGTCTAATTAAATGTCTACAAATGTATAACACTGATCAGAGATCAGGTAAAACCCAGACACTTGTTCAATGGTTCTCAGTGACTGCTCGTGATTCATGGGTTCACAGAGATCATCGCCCCCAGCGGTGAACCATTGACATTTCAAAAGTGTTTCGAAACGTTTCGAAACAGTGATGACGTAACGAAGCCTTGTTTACTGTAATCACGTGACTTTGGCAGTTTGTTACGCGCTCCGAACCAATTGATTTGAAACAAAATATTTGTAAAGCTTTGAAGCTTCATGAAATACGTCCTTCGGATGAGACGTTAAACCGAGGTCCTGACTCTCTGTGGTCATTAAAAATCCCAGGATGTCCTTTGGGAAAAAGAGTAGGGGTGTAACCCCGGCATCCTGGCCAAATTCACCCATTGGCCCCTGTCCATCATGGCCTCCTAATCATCCCCAAATACTGATTGACTTCATTATTTGGTCTCCTCTCCACCAACCAGCTGGTGTGTGGTGTGCGTTCTGGCGCAATATGGCTGCCGCCGCATAACCCAGGTGGATGCTGCACATTGGTGGTGGTTGAGTAGACCCCCCCCCCCCCATGTAAAGCGATTTGAGTACCCAGAAAAGCGCTATATAAATGTAACACATTTTTATTATTAATTATGAAGCAGTGTTTTGGAATTGCCATCACTAAAAATAACGCGATCATCAACATTAAACAGCATATAAATATAATAAAATGGCATATAAAGTTGCTGAATGAAATGTCGACCCAGGACGAGCTACAGGACTGTGAAGCTTTGGGGGATCTACTCCATCTATGTTTTGATCATCGTACTGAATCTGATCTGGATGTAGTCTTTGACAACAATATGATTTTTTTGAGAAACTTATGTGTTGATGAAAAAAAAGAATGCATTAAGGATTGGTTATATTCTTTCTTTTGATATATTGCATGTTTAGATATTCATACAACACAATATTCTCGGGGCCTTAACATTTTTGTATTGCATTTTGGCGGTGACTGACAACTTTTTATTTTTTTATTTTAACACTAGTGTTTAAAGAGTTAAGAGACATTCTTTTGGTAGCTTTCTAAGCGGCCGTTCACACAGGACGTGTTCTTGCATTAAAAAGCAGCTAAACACAGTGCAGACGTATGTACCACAACATCTCAAAGAACATATTTATAAGTTGAACCTAATTTAACCTGACATGGTGTCTTAAAAAGTGGCAACAGTCACAGATGCCCACTTAGTGCATGTTGCCATAAAACAACAATGAAAATGTAGTGTAGACGGATGATAGAATGTGTCCTGTGTGAAAGGGCCCTGAGGCAGTGTCACATGTTTCCTTAACATAGAAGACTATTCCATAATGCATTGTGACGAGTGAAAAAAAATAGCGTAGCGTATATAAAATGTTAATCTAATTCCAAATTGACTATTCTATACTTCTGAAGTGTATTCTCTTAGAATTACTACTGTGTGACACTGAATGATGGGCTTGACCAGCTTAAATATACCAGGATAACACGCACACCCACACACACACACACACACACACAAGACTATCTTGGAGCAAAGAGAATAGACAGATGTCACTTTGAAACAAACCTTAATGTTTTAACAGTCTGGATAAATAAGTAATGGATGTGTGGATGACCTCACCTCTCTCTCTGACTGTCTATGTCCTTCACTGTCTTTGACCTTCTGCTGAATGCTACTCATAAAGAACTGCACTTTCCTTGACAGATTCAGCCCAATGCTGTGGTAGTGGAGAACACTTTTGAAGACAGCACATTCCAGTTAGAAGCTGAAGTATATGCACGTGTGTATGCACACATACACAGATTTCTCCAGGGAAACAACGTCATCAAACTTCCAACTTGTCATATCGACACCACTTTCCACTATCCAATCAATTCTCCATCAATAAAACAGCAAAACAACAGGTAACCAAAGTGAAATAGGTTTCAAAGTAGAGAATTCAAATGTTTTTGTCTTTCTGAGATGGAGGGAATTCAAACTATGGTTAAAGGCTCACCAATATGTTTTCCGTTCATGTTGTAGTAGAAGGAGATACAGTAGGGGGTTCTGGTGGTGCCCGTTGGTCCTCGCGCTGCCGTCACATTGTACAGTGGAGAGAGCAGACGAGCTCGGTCTCCGGCCTGACGCGGCCGCGACGTCTCAATGTACATGTAGTAACCTTCAAAGTACAAAACACATGTGTTACCACAGGGTTTTTAGAAAATAGAAAGAAAAAAAAGAAAAAAGAAAGAAAATAAAACATTACAAAATAAAATAAAATAAAGTAGTAAGAAATAAATGCAGGTGTGGTTTTGCAGACGTTTTCATGTTTTCAAGAATACAAGCTTCAAGCTACAAGAATACAGTCTTTCTATGGAGTTCCCACTGCATCTGTAAAGGTGCTTATAAAATAATAAAATAAAAAAATAAATTAAAATAAATTAAAATAAATAAATAAAATAATTAAATTAATTAAATATAAAAAATAAAATAAAATAATAAAATAATGAAATAAAATATAAAATAATAAATTAAAGGAAAACTCAGGTGAAAAATGAACTTAGGGGTAATTAACACATGGCTACCGAGTAGATCGTTCTCTGGGATGCGTTTTCATGAAAATCGAATGTAAAGAGTTTTATCTCTAAAAGCAGATTAGCTTATAACGCGAGTGAATGGGGCACAGAGTAAGTAAAATTAAATCGCTAGTTTATACTACTAACAAGGCTCAAAATAGCCTCGCACTAACACGGTAGCATAATGAGGGTCCCTACATGCAAACCGAAGCATTGACAACTTTGTAAGTGGACAAACAGTTTAATAAGAAGATACTTTATAAAGACAGAATATTAAGCGTACACAGACAGGAGCCATCTTGGAAAACAGTCTCGACAAGTCGAGCCACGAACGCTGTGCTAAGTGAGCTGGTCGATAGGAATTATCGCAGCTTAGCACAGCGTTCGTGGCTCAACTTGTCACCGGAGTTGTCCTTTAAATTAAATTAAATTAATAAAAGAATTGCAAGAAACACAGGTGTGGTTTTGCAGATGTTTCTTCCTATGGAGTTTCCACAAGAAAAATTCTGTAAAGGTGCTTTAGAAAGATATTTAGTTTGAAAAAGCGCTATTAAAATACATTTGAATTTAATAGAAAATGTTTCTAGTCAGATTTCTGCATTCATAATTACTGTAAAAGTGATTAGAAAAAAGGATGTCCACTTTTAAAGCGTGTTGGTGGATGAGGATGTATTTGTGTGTGTTTTTACCTTCTTTCGTCCCACTCCTGTCTGTATCAGGCCCTGTATTAACCGACCGCTTGGGATTCTGGGTGAGATGGTTCTGTCTGGTCCAGTCAAACACATCGCTGCGGTCTTGAGTGAACCCACATATCCTAATATCCTCAAACCCACACACATGATCTAAACACAAAAACATGAGACGGAATTGAGGTTCACCTTGCTAGTTCAGTGGCACTAACTGCATGTAATGATTAAAGTTGAAAGCTCATAAATGCAAGAATGTGATACTGAATATTGAAATATGTCAAAGCACAATTTATAATTATCGATTCAAGGGGCGCTATAGCGGCCATTAGCGCAAAATGTATACTTTTTCTCATTCAGGTCAAATACTGTCCCATTTAAAGCATTACAAATGGAAATTCATATGGGAATTTAAGAGCAACATACATCAGAATCTGAAGCTGACATTTCTGCCATAGTAGCACAAGAATCGACTTAATCTGTTAAGCATTCGCACCTGTGTTCGCGTACTTAAGTATGTTCCTTGTCTAATGCTGATGAGCAAATCTAAAGAAAAGGTCTGTAGGTTTTAATATAAGGAGGCCTCTCGACAGGTTCCTCGGGAGTTCTGAAGTACTCTCAGCATATTGCCACGTTCACAGCGATTACCCTCTTTTAACGAACACAGAATACAGAATACTGTAGTTAGTCACCCAGAACGTCTCCATTCACACAGGCTGATTAACTCATTTTCCATGTGTGAGAGAAGACAGAGCGAATGAATGAAGAAGAATGCAGGATTTCCGTGTTGTGGTTTGAAATCACCATTCTCACAAGCATCCAGCTCCTCAATTTACTCTGCTGAATTCCAGTCTGTTTTAATTTATGTTTTTTTTTTCTTTGTACCTCTTTGGCAAAGCTCTGCGCTTATGCTGCCAGGAGAACTATGTTGAATTTAATTGGGAAGAACTGAAAGGCAGGGCAAGCGCGAGATGGGAGGACGGTTTAGAGGAGAGAGAAAGACAACGCACAAAAGCATCATGGAAAGAAAAAGTGAAAAACTGTCTTACCTGAAGGTCTTGGATAAGTGTAGGCTGCAAGAGAAAAGACATTAAGATTAAAAGATTTAAGATTAAAATTAATGTATACATACAGGGCTTGACATTAACACCCACCAACTCGGCAAATGCGGGTGACTTTCAGCAGCGGCGCCTAATGCAGTCACTCCTACTAGCCACTTTGGCGGGTTGAATTTTATATATAATATATAGGCTATACATTTTTCAGCTGTAGTCTTTTTAAAAGGCATACGTATCGATACTGAAATAACGCTTTCAATAGTGATTTTCCGCAGAATAGACACATGGTACAAGCTGCACTTTCTCGTCCTCTCATGATCTCGCGAGTTGACACACAAACACGCCTCCCCTCACTCACTCGTTTCATTTGCTCTGGATGAATATTGCTGGTGTTGCAGGGTTTGAATTGCAGCATGGGATTGCGTGTAACTGTGTGTGGCGAGAGCGTCAAAGTGGCCAGACGGCGAGAACGGTGTGGCGCTTCTTGCACGATTTGGACGTCGAGGAGAGTTGAAATCAGGTCAACTTTATGGTAATGAGCTATGATGCGGTTCGGCGGCAACCAATCAGAATGTAGAAGTGCTCCGCTTGAGAGGATTTCAGAGAGCGCAGTGCTGTAAACTTTGGTTCCGACCACATTCGTTTCCAAGCAAAATGGGGGAGAGGTTGATCATTGCGGTGGCGGGTTTGATAAGGCGGCGCGCAACACTATTTATAGGCCAGTTAATGTAATGTAGGCTGCACACAAATGAATGTTAATGTTAATTAAAGACCAAGGCTAGCAAGGGGCTATATGCGTTTTTCTGAAATTTAAACTCGCGACTGACACCTGTGGCCAAAAAACAGAACTGCTCTTATTTTCTGCTCGCTCTCGCAGCGGTGGTGACGTCACATCCGCAGACAGCGTGGGAAAAAACGACCCGCCAGAAAATAGGAAAAATAGGATACAAAATGCCAGTCTTGGCGAGTATTCACGTAAACACAGTCAGCATGTTTTAAATGAATGTAAACGGTTGGGAAAGAAAACGCATGTGTAACAGTATAATGGGTCCGTGTGTCAGGTCTTAAAGTGACAGCAGCCTAATAAACCTGCAGCCAAATTATGAGATGATGTCAAAATATATATATGCCATTCCCCCAAACCCCCCCACCCCCAATTAGTTTAACCAAATTATTATTTTACTATTTTTAAATGACCAGAAATGAGATTTAAAATATTTAATGCAAGCTATAAAATTTGTAAAAAAAATAAATAAATAGTTAAGGCATTTTTTCTACACTTAATGAACACGATACTTTCCATTATAGAGACCAAAGTAGCAATATGTCCTGTAGTATTAAATAGCATAATTAACAATAAATCACTTAATAACATTTGGATATGTTTTACCAAACATTATAATATAAAATAAAAATAATATTAATAAAATATATTTTTATTTAAAAGTAATAGCAATAAATAAATAGTTGCATATAGCCTACCAAACATTTGAATAATATAAAATATCTATAAATGATCAAACGCATCAATAAAAACATTTTTATGTATTAATAATAGTAGCAGTAACTAACATTTATCTACATATATTTAATTAATCAATTTACATTTATTTAATTATTTAACCAACCATATGTTATATATAACCCAATTTAACAAATTATAATACAAATAATTAAAAAAGAAATTAAAAAAGAACACCATACACAGCGTATACTTGGTCAATCAAATTAAAGGATTTGTGTGTGTGTGTGTGTGTGTGTGTGTGTGTGTGTGTGTGTGTGTGTGTGTGTGTGTGTGTGTGAGTGTCACAAAAGAAGGGTTTGATGTCTTCCAGCAGTCCAGTTATTCTGGAGGTTGGCCATTTTTTGGTCTGGTGAGAGCAAGTGCTGAGATTGGGACTTGAAGATTGAAAGACTATCCAATGGGATTAGATTCTATCAGCCGTTTCTGAGATTCAGACTCAGCTCTCGCACTGAAACGGCTGCTGTTCTCTAGCCATCAGCAAACTCAACACACGATGGCTGCCATACTTTTGACATCTCAATTTAACATAATCCCGAAAGCGAAACCTCTCATTTGAAATGCATGACCTCTGTTGATGGGAATCATGAGGAATTTAACAATGCTGGCTCGGATTCCCAGCTATGCTTTGTGCTTGCCCACATAAAAAATATATATTAAAAATTTAACAAAATTGTTATATTTCCAACCTGAATCTAAAATAAGAACTTTCATAATATGAAACTTCTAGTGAGTATGAAATACATTAAACATCAAGATCAAAATAAATAGATGCGAGGAGCTATACACATTCAACAACTGATAAGTGATATCTTGCATACAAAATGATGCAATTACAAAATGACTTGCATAACTGTCAGGTGACTTACGCTCTGAGTACTGGATGGTGCGCGTGACTGTGTTTCCGGTGCCGTAGTTAGTTATGGGAGTGAGGCTGACCTCATACGACAGAGGAATACGCAAGTCCGTCAGCGTGTAGGACATCAGCACACCTTTCACTGGCTCTTTAGTGGTGATCTGCTTGGACAAAACCATCTGTCGGTTCTGCAAAGAGAGAAAAGGGGCTTAAGAATATTCAACGGTTATTAAATAAATAATATACCTTTTTTAACATATAAAATCATACACTACAGTTCAAAATTTGCAGGGTCGGTAAGACTTTTTAAATGCCTTTGAAAGAAATCACTTATGCTCACCATGGCAGCAATTATTTGAAGACAGTAAAACTGTCTTTTTTTTGTGCGTGTGAAATATAACAATTTTAAATACCCATATTTTTCAAACATATTTAGGGCCCTATCATACACCAGGCGCAATGCGGTGTCAATCACAGTGCAAGTGTTTTTTGCTAGTTTCAGCCCGACGCAGTTATCATTTCCACTTCCAGTACCATGTTGTTCAAATAGCAAATGCACTCACGCACATCTGTTCGCCCATGGCCGTGCTGGCCTGAATATGTATTTTTTGTGTTATTTAAAGGCCATTAGTAGTATTCGCCTATAGGCGGGTGCACAACGCACTTGCTTATTACACACACAGGGAAGCACAGCAGCACACAATTTTTTTTAAATAAGAACAATTAAAGGACTAAAATGTAAAACATTATTATTGTGTAAATAAATATAAAAATAAAAATAAAAATGCCTACATGTCATAATGGATAGTCATTGTATGTATCAGAATTACCTATTTGCAGTAATGACGAATGAAATTGGCTAATTATTGTACCAATTGTGCCAATACACACATGTATTAAAACTGACGCATCAGGTTGAGGGTGTCTATATTCCGCCATGTAAATAGCGAATCCGCCATGGTCAGGGGTGGTAAAAGTACTCAAAAGTTATACTCGAGTAAAAGTATATATACCTAAATAAAAAATGACTCCAGTAAAAGTAGAAAGTCCTCCATTCAAACATCACTTGAGTAAAACGGGCGCGCCGTCCTTTTTTCCTGTCATTAAACTAGCAAAAGTGGATTCGTATATGCCCTTGCACCATGCGCTCCATGTGCTTAGATCGTTAAAATAGGGCCCTTAAAAGCAATTTTCTGCTATTTATTTTAGCACCATTCTGCCAGCCTTCAGAGTCACATGATCCTTCAGAAATCTATGCTGAATATGCTGATTTGCTGCGCAAGAAAGTGTGACATTTTTTTTTAATTCTCTGAACTCAATGAAATTCAATACTTATTTGAAAAAGAATTAATTCCAGAACATTATAAACGTCTTTTTCTGTCACTTTTGAATTTAATGTATCATTGCTGAATTACTAAAATCTTACTGACCCCAAACTTATGCATATATATACACACACATATTAGTACATTATTAAAGATTTTTTTTATAGTTCCACATTTTTGAAAAAATTGTTGTTTTATGTGTTGATGACTTTTGTTTTTCCATCTGTGGGGTAACTCATGAATAACATGAATAAGTAATTCCTCGTTTGAAAAAAGTTGCATTTAAAATCACTTAAAAAAAATCATTAAGCTTTGAAATTTATGGATGATACAACACTGTCGTCAAATGTAGCACTATTATTATCCCTCAGCTGTTTTTTAACAGAATCACCCAACAATAGTGAAATACATATAGTCACATGTCTCATAAGTAGAGCTGGATGGTAACTATTTAATGAAAAAGCAGTAAAAGTGGAGGAGAAGAGGAAGATAAAAGAAGCTCCAATGACTGCATGGACACAGACACTCGCTCATTTCAGAAGCAGACAGAAAATGTACGCTGAAAACTTGTTATGTCACATACAGTGTTGTATATCTCTAACCTCCACAAAACCACAGAAAGGCCCTCAGTGCAATGATTTGCTGAGTGCAAGGTCAGCTGGTATCCAGCCACCATGCTGTAAGAAGCTTTAGCAGTCTTTCCTCAGGCACAACAGCAGTGCTGACTAAGAACACTTGCTGAAACAGATCAACTTGTCATTCTCTACTTTGAGGTACTCTGGCTTTCCCATGGGACATCAACGCCTCTGAATGCTGCTGGGTTTGAGACATTTCTAAAGAAATTTTAGCAAAACACTCGCGCAACCATCTGTTTGCCCATGGGCGTGCTGGTCTGAAAACCAGGTGTGTTCAGGCGCATTGTTGGCACATTTTGCTACTTTGAGGCAACTGAAAAACGACTGTGCCATTGACCAACAAAAACCTGGTCTAAAGTCAATAGCGCAGTATTTGTTGTGTTCTTTAAAGGGCGTGTTAATAGTATGCGCCTATAGGTGGGTCCACAATGCGCGTACACTCTGCTTATTACACACACAGGGATGCGCAGCAGCACACAAACATTTTTAAATATTAAAAATAAAAGGATTCCTCTCTGGAGAAGCGTTCAGCCTTTCCGCACGCAAATTCTGCCAAATATCGAATCCTCCATGGTGCAAGCGCATCTGTCTTTTAAAGGGAATGGGAGATGAGACTCTGATTGGTTTCTTGCATGTTACACCCAAAACACACCAATGACTCATTAAGAGACTAGGGACAACCCATTGCCGGCCGCGCTGACCATTTTTCCCGTTCTTCACCCATGCGCTTTAGACCATGCACTTATGCATTAAAATAGGGCCCTAGCAGTTAATGCAGTGCAAACTCTTGGACTAATGCAAGCTCGATTTCAATCTAAATAAAGCATTGCATTCTCATCATTTTCAGAAGGAATGTTATAGCGATCATAAGCTTAAATATTACCATAGTGACAACAGATTGAAGAGAATGCTCAGAAAGCTAGTAGAACAGTCAACATGTTTATAGCTGAATAAATAATAATACAATCAGTTTAATAGCACAAAGGTAATGGTAAAGGTAACCATCTACCCTATATACTCAGGTTAGTTAACGCAGTATAACAACCCACACAGCAGAAAAAAAAAAGAAAACACTTTTTCCTGGCCAATTATATATTCAAATATATGCTAAAATATGTTGTAAATGACATATATTTTTCGAGTTTAACCTTAAATACAGTTGTGCTCAAAAGTTTACATACACCTTGCAGAATCTGCAAAATGTTAATTATTTTGACAAAATGCATGTTATTTTTTATTTACCGGCCTGAATAAGATATTTTACATTAAAGATGTTTACATATAGTCCACAAGACAAACTAAAAGTTGAATTTATAAAAATGCCCCAGTTCAAAAATGTACATACCCTTGATTTTCAATACAGTGAGTCATTCCCTGGATGATCCACGGCTGTTTTTGTGTTTTGTGATGATTGTTCTTGAGTCTCTTGTTTGTCCTGAGCAGTTAAACTGCCCAATGTTCTTCATAAAAATCCTTCAGGTCCTGCAAATTCTTCAGTTTTCCAGCATCTTTTGCACATTTGATCCCTTTTCAGCAGTGACTGTATGATTTTGAGATCCATCGTTTCACACGGAGGACAACTGAGGGACTCAAACGCAACTATAACAAAAGGTTCAAACATTCACTGATGCTCCAGAAGGAAACACAATCCATTAAGGGCCGGGGGGTGAAAACATTTTGAATTTGAAGATCAGGGTAAATTGTACTTATTTTGTCTTGTGGGAAAAATGTAAATATTTTCTGTAGATTCTGTAGGGCAGTATTAAGTGAAAAAATAGGATCTTTAAACAAAATATTCATGCATCGCTCTTAATGCATCGTGTTTCCTTCTGGAGCGTCAGTGAATGCGTGCCGCTTCTGTAATAGTTGCGTATGAGTCCCTCAGTTGTCCTCAGTGTGAAAAGATGGATGGTACTAAATAAATAATAACATGCATTTTGTATGATCCCTCTTATTTTGTTAAACTAATTCAAATTTAGCAGATTCTGGAAGGTGTAAGTAAATGTTTGACAATGACTGTATGGTCAAAAAATATGATGAAAATAAAATAAAATGTAAATAAAATGTGCTTAATATAAAAGTGAATCGATTTCAAAATCTAAATCAGCAATATATTTTGGTCATTTTTGTATATTAGAACAGTCTTTTAAAAAATATATCTGAAAATATCATTTTTAAGCATTAGGCAGGAGTTGGCTTATTGAGTTATGTTTTCTCCTATTCAATCAAACAGTTTGCAGATCCGTTTAAAATCTATTAGCTGTATCTTATTAGATGAAATAAATGTGCATTGAGCTGTTCCAGGTCAGCTCTCACTCCCAGAGGACGTGTGGTAATCACAGGGCCGACGGCACTGCGCCAGCCAAGGCTTTTTCCATGTGGAATTATGGGAAACGTGGCAGCGGCCCCATGGAAACAGTGCACAATGGAATGAGAAATTATCTTCAGCACCGCATGGAGACCCAGGCAGGAGGTAAACCCGCCAGCATTCCCTCCAAACACGACACACATGAATAAGTGCGTGTGAAGCTTCTTATTCATCCTTTGTTCCCCCCTTTTCCAGGTAGGAAGTAGAAGCATAGCTGTGATGTTAACCTGGCTAGTGAGGTCAAACACATTTGTTATCTGTCTAATTAAGTGCCACCGTAAACCTGTTACTGGGGCATTCACCACGGCAACATGGAGTGGTGTGCTGCCACGTCGAACACTAAACCCACTTGAGCCTACACAATGCATGCCAAGACTTAACAGCCGTATCTAACACACGCACACACACACGCAAACGTGCACCTTGTAAAAGTCACAGATAAATTGTCTCTGCTTGGCTGCTCTTCTCTGTTAACAGGATTTTTTCTGTGTATCTCCCTTCATCTAAATTACCACACACACACACACACACACCAGGGGCGTTTTCTCCAAGGAGGAAGGGTGGCAGTTAGGGATGCTCATATTGACCATTTAACCGTTAACCGAAAGTTAGAATTTTGACTGATTAATACTATCAGTTAAACGGTTTAAAAGGTATTTGATTATTTTTAGGTAGACTTTTTTTTGCTGCATTGGTTAAAGAAAAATATGCTATATTTGTTAACTCACAGGGCGCGTCGACACGTGCAAGCACACGTGGCCTACACAGACATATTTAGAAAAATATGAAGCAATGGAAAAGAAGTAGGCCTACTGTGTGGGACCATTTCTACGCAAGTTTCTTGCAAAATATTCTATGCTGTATTAAAATACAGCAGTAGTACAAGCTCTAGATGGTGGAAAGCAAATGAAAGGCGCTTCCTGAGGCTGGCCACTCTGGCGAGGCGTTATCTCTGTATTCCTGGGGCATCAGTGCCATCTGAGAGGGTGTTTTCTGCCGCAGGTCTAACTGTCAACAGGCTGCGCTCCAGACTAACCCCACATCACGAAGACATGTTACTTAAAAAAAAAAAAAAAAAAAAAAAAAAAAAAAAAAAAACATACAAAGGTGTGGATTGAGCTATTTTTATTTGACGAAGAAAAAAAAACTATTCCGGTTCTTCAAAGCTTCAAATGGATTCAGTGTATTTTTGTTTTGTCATCTTAATTAGTTAATTAATTAAGTGAAAATGTGTATTTAATGGCAATTCAATATTATAATCTTATCAGTTAACGGTTATTGTTCAGATAATGAGCGGCAGTTGTTGGTCAGGAAAATTAACCGAAATGAGCATCCCTAGTGGCAGTGCTTCATACAAGATGAGAGAATAATTGATATTAAATCATGTATAATGCAAAAATACAGGAAAAAAGTAATATGACAGGAGGCTGATTATCCTGTTGATTAAACAACATCCTCCAATCACGTTTGCATCAATCCACATTTCAATCCAACTTGAAAATGACTATTTACTAACTTACAGTAACACTCAGTGAGCATTTCTTCGAATTATGTTCGAATCAAAAGGAATTAAACGTTTTTTTATCTCAGCTAACTTCAATTAAATGGCTACCATATTTACCAATGATTTGTTTTGTAAAAAAAGGAGGTGACTATTAATAATAATACAATCAAACTAAAGCTTGAACATTTCGGCCACATGATGAGGCCACATAGGAAATAAACTTGGAATGATGCAGCGTTCATTTTGATTGGTTTTTTGGTTTTAGGGTGTGTTCACACTTGCAGTTCAGTTCGCTTGTTTCATTTAGTCTGCACCAAAAAAAAAAAAACCTTTAGTCTTGGTCTGCTAAGCATTCACATTGGCATTTCAACACCAAACATAAAGGCATAGGGATATGTTCACAACCTGATTTCGTGATAGCACTTACCGGACATGCAAAACAATGCTGTGTGCTGGGCTAAGGGCATATGATGGTATTCTGACCAGCTGAGAACTCGTGAAGAGCTTATAAAATGTGTAAAGGAGTCAAAACAGCTGCAGGAATCCCTCCGTCACACACACAAAACAAGATCTTCTGTGGGGAGACGTGGTTCTGATGCCTTTACCGAACTGTGATGGGCAACATCACGACTATGAAGAGAAAAAACAGGTATGCTGGAGCATTCGGTCCTTTTTAGGCCTTCCTGTTTTTGTAAGGTTACATGTCTTTGTGGTTGATTCAAATCAACCACATTAACAGAGCAATCGCACCAGGGTTTGTTTTAATCGAACCAAACATGCCAAGTCTGAACACACCCTTAGACATAGGGCCCAATCATACACCCAGCGCAATGTGACGCCAGGTGCGACTTAATCATTTTTTGCTAGTTTCAGCCCGACGTAGTTATCATTTTCATGTCCAGCGCCACGTTGTTTAAATAGCAAATGCACTTGCGCCCATCTGTTGGGTGTGCTGGTCTGAAAACAAGGTGTGTTCAGGCGCATTGTTGGCGCTTTGCTATTTTGAGGAACTGAAAAAGACTGCGCCATTGACCAACAAAAACCTGGTCTAAAGTCAGTGTTTTTTGTGTTATTTAAAGGGCGTGTTAATAATATGCGTCTATAGGCGGGTCCACAACGCGCGTACACTCTGCTTATTTCACACACAGCAGCACACAAACATTTTCAAATATTAAAAATAAAAGGATTCTTCTCTGGAGAAGCGTTCAGCTTGCAAATCCCGCCTTATAAATAGCAATCCGCCATGGTGCAGTGCATGGCGCACCGACCATATTCCCTAATTGCAATTAATTATATATTCATTCTTTATTACAACTTCATTCTTTCAAGCAAACATATTTATTTGTAATGAAATGGAGATTAATCCGTAAAGCTATTCACAAGTTCACACTTGCATATAATTTATGGAGAGTAAATTTAAATGTGCATTTGCCGTGCTGTCCGGGGGGAGAACCCAGAGTTTTATTTAGTTTTCAACTTATTTTTATCAATGAAAAAACATTGATGAAAGTGACAAATTACTTGTCAATGAAATTAACCCTGGAATGATGAAAGAAATCAGAGAAGAGAAAGAACAAGATTAAGGCGATTAGACGCTGTCAATTACGGAGCCCTGCACATGACATGCGGACAAAAATATATCATGGTCACAAATTAAGAATTTGTTCTTTCGTTTTAGTAAATAGTGGCCACAATTAATTTTTTAGTCTAAAATGTCAAATGTCTTCAAGGTTATGATATTTCACAATATTAGTGAGGACATTTAGCCCTCACATGTATAGCTAAACCTGCACACACACCCCTGTGTTTTATACCTCCCACAATCTTTCACCTCCGAATGTCTTTTTTCATTCGGTTATTTGTTCTTCTCTGTTCGTTCCCATACGCCAGGTAATGCATCAGTACTTCCTGTCATCGACATCAGTCACACATCTATTACAAGAGTCCAGGGGCTACTGCAACTTTATATATATATATATATATACAGTGGGGAGAACAAGTATTTGATACACTGCCGATTTTGCAGGTTTGCCTAAGCATGTAGAAGTCTGTAATTTTTATCATCGGTACTCTTCAACTGTGAGTGACGGAATCTAAAACAAAAATCCAGAAAATCACAATGTATGATTTTTAAGTAATTAATTTGCATTTTATTGCATGACATAAGTATTTAATACATCAGAAAAGCAGAACTTAATATTTGGTACAGAAACCTTTGTTTGCAATTACAGAGGTCATACGTTTCCTGTCGTTCTTGACCAGGTTTGCACACACTGCAGCAGGTATTTTGGCCCACTCCTCCATACAGACCTTTTCCAGATCCTTCAGGTTTCGGGGCTGTCGCTGGGCTATACAGACTTTCAGCTCCCTCCAAAGATTTTCTATTGGGTTCAGGTCTGGAGACTGGCTAGGCCACTCCAGGACCTTGAGATGCTTCTTACAGAGCCACTCCTTAGTTGCCCTGGCTGTGTGTTTCGGGTCGTTGTCATGCTGGAAGACCCAGCCACGACCCATCTTCAATGCTCTTACTGAGGGAAGGAGGTTGTTGGCCAAGATCTCGTGATACATGGCCACATCCATCCTCCCCTCAATACGGTGCAGTCGTCCTGTCCCCTTTGCAGAAAAGCATCCCCAAAGAATGATGTTTCCACCTCCATGCTTCACGGTTGGGATGGTGTTCTTGAGGTTGTACTCATCCTTCTTCTTTCTCCAAACACGGCGAGTGGAGTTTAGACCAAAAAGCTCTATTTTTGTCTCTTCAGACCACATGACCTTCTCCCATTCCTCCTCAGGATCATCCAGATGGTCATTGGCAAACTTCAGACGGGCCTGGACATGCGCTGGCTTGAGCAGGGGGACCTTGCGTGCGCTGCAGGATTTTAATCCATGACGGCGTAGTGTGTTACTAATGGTTTTCTGTGAGACTATGGTCCCAGCTCTCTTCAGGTCATTGACCAGGTCCTGCCGTGTAGTTCTGGGCTGATCCCTCACCTTCCTCATGATCATTGATGTCCCACGAGGTGAGATCTTGCATGGTGCCCCAGACCAAGGGAGATTGACCGTCATCTTGAACTTCTTCCATTTTCTAATAATTGCGCAACAGTTGTGGCCTTCTCACCAAGCTGCTTGCCTATTGTCCTGTAGCCCATCCCAGCCTTGTGCAGGTCTACAATTTTATCCCTGATCTCCTTACACAGCTCTCTGGGCCGTTGTGGAGAGGTTGGAGTGTGTGGACAGGTGTCTTTTATACAGGTAACGAGTTCAAACAGGTGCAGTTAATACAGGTAATGAGTGGAGAACTGGAGGGCTTCTTAAAGAAAAACTAACAGGTCTGTGAAAGCCGGAATTCTTACTGGTTGGTAGGTGATCAAATACTTATGTCATGCAATAAAATGCAAATTACTTATTTAAAAATCATACAATGTGATTTTCTGGATTTTTGTTTTAGATTCCGTCTCTCACAGTTGAATTGTACCTAAAAATTACAGACCTCTACATGCTTTGAAATTAGGAAAACCTGTGTGTATCAAATACTTGTTCTCCCCACTGTATATCATTATTTATCCCTCATAAATTTACTACTACTACTATAAATAAGAAACACACATGTAGCAACAATAACAGTATCATTACATTGAGAAAGACCTGATCATAACGAGCTAGTCTATCTGCACGTCATGGGGTGAAAGGTCAGACATCATTTGGTTTGTCACATTTTGACCCGCAGCAAGCCTGTGGAGGCACGTTGGGTAAATATAAACCTCATCCCGTCTCTCATTCTCTCCTATCAACTGTAATCTCCCTCTAAAGACGCCACAGGAGACAGATAAATCTGTCTGAAGAGCAAACATTTGATATTTGAAATGCATTTGAAAGATAAAGACAGATGTGTGTGTGCTTGTATTCATATTGTGGCAGGAGGGTGAAGCTCATTTCAAAAATGTAATTAATATATTTATTTAACTGATTTTATAATCTTTATGAAGGGAACTGGTTTTCTAACCAATATGCATTTGTCAAACACATCAGTTGTTCAAACATGTTTTTTAAAGGGTAACTCAACGCCTGATCAGAGCATAACTCCACCCACTGGCAATATTTGAAAAATGCTGGAAAAGCGGAGACAGAGGGGGGGGAACCGAGGGCGGGGCTGAGTGGTGGCGTGCACCTGAGACCCGCAGTGACGGATTGATTGACAGCTGGAGTGAAGCCGTTCTCATGTGATCAATGCGGGAAAACATTTCTTAGGGTGTGGTGAGCTCGTGCCAGGGGCGTGGTAGAAGAGCCAACATACGTCACGATGGCAAACAACATCCAATAGGAAAATTCAACTGCAGTAGCCAGCGTTCAACCTTAAGAGGGCAGCACTCAGATGTTTTTACACCATATATTGTAGAATTAAAACACTTTATACTAGGGCTGAACGATTTTGGAAAAAAATCTAATTGCGATTTTTTTAACCAATATTGCGATTTAATATGCGATTATTTTTTAAACTCTTTATCTTCTGTATTATTCAACAATACATCATTGTATTGTAATGGTGGAAATCTTTTGGCACCTCACAATCCGATTCCGATTTTGGAGTAATCCGATTCCAAAACAGTTCCTGAACTTTTTCCTTAATAATTAATCTTATTAATTTATTAAAAACTTAAAATCTTTTTTATTATATGTAATTATAAGTGCTTTTTAAAATAAATAACTACACATTATAACATTTTAATTAAAACAGTTGCATGTTAATAATTTTAAATATATAAACTAATATAGCTGCAAAACATAAAAGCTAGTAAATCATAAAGAGGAAGGTAACACTTTATTTTGATGGTCCCTTTTGAACATTATGTTGACTATAAGTAAATTTGCAACTACATGTCAACTAACTCTCATTAGATTATCAGTAGACTGTCTGCTTAATGTCTGCTAACTCTTTATTGTGATGGTCCTCCAACAGACATTCTACTGACTATAAGTAACTTTGCAAGAACATGTCAACTTATTCTAACCCTAACCCTACCAGTCTACTTATACTCTACTAACACTCTAATGAGAATTAGTAGACATGTAGGTGCAATGTTATTTATAGTCAACAGAATGTGTTAAAGGGACCATCAAAATAAAGTGAAACCAAGAGGGACAATATTAGGAAACATATTATAAGCAATGATCAAAGCGTGCTTTCAGTATTTAAGAACTATGAGTGATTTTTCTCTCGCTCAGCTTTACTGTTGCTTGATTATTAATGATGACATCATAGACAGCGGGAGATCTGCACTCATACTAATGCACAGATCTCTTTTGAAATATAAGATGTGGTTTGTCGTGTCTGTTTAATTCATTAAGACATTACTGACGGTGTTTACTTTAATTTTGTGTCATAAAAGCATTTTGAGACGCACACAGACACGTGCGCGAGCACTCTTCACAAAGCGTGGCGCGAGCATTTGATACGGAAAGCCTTCTGTCAGTGAGTTTCTTATTTTTAATATGTACGCACACTGCACTCTAAACGACATAAATGAAGCCTTCGTTGAGCATTTGTAGGGAAAATACCGGCGGGCGAGAACACACACTGTAAGCGTGACAGAGAGAGAGAGAGAGAGAGAGAGAGAGAGAGAGAGATAGTGGAAGGAATCAGAATACGGGTGTTTCTAAAACACATGCAGCGCCACTGCGCACCTGCAGTTAAAATCTAAGCTCAGAATCACTGGAGAAAGAACATTTTCTCCCACCTCTATTGTAGCCTATAGTATGAACAACACAATATTAGATAGATTAAACACAGTTTTTTTCTTTTGGGCCAGGCATATGATATGTGTAACGTGCCAAGTTGATGCTTCTTCTGCAGACTTTACTCTCGCGTGTCACGTGACCAGACTGTAAATCGCAGCCTTTGCGGTTAGGAAATCGCAATTTAACCATATCGCGATATTATCGCAAATGCAATGAATCGTTCAGCCCTACTTTATACCCAAATGTCAAAACATTTACTCGAATCAATGAACAGCACTAATAAAGCCCCAGTCTTGCAGATCATTAACTAAAAAAAGTTGTTTTAGGGTTTAGTTAACCTTTAAGTGAAATAATTATTGGTAGGAACTATTCTGGCTACACAGAATTCATGTTATATCATAAAAAAAAATGTCTGGTCCATGTGTGAATTTACTGTTTATACGGTTTTTATATTGTAATAATTTCACATTTAATCTCCAAATTAATGTTGAAACAACATAAAGTGTTGCCTATATTTTAAATATTTGTTTTTTTTATGAAAGAAGGCCAGTATCACAACACCGATACTGCTACTGATGTCTCTATGAAATTGATTTTTTCCCCTCAATTTTAGCCTTTAATTACAGGCATTCAGCATTACTGTATAATTGAAAGCTATCAATTTTAACAACCTTACAGTCTACGCTCTCAACTTGAGCACACACACCCGACGCATGCACACAGAGAGCTGGATATCGGTGCTTCCGTGAGTAGGCTATTAAACTAGACTAGTTCTCTTTCATGTGTTATTGCGATTAAACTGTCAACACACAAGGTTATGTCAGAAACGCACAAAGTTCACATGAAAACACATGTCTGTGCACGTATGCAGCAGTACAGAAATCCCGTGTGTATATTACATCGGTGTACTAAAGTGAAAGCAGTGTAACATACAGTACCTACTGCTATATCGGCTGTTAATATGAATCAAACAACAAAAGATAAACAGAAAATCGCTCTCTGCTCTTGACTGAATAACTTTAGTAGCTTTATCAAGAACACATTTCTACTTGAATGCTGCTGTTAAATGCTCTGGCGAGGAGATAAACATGGCGGACTGTGTACAGCTCTCTGAGGGTGTGGGGTCTTTGCTAATATGACAGTGTCCTTCAACACTCGTGGGCGGGGCCTGTGAAATGTGACGTCACTTTGCCAGGAACCTGCAAATGGCTTGTTCTGAGACACTGCTTATGATTTATGGGGATTTAAAAAAGGAGTGGGTGGATTTTTACTATTATAGGGTGGTCGTGTACACACACTGTCAACACACATTTATGTTCAAACACCATGTAAAAGTGAATTTTGCATAATAGGTGCCCTTTAACTCTAGGTCTGGGTCTTGATCGCTTGGCTTCAGGAATTTGGTACATACTGAATCATTAACGGATGAAGAACTAGCCGAATCAATCAGCTTTAAGGGTTACATCGCATCGCGTAGGGCTTTATGTACTAAACACACACACACATCTGTAAGATCTCACCCTCTCGTAATATCACAGGTGTGCGAGGTGTGAGCAGAGGCCTGTGATCCACACTTCTCTGGCCGCAGGATTCCCCCTGCAGGTACTACTCAATAAAGATGTGTAAATGCATTCAAGCACACACTCTCTCTCGCTCTCTCTCTCCTGAGGTGGTTCACCACGCTGATCTGAGGTCTGTCACTGGTGCACGGGTTCGGATGCAGACAGCTGTTTGAGTCTCCGGTGGCTGTGTAACATATGGCACAGAGTGTGTTTAAAAGATGAAACTAGGTTTGTCGTTTGTCAGCAAATTTAGAACAATGTCTAAATGCGGAGTTTAGCTTTTTAACATCAGTTCGATGGGAAAAAAAAGAACTGCGAAAAATGAGCTCAAAATAATAATCTGTAATGAATGTTCCTCATCGTACTCTGTCAGCGCAAGTTTATTCTAGAGGGACTCTGTTTTCCACACCGGTAAACAAGCGCCGCAGCTTTAGAAATGAGGCTTGGCGTTTCCTGCGGTCTCTGAAAACACAGCACTCATTTCAGAGACGAGTGAACGTTCTTCTTTTGGAAAGTTCAGAGGAAATGAAAACGCTCTGTGCACCTGTTATATGAAAGTGCTGAAGAGAAATGTTTAAGTAAAGAAAGAAAGAGAGAGAGTACATTGTACATTTAGCAGAGCCGTTTTCTCAGAGGAAGCAAGAGAAGCGAAAAGGAAATACAAATCTGACAAAAATACAAAAAACATTATTTTTTATAAATAATAGAAAAATATGATATTTCTAATAAAGGCATTAAAATGTATAGTTTTATTTAAAAATAATTATCATTTATTTTGTATAAATATTTTCATTATTTAGATTTATAAAATTTAAGAAAAATTATTTAAATAATCAAACTATTATTATGTTATAATTATTAATAATAATAATAATATTTTTATTTAAAAATAATTGTTCCATTTTATGATTTTTTTTATATGAATAAAGGCATAAAGCTCAAAAATTAAATCATTTTAAAAATAAACTAATAAAAAAGCATGTAAACTTAAAGACATAAACATTAATCGTTATTTTTTTATTATTTGTAATATTTTGTATAAATATTTTCATTATTTAGATATGGCTAAAATCAAAAAGATTAAATTATTTAAATAATCTAACTGTATTATGTTATTATTATTAATTATTTGTATTGTTATTATTATGATTAATAATAATAATGATGATGATATTAATTATAATTAAAAATAATTACTAGATTTTATAATTTGTTATTATTTTTATATGAATAAAGGCATAAAGGCAAAAAAGGCTATAAAATATTTATAGTTTTATTTAAAAATAAAATAAAAATAATTTAAGATTAAATTATTTAAATAATCTAACTGTATTCTGTTATTATTATTATTATTTAATTATTGTTATTATATATTAAAAAAATATTATAATTATTTTTATATTAATGAAGACATAAAGCTCAAAAAAATTATTTTAAAAACGAACTAATAAAAAAGCATGTTAGGTAAACTAAAAGTTATTAATATCTTTGAGTTAATTTACAGCACATTGTCCTGCATTCAGTATCTTACCTGTACTATCAGTCAAATTACTTATGATCAATCAAACTGCATACTGTATATCTCTATATCTGTATTTGCTTGTTAGACTGTTAACTTTCTTTTCAAGCATATATCTTATAATTTATCAAATACTAGATGAGCACAGAGAGATGTTGAGAAAGTTAGAGACCAAAACCCTCTATATTGAATGCTCTCGTTCTCTGTGAGAAACAATGGCACTGCTTTCTTCAGCTCATTAACCCCCCTCCCTCTCTCTCTCTCTCTCTCTCTCTCTCTCTCTCTATCTCCTTTCTTGTCTACATTTCTCAGAGCAACATCTATAAAACATTTATCAACATTACCACTGCAAAGCAGCACAGCGCATTCACACCTTGGACAAATTCATACACAGACAAACCTGCAAACGCATCTTGACCGTATACACACACACACACAGAATGAACTATTTAAAACTATTCACACACAGACATTCATTGTTATTCTACTATGATCAAATATGCACATACACTCAACTGAGTCTACTGAGAAACTCATCTATAATCTGTCTCCCGCTCCACCACCACACACACACACACACTCATAAAAGTTAATGCATGCTTGCTGCAGTCAGGATGTTAATTCATTGGTCCCTGTAGACTCTTACTTAAGGTAAGGTTTTAAAGAGGGGAAGATTAGCTATTCACGCACACAAAGACAAGTGGCTAATCTCCCCCTCCCCGTTCGCTTTGATTCCTGCCTCCTTCCATAATTCATCGATGCTCTTCCGTTCCTGCCACCCCCCTCTGGGCTAGGTTTCTATGAATAGATGATTAGGACGTCGGAATCAAAAAATCTGATGAAGCGGTTTCCGTAGTGAGGGAGCATCTATGCACTGACAGCACGCTCCCGCTCGACCACCGCCGCTGCTGCCAGATTTAAACCGGAACACACAGAGGGTGCAGGGAATCCCTGTGAATGCTTCAAAGATATCGTTTATTTAATCAACATTAGAGACGGTGGCAGTGTGAAAGCTGGTGCGCACCAAACAAGTGGACCAAGACCCACCCTTTCACTTCCAAACAAATTTTGGTGAGGTTTGACTGAAATATGAACGCAACACGGACCTAAGACACCTAAATGAATACCTGGTTCTTCTCATCGGAGGAGCTACTTTGCCCATCTCCAGGTCAGTACAGATGTAAGCAACATAGGGCCCTATTTTAAGGATCTGAGCGTATGGTCTAAAGCGCACGGCGTAAGTGTACTTAGCAAGTCTGAATCCACTTTTGCTAGTTTAACGACAGAAAATATGGTCGGCGCGCGTTCGACTCATGGTTTAAAAGGGTCGTCCCTAGTCTCTTAAGGAGTAATGGGTGTGTTTTGGGTGTAACGTGCAATAAACCAATCAGAGTCTCATCTCCCATTCCCTTTAAAAGCCAGTTGCGCTTGCACCATGGGCGGATTGCTATTTACATGGTGGAATTTGTGCGCAGAAAGACTGAACGCTTCTCCAGAGAGGAATCCTTTTATTTGTCATATTTAAAAACGTTTGTGTGCTGCTGCGCATCCCTGTGTGTGTAATAAGCAGAGTGTATGCAGGTTGTGCACTCGCCTATAGTGCCATATTACTAACACGCCCTTTAAATGACACAAAAAATACTGCACTGTCCATATATAATGTCAATGGTGCAGTCGATTTCAGTTCCAATGAATAGCAACGCTTCAACAATGCGTCTGAACACACCTCGTTTTCAGGCCAGCACGCCCATGGGCGTAGAGATGGGCGCGAGTGCATTTGCTATTTAAACAACGTGGCGCAGGATGTGAAAAGGACAACTGCGTCGAGCTGAAACTAGCTAAAAACACTTGCGTTGCATTGTGTTGGGTGTATGACAGGGCAGGGGTTCACAACCATGGTCCTCGAGGCCCAGAGTTTAGCTCCAACCTTGATAAAACTCACCTGCCTGTAGCTTTTTTTTTTTAATTAAGACCTTAATTAGCAGGTTTCAGGTGTTTTTAATTAGGGTTGGAGCTAAACTCTGCAGGACAGTGGTGCTGCGTCCCAATTCACCTACTTATACTACGACCTAAAAGTATGTACTCTTTTTGTGAAGAAATCAGTGTGTAGCAGAAGAGTATGCAAGCTTTGGGACATACTACTTCGTCATCTATAACGGGCTCTGTTGCTTAGTTACGTCACTCTTTAAACTGCCCTGTCAATCATCGTCACAGTTCAAATCCTCCACATTCAATTTAATTTCCTACCGTATCGGAGAGAAATGTAGACGCACGTTGATCTGCCATGCGTGGGTTTTTAATGCAGAGACTCCTCTCATGTGTTTGCAGTTTAAATATAATGATGCATTTAAAAGTTAATGGAAGTTCATAATGCTGCTGCAGGTGAAATATAATGTGGATAATATTGAATAAATATCTTTTCGTCAGGTTAAATACTGATAATTGCTCACTCAAACCCCTTTATCTAACCCTCTCTACTTAACCGTCGGACTCGCATAACTGTCATGTTTGTAGTTCTAATCGAATCCTCGTCCATCTCACAATGGGCTGTGGGCAATATCAGCCGTTAGAGTGCGCATCGATCTGCACTTCGAATACTGACCGGAAATAGTAAACCATCCGGGAATCTTTGGAATACTCTTTTCAACATACTACGATTTGGGACATACTAATTATTTTTTTGAATACTATTTAGTACGGATGGTATGCGAATTGGGACGTAGCGTGAGCCTCAAAGACCAGGGTTGAGAATGCCTGTGATAGGGCACAGTCTTCTTGCAGCAGATCTTCATGTGTGTGTAATGGAGAATTTCCTGCCACTGTTTTGACTCCTTTACACATTTTATAAGCTCTTTGTGAGTTCTCAGCTGGTAGAAAATACCAGGCTACGCACATACAATGAGCACGTTCAGTCCAGCACACAGCATTGTTTTGGATGTGAGGTAAGTTCCTTAGCAAAATATACGTCATAAAAGCCTTTTTTTTTTGCATCTTTAGGTTCAGTGTTAAAAATGACAGTGTGAACCAGGACTGAATGTATCATTTTCTTTTTTTGAAAGGGGAGAAGCAAATTACAAATGTGAACACACTGTAAGTAAGCTGCAATATGATTTGTGTAAGCAAGTTATGATAAAAAGCATTGAAATAGAACACACACAAATTTGGTTTTGTATTTTTTCCAATTAAATTCAGTATTAAATGATAGATTTTTTCTTTCACTCAGCTTGTTGCAATGCTTTATGGGAAAGCGTTCTGTATGAAGGATCCTTGAGATGCTACTTTTTGGCCAAAAGAAAGCACTATATCTTAAAGGCAGCATAACTGCTTTGACTTGTTTTCCAGTTAAAATATCTAAAAATGCTTAAAACAAGATCAATTTACTTGAGAAGTAACACTGCATAAGATATTATGGCTTGTTTTCAGACAATGCATCTTTAACACAGGTGTGTTGTTTTACACTGCACTCTCAGATATTAACAAGTTAAAAACAAGATCAAAAACAAGTCAAAAAAAAAAACTGCCAGTTTATGAAATCAGACTTTAACATATTTTCAAGTTATGCTTCTCAAGTTAATTAATCTTGTTAACGGATATTTTAACTTGAAAAGTAAGCAGAAATAGTCATTAAGGAATTTCTACAGTATGCACAGCTAAATATGTTTGTGTCGTATCTGTATAAGTTTGGCTTGGTGCATTTACAGTTCTGTGGATGACAAAAACATTTACGATGACAGCACTTGTATGTGTCATACAATTTAAAACACATTTGTGCATTTTTCCAGCTAAGCTTTTTGCTAACTAGCTGCTTGCACTAAGATAATGATATTTTCTGAAACAAAATGTAGAATAAAAGTTTTTAGCAAATTATCCAGACTCTGTATTTTGGACAATGCTCCACTAAACCATGTACATACTGTACAAAGCAGATATTCATGCCCCCTCAAAAAGGTCAAAAGGCAAGAACCATGTGAATTATTGCCGCATGGGTGTGAAATAAAATGAGCTATAAGTGAGCATCCAATCCCATCTGGCAAAGTCGAGTCCGATGGACACAATGAGGACAGATTCAGCTCTGTTGAGGTGAACTCAAGCTACTAAACAATAGGTTCACGCATGCTATAAATATGCAACTTCAATTCGCAATTTATTTGTGCTTACACCAAGATTTTGTCCAAAGCGGCCTGCATGGTTAACCCTAAAGGCCAATTTACTACATCAATGACACAGTTAGAGCAGAAACATAACCTCACAATGGCCTCTAACAACTCTGTATTTTAATCCAAGTTGGTTGTTTATCAGATAGACTACAAACCGGTGAGGACCTGCTTGACCACCATAGGGTGTATGGTTTTTTTTTTTTTATTCCCAGCAGGGATGAAATACAGACCCAATCAGGCTGCTTGTGTGTTCTTGTATCGGGCCGGTGGGGTTCTGAGAGTCTCTTTAATGCAGTACAAGCAGTGATCGATCCGCTGTCTGCTCCCTACATAGAGCATACTATTCCCCTGACTCCTATTACAAACACACTTATTCTTCTCATCCACCTCCCACCGAGTCAACACAGAGAGAGAGAAAGAAAAGAAGCAGTAAATATTAAGCTTCCAGTGTTTGTGTTTGCTTTACCTGTTGGAGACTGATCCAGTAGCCGATGATTTTGTCCACAGCGCCGGGCTCTTTCTGTGTCCACTGTAAGATGTAGGAATAATTGTTCTTCAAGGTGCGAATGGGGTTTGGAGTGTCGTAGTAAAACTCTGCGTTATACGGCTGAGCTAAAAGAACAATCAAACCAAAACAGAGCATGACTAATTAGTCAAATACTTTAAAAGGATACATTTCTCCCATCTTACTGTCAATTGAAATATCAGTGGCTTTGCTTCATGAGATGGCTTTTACATTGAATGTAATTTGGTGATATTGTTTGCCATTTGAAAATACACATGGTTAATTGCATGTATTTATTTCAGAAAAAAGCTGCAACACATTATTGAGTCACGACCCACCGAGTGAGAACCATTAATCAAAAAGAGAGCATCAATGAAGGACATGCATTTCAGAACTGTGTAATCCATGTGCATCTATGGTCATTGCAATACTGGGTATTTAAAACTTGTTTAAAATCTTTATTTGTCCAATTTTATCTGGTGCTGCCACATTCGCAGTCCTTTTTGTATGGAAACAATGCACTTTTCATGGTATTATCATGGTAACCTTCATTTAGTAACCGAAATACCATAGTTACTAAAATTATTATTAGTGTAAAACCATAATAAATTAATATGAGAACTCCTAATCCTAATAAATTATCATTGGATCCTAAACTAAAGTGTAACACAATTCCTTCTACAATATTACCAAATCTGCATGTTGCATTGAAGCTAGGCCTATAACAGCAGTCATATTAGAGTGTGAAGATAGAACAAGCTGATAGCATTAGCACCACTCAACTGTCATGATGTGTTGGCGAGGCTAAAGATAAGGCCCTACTGCAGCAGGAAAAACCTTTCGAGTCTGCAAGACAGCAGCCAATTTTCTTTCCCCCACAGAGAGAACAGAAACACCTGGGCCTTTTGAAAGTGGACTGAATAGTGCCACATCACCGTCTGGCCTTTCTTGGTTGATTTCTCAACTAGCGTAGTAGCTGGCAAAGCGAGTGAGTGACGGATGTTTGTTTTTTTTAACATAAAATATGCAAATTAATTATTTGAATGCTATTAATTTCTTAAGAAAGCAAGCAGAACCAATCATTTAATCCCAGATGAAAGATCCAGTTTAAACCAGTTTGATTTTATATGGTTTAGTTGGCCAAAGCTGGCCATCTATGGACACTATGGTTGTAGTGATGTGTGATTCATGAAGAAATTGTTCTTCGGAGTCAGATCAGTGAATCATTTACTTTCCACTAATGCATTTGGCAGACCTATTTATCCAAAGGAAGGTTCTTGCTTTCTTTGTGATTCAAACCCTTGACAGTAGGCAATGCTAGTGCCAGTGCTAGAATCATCTTAGTTAAAGGGATAGTTAACCCAAAAATTCAAAATCTCTCATTAATTACTCACCCTCATGTCGTTCCAAAACCGTAAGACTTTTGTTCACCTGTTCAACACAAATGAAGATCTTTTTAATGAAATCTGAGAGATTTCTGTCCCACCATTGACAGCTATGCAACTACCACTTTAATACTTTAAAAAGTTCATAAAGAGATCATAAAACGAATCCATATGAATCGAGCGGATAAATAATATAATTCCATATGAATTTTCTGAAGAGATTTGATTGCTTTATATGAATATATTTAATTCAGGCTGTTATTCACATATAAACATTGATCAGCGAACATCAACAGCTAAACCGAACCTGCTTGATGTGTTAAAAAACCTCATTGGTAGTCATTGATAATGAACCTCATTGGTTCTTGCTGAAGCTCAAACGTGCTGCGTAACACGAGAATGAACCTCATTGGTTCTTTCTGAAGCTCAAACGTGCTGCATTACATGAGAATGAACCTCATTGGTTCTTTCTGAAGCTCAAACGTGCTGCGTATCACGAGAATGAACCTCATTGGTTCTTTCTGAAGCTCAAACGTGCTGCGTATCACGAGAATGAACCTCATTGGTTCTTTCTGAAGCTCAAACGCGCTGCATATCACGAGAATGAACCTCATTGGTTCTTGCGGAAGATCAAACGTACTGCGTAACATGAGAATGAACCTCATTGGTTCTTGCGGAAGATCAAACGTGCTGCATAACACGAGAATGAACCTCATTGGTTCTTTCTGAAGCTCAAACGTGCTGCGTATCATGAGAATGAACCTCATTGGTTCTTTCTGAAGCTCAAACGTGCTGCGTATCACGAGAATGAACCTCATTGGTTCTTGCGGAAGATCAAACGTACTGCGTAACATGAGAATGAACCTCATTGGTTCTTGCGGAAGCTCAAACGTGCTGCGTATCACGAGAATGAACCTCATTGGTTCTTGCTGAAGCTCAAACGTGATGCGTATCACGAGAATTAACCTCATTGGTTCATTTCTGAAGCTCAAACGTGCTGCATATCACGAGAATTAACCTCATTGGTTCATTTCTGAAGCTCAAACGTGCTGCGTATCACGAGAATGAACCTCATTGGTTCTTGCTGAAGCTCAAACGTGCTGCATATCACGAGAATTAACCTCATTGGTTCTTGCTGAAGCTCAAACGTGATGCGTATCACGAGAATTAACCTCATTGGTTCATTTCTGAAGCTCAAACGTGCTGCGTATCACGAGAATGAACCTCATTGGTTCTTGCGGAAGATCAAACGTACTGCGTAACATGAGAATGAACCTCATTGGTTCATTTCTGAAGCTCAAACGTGCTGCGTATCACGAGAATGAACCTCATTGGTTCTTGCTGAAGCTCAAACGTGCTGCGTATCACGAGAATTAACCTCATTGGTTCTTGCGGAATATCAAACGTGCTGCGTAACTCAAGAATGAATTTCATAGGTTCTTGCGGAATATCAAACGTGCTGCATTCTCTTCAGAATGTTTTTACTAAACCGCTCAATTCATATGGATCAGTTTTATGATCTCTTTATTAACGTTTTAAAGTGACAAAGTAGTAGTTGCGTAACTGTCTATGGAGGGACTGAAAGCTCTCAGATTTCATCAAAAAGATCTTAATTTGTGTTCTGAAGATGAATGAAAGTCTTACTGGTTTGGAGTGACATGAGGGTGAGGGTGACAGAATTGTCATTTTGGGTGAACTATCTTTTAACTAGGTTAGAGTTAGTGGACCAACTTGGCCAAACTGCTCGTGCACACACACAAACAAAGTCTAACTTCTGCTTCTTGACAAAATTTGATAACTCTCCTAAATCAAGACCCAAGGCTACAGGAAAGCATGATGATCAATTCTCCTCATCATTCAATGCTCATCTATATTTTAATTTAATGTTTTTTCCTTAAGATACAGCACATGTAAACAGTCCTGAAACCCCCATAAAGAAACGTCCATACATCTTTTACAACTCACCGGACACATTGAAGGTGCAGGTTGAGGAACCGACTCCATTGCTCACTCTGCACTCGTAAGTGCCGTTATTTGAAGTGTCTAGTTTGAACCGAAGTTGAGGGACGCTTTGAGGGTCCACCGGAGGGGTTCGGATAGGCATTCCATTACGGTACCAGCGGGCGCTGGCTATTCGGTTTGGATTGGACTTGAGAACCACACATCGGAGATTGACTGTAGCGGACGTTTGAGAACGGACATCCAGCAGGACTGGATCCACAACAGGAGGGTCTGGTGGAAAAAGAAAGAATATTATTCATCTGTTTGTTTCTTTTTTCCTTTTATATCTACATTTTTTCCCCTGCATACTCTGTGCACAATTATAGTTTTGCAGTTATTTCGCATCAATTGCACCCGTTTTGGTCTACTAGAAGAAAGACTTCTATTACAATTTTAAAGATGTTCACTTTGGTAAAACGCTCTTTATTTCTTCAAAGGGAGGTTCTCAAATAGCCTTCTTTTTTCTTCACTAGCAGGATGAAAATCAATTTAAGGAAAAGAACAGTAATTGAACTGACCACTCGAGATTTTTACTGGAAACGAAGGCCCACATAAATGGCACCCAAGCACTTAGGACACATCGCATGAATCCATCGCACATGCCGACGACGTTCAGATGACAGATTGCAAGCTACAACCCGAATCAATAAGAAGGGGTCCACATTGTCTCAGCTAATTGCACGGAATCAATCTATATAGTGTTCTAGAGCTAGTGACTAATTGCAGTCTACCAGGGTCTGGTTAGACACTCTGCATGTATGGAGTGAAGTGACTGCAAATTAGCATCACAGCACCTCGGGCATACATCAACAGTGCATTACTGTAACTAATAATGTGTGGAGACTGTGACAAAGCACCAGGGTGTAATTAACTCTATGAACTTCAATTCAATGATTCCAATGACAACAACAACAAAAAAAACGTATTAGCTTCAGACTGATTTACAAACTCTTTGGTTGTACAGAAGGTTATCTCCAATAGAGAATCCTGACATCAAACATACACCTTTCCCAAAATGATTATCATCCACATTTCCCAAGATCCAACCAATTTCCTGATTGATAAAATATCTTTCCTGTTTCACATATGTTAGATTACAGAAGTGAATTGGGTTATCACGTCAACTAGGCGACGAAAAAAGGAAAGTCGTGCCTGAGGCAGAGCAAGTTATCACGTGGTGATGAAAAATTAAACAATAAACAAAGATTAAACAAAGACAAACCTTTTTCATTGTTTGTCTCATGACAAAAAGACACAGTACGACCAGGTTTGTGGATTAAGGAAGCAAACAGGGTCAAATCTGATTTCACTGACTCGTGTTCACACCGATTCAACACTGCCAAGATGATCACAATACAACCCATTTAAAATTCCCTCAAGGTTCTGTGGTTTGAGCTTTGGATTTGAGACAACGAAAACAAACAGCATGGGAGAGAACTGGTACACCAGCCAAAGCACTCCATAAGTGGCACAGTTCTTTGTGTAGTTTAAAAAACAACTATTTTTAATTATTAAATCATTTTTTGTTGTCAACAAAAAAGCATAGTATTTGGCTACACCCCACATTATTGCATATATTATAATACTGATTTTACAATTTTAATATTGATTTCTAAAAAAGTTCTAGGCATGTACCAAATTGTGTTAAGTTATGCAAACTTCATAGAAAATGAATAGAAAATACAGTAGAGCAATGGCGATAGCAACTCCAGTGCCATGGGTTCAAGTCTCATGGAATGCATGAACTTATACAATGTGCATATTCATTATACATTTCATTTCATTTTTTTTTTCATTTCAATACTTTATTCATCCCCAAGGGGCAATTAACAAGGCCACGTAGAGTAACACACAATCGCTATCATAAAATAATCATACAATAAACATATAACAGTGTGCACAAGTGCAAATATATTAAAACAAGTCCAAACATATGTAAAAGGAACAAATACGTTAATATATATGCAATTAAAAAATCACTGCATGGTGAACTTGATGGTGCTTAAAGACGGCTGTAAATTTAAAAGCTGCACCGATTTTGGAACAAAGGTTGCCCTCCTCCTTTGTGTCCTACAGCCCGGACAACGAAGACATCGCCCAGAGGGGAGCCACTCAAAAACAGAAAAAAGGACATGTGACGGATCTTGTAGAATCCTGCAGGACAACCTCAGTGTTTGCTGGTCACTTATAATAGAAAGAGTCCTAATAGGAAGTCTGATAATTTTTGAACAGACTTTTACCAGACTTTTTTTATACATAATGAAATGAATAAAACAGCTCATATGATATTTAGTTGGACCTTCTTTTCTCAATTTTCTGATATTTATACATATATCCTTGATTATGATTTCACTTTTTTAACTTTAGTTAGTGTGTAATGTTGCTGTTTGAGCAGTTTTCTCAAATGAAACGGTAAATTCTCATGAAGTGACGGTTTATGCGTTCGTGTCCTCATAGTGACACACGGCTACAAAGACTACAAAGACAGCGAGGGAGTGTCATTCTCACAGAGATGTATGCAGGAGTAATATTTAAAAAGTATTTTTCAATTTAATATTCACAGACACTAGTATATATTCGGCTACAGTCTGGAGCCCTGCGCTTAGATAAACGAGGAAGCGACTGAACGCAGCTGCGCGAATATACTCGGGAGTCGGTAACGTTACTACCAGTACTACAGAAATGCTGGTCACATTTTTATAATGTAAATGCAATAGCATGTCATAAAAGCAAAATGGCAACATATTTTACAAGTTCCCACACGAGCGATTTATAGATTATCATGACAAAATATGCTAATCAATGACTTGAAGTTAGTAAGCCTAACTCTACATCAGCTACATAAATTCATTAACTAACCATTCAGAAACGTCCTGTTGCATTCTACATGTTATCACTTCTTCTTGACTCTCTCCATCATTGTCCGACTCCGGTTTGAACATAAAAGGCTGAACCGTTTCGGACATTTTCAGTGCGTGTCTGCGTGAGGTAACCTGAGCTGCTAACACGAGCTCTTGAAGCTCCGCCCTCTTCTAGAAAAGGGGCCGGGAGCAGCAACTAATTTGCATTAAAGGGACACAAAAATTGACAATTTTAAAGGGATAGTTCACCCAAAAAAGAAAAATTGACATTTATCTGCTTACCCCCAGGCCATCCAAGGTGTAGGTGTCTTTGTTTCTTCAGTAGAACACAAATGGAGATTTTTAACTTCAACCGTTGCTGTGTGTCAATCATAGAATGCATGTCAATGGGGTCTAATTCTATAAGGGTAAAAAAAACATGCACAGACAACTTCAAATTAATCCATACGGCTCGTGATGACACATTAATGTCTTAAGACACGAAACGATCGGTTTCTGGGAGAAACCGAACAGTATTTATATAATTTTTTACCTCAAATACAAAACCATGTCCAACAGCCCTGAAAGCGCAGCACTTCCGGGAAAGAAGGTCAATGTACACGATCTAGTGTAGAGACCTCACACACAGGAAGTGAGGTCTCTACACTAGATCGTGTACATTGACCTTCTTTCCCGGATCGTTTCGTGTCTTAAGACATTAATGTGTCGTCACGAGCCGCATGGATTAATTTGAAGTTGACTGTGGATGTTTTTTTTTACCCTAATAGAATTAGACCCCATTGACATGCATTCTATGATTGACACACAGCAACGGTTAAAGTTAAAAATCTCCATTTGTGTTCTACTGAAGAAACAAAGACACCTACACCTTGGATGGCCTGGGGGTAAGCAGATAAATGTCTTGATAAATGACTTTTTCATTTTTGGGTGAACTATCCCTTTAAAGGCCCACTGAAATCAAAATAAAGTTTTTTAGCTTTTAGTATGATTATCTTAGCCTTAAGCTTATCAATAAGCAGGTGTGTTCCAAAACAATGACAAAATTTGCATTTAGGAGATATAAGCATTCAAAACTTACAGTCTCTCACTTCCGTTAAAACGAATCACAGATTTTGATGACATCATCGCAGACTTCACCTTCTCATCAAATCTTCTGTCCAATCAAATGCGCTCTAGAATCTGAAGTCTCGCCCCATGCATTATAAATAGACCCTGAACTGCGGCTGAAATCGGTCAGTTGTTCACGCATTTACTATTTTCTACATGGTGAATGGCACATAGCGCACTATATATGTGATAGGAAACGATTCAGACAGTGTAAATATGCTTTCAGTTGAGGCGAATTAAGTCTGGGTTCACGATAGTTTCACGCGCACCGCAGCAGCGTACACACATAGTCTAGACCAGAGCCGTTGACTAGAGACACGAGAGCGCAGAGCGGATCATATGCGCGAGTCGGCGCAGACAACAAAACATATCGGACCCATTTAAATGCTGCACAAAATGCTGTATTTCAAGGAGATATGGAGGAGATTATGATGATAAACGGTTAGATTCGGAGGACATTTCAACTGGATTTCAACTGGCATTAAAAAAACAGAAAGGCTCTAGTCAAACTGTGGTAATAACGGAACGCTATTGGCTGTTTCAAAAAAGGGGAGGAGCTGCTAACAGCTGGAGCCGTTTGAGGGGAAATTACGTCAACACATTGAATAATGCTGCACGTTCCAAGGCACTTCAGTGGGCCTTTAAAATGCTATAGAACAGTGGTTCTCAAAGTGTGGTACGAGTACAAGTGGTACAGGCTGCCTCTAGTGGTACTCAGAGGAATCACTAAATAAATGAATGTTAAAACGCATTCATTTTAATGTAATCTTTATTTGAGTAATTTTTTTTTTACATTTAAGTACAGTACAGTTTTAATTTAACTTTACAAAACATTTAAATTTAATCATTATTTATTATTTTATTTACCTGTATGTAAGTACAGTGCAGTGTTAATGTACAAACTGTGCATTTGCAATGTTAAAGTGGCTGACAACAATAAATATTCTTATTAGGAATAAACGGCCTCGTTTTTTAACTGTGTAGAGCTGTAGCTGAATAGTTAGGCCTACTACGCTACTGTATTTTAATGTTGGTCATTATGGTGGTACTTGGAGAGCCAAATATTTTCTGAGGTGGTACTTGGTATAAAAAGTTTGAGAACCACTGCTATAGAAATTATCTGTGGGGTATTTTGAGCTACGACTTCACATACATACTCTGGGGACATCAGAGACTTAGGTTACATTTTGTAAAAAGGGGCATAATAGGACCCCTTTAAAACATACTGTATAAACGTGGTCAGGAAAAAAAGCAAGAAAAAAACACAGACAAGACAAGTGAAGTTGTGAAATACATTACAAAAGGTTCCATGAATAATACTGTATATAGCATTGCAAATTCCCTTGATGTGACCGGGCGATCATCAGTGTTGCATTTCAAAGCAGTTTGTGTAAAACGTTATTCTAAACAACAGAAAGAGGTGATTTCCTCTCTTCTATTCCATAATGATCTATATTCATAATGAAGTTTACACCAGACTCTTTTAATTTCACAACAGCTCCCATAATCAAACTATAATCATCCGTTTCATGTGAGAGGACAAACGTCTGTAGCCAAAACATCATGGGCTTCAGGACAAGAGTAGCTGTATTTACATGGACCCTATAATTGGATTGTAATCGGACTGGTTGCACAGTCGGAATAAAAAAAGTCACATGTAAGTCAATCGGAATGAAATGGCTAAATCTTATAAAAATTTGATTTGAATTGCATCACTTGAAACTGGAAAGTACTGTGCATAATGGAAGCCACAGAAATGGCGTAATAACGTATGATGCATGGAACGAGCTGTTGTTGTTGTTGAATAAAAAGTCATAAATGAATGTCATGTCATTCTAAAATGTTCCTTCCACTCATTGTCTGGGAAGTGGAGAAGGACAACGTCCCATCAGTTCTTGTTTTAGACTCTCATCCTTGTTTTGGGGAGCGGGCAGGGACGTCTTTACTGTTTGATTAATATAAGCAGCACTGCACAGTTCACAGTTCATATGCTCGTTGTCTCCTAACTAGGACCCAAAATAGATAAATATTAAGTCTGCTCTTTAAAACAAAGAAAAGAAGCAACTTAGGAGAATAGTATATGCAAACAGCAGGGAAATTCTGTATACTCATGCATGTCAAAAAATCAATTCTGATTTTAATTTATTCTTTCTCTATTCTCTATGTTCGGATTCATCAATTGGAATGAATTAATTTTGATTGAAACCAAATGTGTCCATGTTAACGTAGCTACTGATAAATGTGAGCATGAAGATAAAATTAATAGAAAATAAAGACACAAAAAAAAAACAAAGTATAAAATGTTATTGACTGAAAGTTAGTACAAGGGGGATACAGTATTGATATTTCATGACTACAATTATTCAGTAAAATCATCAGCAAATTTTTTTTTTTCATTGTGAATCCAGAGCTTTTTATCATTAGTCACAAATTAATTGCGGTAAAAAAATATATATAATAAATATTTTACAATAATGAAATGTTTTAAATATATATATTATTTGAAAATATATTTAAATCAATTAAAATATGAATACTCCATATTTAAATAGTAATATTTTCATATTTTATTTAAATCAATATGCAAGCAAACAAATACTTCCATGATGTACAAATGCTTTACAATTTAAGAAATGTATAATTGTTTTAACAATAGACCCTTTTCACATTACCGGGTTTCTCAGAGCAGAAGTCGTCATAGTTGGGTTAATTATTATAGTTGAGAATAAGTTGAAAAAAAATGTGTGTGCCCATTTGCTCAAATAGCAAAAGAAAACCGCCACAATAGTGATTTCACAACTTTCAAAAAGTGGAAAAAAATATAGTGAGATTGATAACGGCAGTCAAAAGAGAAAAAGATGTTAATTTTTACCATCACTCCCATAGACGCTGTATTAGAAACACCCTCACAGCAGCGGTAACTTTGATGCAAAAGTAATACAATACAATAGCCAGGATGCCAGCCGAATTTAGCCCCGCCCACAACATTTGAGTTCGGGAAATTCGGTCTGGACTTGCTTCAAATTGTCAGGGCGGGCTTTATACGATGACGGACAGATGATCAACAGTAACGTAATCATCAACGTCACCAGAGCGCTTGGGTTGAATTCGTTCTAATCCTAAACGGAGAACTTGTTCGTATATGCATTCACCTTTACTATATCTATCTAAAATGATGATCGTGTTGATAAAGGGTTAGTTCGCCCAAAAATGAAAATTCTGTCATTAATTACTTACTCTCATGTCGTTCGACACCTGTCAGACCTCCGTTCGTCTTCGGAACACAAATGAAGATATTTTAGTTGAAATCTGATGGCTCTGAAAGGCCTCCATTGGCACAATGGCACTTTACACTCTCAAGACCCTTAAAAGGTACTAAAGACATCGTTAGAAAGTCCATCTCACTACAGTGGTTTTACAATAACTTTATGAATCGGCGAGAATAGTTTTTGTGCGAAAAAAACCCCCTAAATAACGACTTATATAGTGATGACGATTTCAAAACACGGCCTCATGAAGCTTCGAAGCGTTATGAATCAGTGAGTCGAATCATGATTCGGATCGCGTGTCAAACCGCCAAACTGCTGAAATTTGGCGATCCAAACTGCTCATTCGACTCACTGATTCATAACACTTCGAAGCTTCATGAGGCCGTGTTTTGAAATCGTCATCACTATATAAGTCGTTATTTTGGGTTTTTTTGCGCACAAAAACTATTCTCGCCGATTCATAAAGTTATTTTAGAACCACTGTAGTGAGATGGACTATGTAACGACGTCTTTAGTACCTTTTATGGGTCTTGAGAGTGAACCGTGCATTGTGCCAATGGAGGCCTTTCAGAGCCATCAGATTTCAACTAAAATATCTTCACTTGTGTTCCAAAGATGAACAGAGGTCTTACGGGTGTCGAACGACACGAGGGTGAGTAATTAATGACAGAATTTTCATTTTTGGGGGAACTAACCCTTTAAGTACTCCGTGTTTCCTTAAATTCTTTTACACACCGGCAAAGATCATTTACACTCATCTTCTACTAGCGTGCGTGCAGTTGAGTTTTGTTGACAACAATGTCTCGCTCCGTTGCTCTGATTGGTTGTAGGTCTATCCAATTGAGGTCTTTCCTGGTTTGGTTGAAACACGCCCCATAATCACAGCCCAACGGAGCAGCATCAGACGCATATTCTGACTAGAATTGAGTATGATGACCTCAGGCTAAAAATCCAAAGTATGAGTGTTATAAATGTACACAGATTAAAAATAATAATAATTAAAACACAAAAAACGTTGCAGGATTTACGATATTGATGACCGTTCAAACGCGTCATCACAGTCTGTGAAAAGGGTCTATTAGAAGGAGATTGTTCCTGACAGGTTTCGTGAGATTCACCCAGCTAGCCTATCAATGCAGTTCAGTTCAGTTCCTTGCAGAAGCTGTCTATCTCTCCTGCCACAGAGAGACAGGATGGGGTGTTCGACAGCATCCCCGTCTTCAGCTCCAGAGAGACAGGCAGAGCCACCTGGCTCATAAATCAGACCTGCCGTGGGATGAAGCACAGCGGTGGGCTCTAAACTGCCTCCATCCTGCAATACTCTGCATTAGCCGGGCCCGTTACACCAGCGATATTGACGGAAGATAGAAACAAAGGGACTGAGGATGTGAGGATAGACTAGATGCGTGGGGGAGAGGGTGATTCATACGAGCTCTTAATGAAGCTATCACTCATTTAAGCTGCAACACAGCATTCTGGGCTTTCTCAGGCCATAAATCCTTCCTAAGAACTCTTCAATTTGTTCACAGCATGCTCTGTGTTACATATGATGGGTATACATTGTGTTTAAGTCACATGCACAACATTTATACTTTGTCTCTGATTGTAAGGGATGTGCAGATTCATTGACTGCTCTGTTTAATAACAGTATAAATCACAAAAGCTGTTGTCATCGTTTATTGTAATTGATCACAGACCCAGCAATGACATGCTCCGCTCACCTGAGACAAACTCGTTTACTAACTAAACGCTGTCTGCCAGATGGAAACAGACATACTGAAACAACCCCTGTTAATATGATAACAAAACCGCATATAATCAATAAAAATCATCTGAAGAGAAATCGCAATGAGTTTGCTAGCAAAGTCTGTCATACACTAGCTAAAGCATCTCAAAATGTTGGTTTGGTCATTCTGAAATGCCTTAGCAAAAGTCTGTCATCAAAATGATTTGGTATAACTACCTCCCAGAACACGATTTTGTTCCCAAACACTAGAAATCCAATAACATGATAGTGTTTCTGTCATGGGTGCCTGTGTTCCCCTGTCTTGTGTGAGGACTTTTGTTATTTCCTGTCTTGTGCCATGTTTTGTAGTTCTTTGTAGTTTTTCATTATGATTAATTTTCTTGAGGTGTTGCCTATTAGCCACTCCACTTTGTTATCTTGTTAACCTTGTTTCCCTTTGTGTATATATACCCCATTGCTTAAAGGTGCACTATGTAAAAAAAATTCAGTAAAATATCCAAAAAACACTATGCCAGTGTTATATATTATGTTCCGTTAAGTACTTACAATATCCCAAATGTTTCCTACTATTTATAAATCGTGAGAACATTTCTATTTTAACCAAGTAACCGGTACAATTGCGTCATATCTGTGTTACCCTCGGTTTCCGGTTTTATTTTTCAGAAACGCTTTACTTTCACTGCAGTGTGCAACAAGTGTACAAGAGTAACGTCATAACATAATTTTCAACACACTCAGATGTATCTAATATGATATACAGAGCTGCGTTACCTCATACTCATGACCGGAAAAACAGAAGTTTCCCCGGCGACTGTGGCATAATAAAAGTCCTGCAGGCGACTATGCCATAATAAAAGTCCTGCTGCTTGCGAGGCGTGTGTTGCATTCATCTTATTAACAATCGCTCCAGCGCCCTTGCTCAGCTCCACAACACTCGTTCCTGCTCTGCTTCATACTACAGTAATGTTAATCATCACATCCATGAACATGATTTCTGCCCGAGTCCAATCCCGATTCTTTGAAAAACTACAAAGAACTACAAAACATGGCACAAGACAGGAAATAACAAAAGTCCTCACACAAGACAGGGGAACACAGGCTAGGATTATTGACAGTTTATTGCATTTCGACGCAAGTAACTTATGATGTACGAAAAAATAACCAACGATTGCCATTTTGTCATATTTTGTGCTAGTTTCCCAGAAAAAGATGATTTTGCTATTTTGAACACATGGAATGGAAACCGTGCTTTATTAGCAAACATTTAAATTCAAGTTAAATTCACAACTGTGGATGCAAATGTAACTAGTAGTGAATAAGTTGTAAATAAAACAAAGATTTGTAGAGTTGAGTTTTACAAGAAAATAAATATGTTGAAAAAAATCACGTTTAATTCAATGTGTTACTTGTTTCTTTATAATTATTACTAGCAATTTCTAAGTGGAAAATGCTACATCGTTTTGTTTCCAATGCACTACAATTCACAAACAACATATGCATGCTTTTTTAGGTTTAATGCCATGCGTTTAATTAATATTAATAAATTCAAGTCAAGTTAAGGCACCTTTGTTTATATATACAATATAATAAAATCCTCAATCTGACTTGTGATGCAGCCTGTATTCGTAAATCACACCATGCTCGAGCGTGTTTTTTTGTTTTCATCTCGGTCACCTAATAGAGTTTAGATTCTTTGTCACTATCGACTTTGGATTGCTCAGTTGGGGTTTGAAAGACACTTAATATTAAATAAAATTAGCGATTTGACTCCACTGACACTATCAGATGAGAACAAATCTTGAAATGAATTGAGCTGAATACTGACATTATTGTCTTCTGTAGAGCTGCTTTATAGCTGAATCAAATTAGTTTCATAATTGACAAATTTCAACGGAATTGAATCAACACTGAACTGACTTGAGCTGAATAATGACACTATTTTCTTCTGTAGAGCTGCTTATAGAGTATGTGAAGCTACGTAACGCCGCGTTGCATGCTGGGAAGGCACCTCAATCGGCCCTGTGCTACTGATACTGAAATTAATTGTTTTTGTCTTTAAATTAAATATTCACTGAAAACGCATCGTTTTCAGGGAAGAGAAGCTATTTTATTGCATTGCATGATAATTCAATTCCATTCACAATGCATCTGGTTACCATGAAAACAGTGTAACACGCTGGGCACTCGTGCTGCTTCAGCCGATAGAAATGACCAAGTAAAAATATGTGTTCAACAAGCTTAAAGAAGTCGATCCATTTCTTCGTTGGAAACATTTAAATGTATGAAATCCGACACCACCGGATGGACCATGGCCACCGACCCAGTTTTTTTAATATATTTATTTCAACACACAACAACCAAAATCAAACCCCTAGAAGCTTGTGAACAGTTTTGTTGTTTCTGCGTGCAAGTCCTGCTAATTCACAAGCTGACAAACTGCGAGAGTCATACTCACAAAAGTAATGTTAAACCAAACAAAATACAAAACTTTCAAAAACACTCAGCAATGTGATTAATGAGCAATATCACACGAGTAGCAGTTGCGATATGGCTGTATATCAGCACAGCTGTGATTCGGCCGTAGGTAATCACAGGGTGCTGATATACAGCCATATCGCACTGCTACGAGTGTGATATTGCGTTTATACAACTGTTCGACGGCACAAGGGAGTAAATAAACAAACACTCTTTTGTGCAGAATTACTTCCGCCACGGATTGAAATCTCAAGTTGACATTTTAACAGTTGTGACCAAGTCTCTGTTACTAATTCTGAAACGTCACTTTAGAACTATTAACGAAGGAACGTTGAGTTGCTTCATTGAAGCTTATTGTATTATATAGAGTAGAGTATCATAGTATTATGAGAGAGAGAGATCGACTAAACAAGTGTATAACCTGCATCTGATATAGTATTCATTCTTCAGGTCGATGTCTATAATATCCATTATAAAAAATCAGTTTCAATGTCCGCTGAGGAAAGCGATATCTTCGTCCTTTTAAAAGATTTCCTAAGACAGCGCTAAAACAACTTCCTTGTTTACAACCAGTCACTCATAAAGACAGTTTTTGCCACCATCTAGTGGTGTAATAATGTAACTGTCACTGAAGTCGAAATTACAATCACTAACAGACCTAGCCTGACAAGCCAGACCCACATCAAGTTGGGTCTGCGAACTCACCATTGGCAGGGCTCAATCCGAGGGGCGGGATAAACGGTTGTCTTTCAAATTCCCTCAGCACGCAATAGGATAGCGCTACAACCAACCAGAGCACTATCAGTGGTGTAAACAATCACAAGTGGGTTGAGGCTGAGTCACATGCGTTTTCCCACCAGTGGAGCTAGTTGATAGATTAAACTCTGAACACATCTTCCTTTTTTAAGAATGACTTCAGTGCCGTTCTTCGTTAGCAGGGAAGTATCAACTCTGCCGTCATTATGTTAAAGGGACAGTTCACCCAAAAATGAAAATTAGCCCATGATTTACTCACCCTCAAGTCATCCTAGGTGTATATGACATTTTTCTTCCAGACGAATAAAAAAAGTTATATTTAAAAAGTTCTGGCTAATCCAAGCTTTATAATAGCAGTAATATTTGCTCTGTTTTTGAAGTCCATAAAAAATGCACCTGTCCGTCGAATAACGTGCTCCACGCGGCTCTGAGGGGTTAATAAAGGCCTTCTGAAGCGAAACGATGCGTTGGTGTAAGAAAAATATCCATATTTAAAACTTTATCAAGTAAAGTTTCAGCCGATCGCCTTCCGTGGATAACGCGTTGAAAGTGCCTTCTCGCAATTCAAGATGCGTACGTGACGTCGGATGAGCGTAACTGGTAACGTAAGCCTTTGATTGGTAGAGGCACTTTCAACACTTTTTCCATAAATTGAATACGGAAGGCGGTCGGCCGAAACTTTACTTGATAAAGTTTTAAATATGGATATTTTTCTTACACAAACGCATCAATTCGCTTCAGAAGGCCTTCATTAACACCCCAGAGCCGCGTGGAGCACGTTATTTGACAGACAGATTTTTATTTTTATTCGTCTGAAAGAAGAATGTCATATACACCTAGGATGACTTGAGGGTGAGTAAATCATGGGCTAATTTTCATTTTTGGGTGAACTATCCCCACCAACTCTATACATGATGTGATTGGCCTGACCAGAGTTTGTTTTTTCAAACTCGCAAGCCAACGGAGAGTTGCTAGACGACCCTGGCTGCAAATTACATTTGCTGCCCCTAGGGTGCGTCTAGATTTCTAGGCTATAACAGACCCTATTTCAATACCAAATACGACATATTATTTATATAAAAGAATATTTATTGAACAATAATATTTAAATTAACAACAAAAGCCATTATAAAAGACAATAGGAAATAAACACAAGTAAACAATTCAGTCAAACATACAAAAGCAGCGCTCTAGTAGGCCCTACAGGATTTAAGATAAAAAGCCTAAATATAAAGATATCAAACTTAATTTTCCCCTTAACCCAAATCGGTTTGTTCTGGAACAAGTAATGGATTAATAAGACCAAAGATTGCCCGTTTGATATACCCCAAAGGAATTATCTCATGTTTAACCACTATCTACATAAGAGCCAGCGGCAAATTCCCGAAGGACTGGCCGAGATGAAGCTGTTCTCTGCGGGTACATGAGCGATGAACGGCTGCTGATGGCCTGGAGCTCATATCTGTGAAGCGTCTAAACTAATTGTAAAACAGGTACTAAATTAGAGTCACATATTTGAGGTCTAAATAACTACATTCTCGCCTAAAAAACACATTCCGTGACACAATAACAGTAGTATTTGTAAAATTGTGGAGGTTTGCTTGTCCGCCATAACACTCTCGGTGAGAAATGCTGCAAATGGAGTGATACAAACTGTAAAAGAGTGCTGTTACTTGGAGAATATCGCACGGCTCTCAGCCAATCAGAAATAACTGTTAATTTTTATTATTTTGAGCGATAGGCAGTGGGTTTAATCAGTGACATTATTAATAGATTTGCTGTCACCCCCTCAACCTGCTTCCCTTAGTGTCTTTACATGTAGAAAAGGTGAAAAAACACATTACATTGTTCAGTTTTCTCCCTGAACGATGATGTGAGTTATTATGGCAATTCTCGATGCAGCATGAATAAAATACAATGGCAACATTTTTCACAATCACGACAGAAATTCAAAACACTGCCTTAAACTCACTAGCAGAAAGGCAGCGCTATCCTCCTAATATGTGACCCTGGACCACAAAACCATTCATAAGTCTCACGGGTATATTTGTGGCCATAGCCAACAATATATTGTATGGGTCAAAATTATCCATTTTTCTTTTATGCCGAAAATCATTAGGATATTAAGTAAAGATGAAGATATTTTGTACATTTCCTACCGTAAATATATAAAAATGTATTGGTATCAGTAACATGAATTGCTAAGGACTTCATTTGGACTACTTTAAAGGCGATTTTCTCAATATTTAGATTTTTTTGCACCCTCAGATTCCAGATTTTATAAAATAGATGTATCTCAGCCAAATATTGTCCTAATAAACCATACATCAATGGAAAGCTTATTTATTCAGCTTTCAGATGATGTATAAATCTCAATTTATTTATTTTTTACTGGTTTTGTAGTCCTGGGTCATCTAAACAAGAGCTGCTTCATAGCAGAATTTGAATTCGTTTCATATTTGATCAAGTTTGCCTCATTGATTCTGCCATTTTCCTGTTTATTACTGTGAAGCTGCTTTGAAACAATCTGCATTGTATAAAGCACTATATAAATAAAGGTGACTTGACTTGACAACGGTAATGGTTCATGGCCTGAACCAGCAACTGGTTTTCCCAGCCACTATGCCACAGTTCCAAAAAGCTCTTTGAATTATATGATGCTCTTGGTCAGATACTCCTCCTGTGCAGTGAACCGGCACACACTCAAATTCAGCACCGTCCTGTAATCACATGGTGCATTTTGAAGCAACACAAACACAGGATCCATTATGAGAGCACAGAGTGCTTTGCTCCGCTAATGGCTCGTGTGAAAAGGGCTGATGCGCATTGAGTGGTTCAGGGTTTAGCCTGTCTGTCTTTTGTGTGGTTCGCAGCTAGAGCGCTAATGAATTCAAGGGTTTTTAGTCTGCCACTTACAAAACACGCTCCAAGCAGGCATCATAATGCATTATGAAAACTGTGAATGCATTAACACTCCGGATGGCCCGAAAAGCTGCATCTAAAAATAGGAGGATCAAAATCATTGATAATGGCCCATTGGGTCTTAATGGATAACTCGTGTCACTTTGGCTCGTTCGGTTGTGCGTTCAGCGACTCAATCTATCCTCAGTCAGTGGATCGCATTACAATCAAGATTAAAATCACATTAGAATGTGCGGCACCAAATCAAATCTAATCACCGCCATCGATTGAGACAATTTCACGATAGACTTCATTACCGCCGATGTCCTTTCTCAGGCAGGCACAGGAGTGCTGTTGTCTGAGATGCACTGGGGAATTGTCCAAACTGTCAATTGAGAAATAACGTGCGATGTGTCCAATGGCCTGGTCGACTGACAAATAACATCCTTCTGTGATCTTACAAACAGGCTAAAGAGAGACTTCCTATGAACACATTGGAGGACCTGTACGCATTGACCCTTTAACTCTATTGTTTACGAGTGTTTACGGTTAAAACTGCTAGCGTTTGGCAATGTAACATTTCATATAGTATTAGTCCTGTGCAATGTAGGGGGAGGACTAAAACAACAAGTCAACCCATGTAAACATGAGACTTTATAAACAAACCAAATTGCTTTTTGAGTAGAAGACGGGATATTCTACACAGGAACGTGTTTTTTATCATTTGGCACAGAGGCGAGTGACGAGTGCTGCAGAAATGGCAAGAGTTTTTAGAGGAGGCTTGCTGTGATAGTCGGTGTTAACAGTGTATCATCACTTGCCCACCAAGGCACCCCCCCCCCCACACACACACACACACACAGACACACACCATCATTTTGATTTTTTTATAGTAATAAAATAATTTAGTTCAGTTAGAAAACAGACACTACAAATAAAAACTGAATGTGTCTGCTTAATACAGCGTGAGCTGAACGAGAGTCGCAGCACAGACCAGCAGCAGGAGTCATTCATTTCATTCATCACGAGAGTGAGAAGCTGAATGACAAGATTATCGCGGAAGATTTGGTTTAAAAACAAAATGTAAAAGTGTTTTTTTAAGTGAGTTTGTCATTGTACTGTGTTGTTGTTTTTCATTAAGAATAATAGGCTAATGAACCCACCATTCAAGCAACATGCCTCCGAATTGGCGCTAATTCTAAACTGAAAGTAAAATGCACATGGCCGCACAGGCATTCATTCACAGTCGCACAGTGCGCACTCATTTAAGGCCGCACTGTCATTCACGGTGCGCGTCTACGTGCGTTCAGTTCATTCAATTCAATTTTTCAATTAATTGAAAACACTTGCTTTGCTCCGTGTGGGATCATTTTGGATTTAGTGCTACATATGACGACGGCGGCTGAAAAAGTGGTGGATAAAACCATGACAGTTTGCAAGCACTGTCCCACATGTAAATGTGGGCACTGACAGTGACAAGAAAGCCTATTCTTTAAATTTGACAATAAGTGTTTTTGATCTGAGCTACGATTTAAGGCAGTTTAACAGTTTTTTTTTTACAAATAAATGAAATGCCTCTTGAAATTAACAAAATCATCCTATTGCTGTATCAGAATCTCACAGATTTCATTTATGATTGTCAGTGTCACAATAATGTGTCTATTCCTAAGATCAAGCTGCCTTTTTCTTTCAGTTTTTTTGATTACATGACCTTGAAAATAACTTATTTTTTAAATACTGTAAATGGTAGATTATAAGGCTATATATTTTATGCTGATGTACGGTATTTCTAAAGTGTTAAAAAGGAAAAAAAACATTAATGTATACCGAATCGAACCCGAAAACTGTGACCACAGAGCCGTGATACAAACTGAACCAAGGATTTTGTGAACCGTTCCACCCCTAATATATACATATATATATGTCAGTTAGTCATTTGAAACACTTACACTCCACGTTGAGCTGCACCTGAGCCTGTCGCCGTTTGATGTTCAGACCATTGTAAGGTGCGGTTTGGCAGCGGTACGCTCCCATCATGTCCCGCGTCACATTGGTCAGGCGCAAGCGTCCATCGCGTGTTTCCACCACCCAATCCCCCGATGGCATGGGCAGGTCCTTGTTGGCACGAGACCAAAGAACGGGTGGGCGGGGCTTACCATCGACCAAACACATTAGCTCTGCAGTACCGCCCTCACTGACATTGACCACACCCCCTCCGACTGGCACGCTCAGAACAGGGGGAACGACTGGAAAAAGGGGAAGAGATATATTATTATATTAAATATATTTTATGAGATAATCAGTTTTTTCTATTAAAATACCAAAACATTCAACTGTAACTTCAGCTTCAGTGACCCATGACGCTCACAACCTATATTTATGAAAAATGTATTTGAAGAGGTGCCAAGAGATGAGGTGTCATGATTAAGCAGATATTGATTCAAATTAAACAATTTATTCCATTTTATGTCTTTTTTTATTATTATTATTTAACATTTTTAATTGTATTTTGTTTAAGTACCATATTTTAAATCTATATATGGGCAAACAATAGGCATTATAGTCTAGCTATAAAAAATAAAAACAATATTTAAATGGATATAGGACTCAAAACATTTTAAGGCTAGAGATACTTGCAAAAAATGACTACTCAGTTGCCATAGTGATTGATTGATTGATTGATTGATTGATTGATTGCCTAAACAGGGTAAGCTGCCAAACAAACACTACATAAAAGAGACAAATAATGTGATGCAATAAAAATCTATTAAAAATAGGGGGGTGTAAATACTTTATGTAGCTACTGTGTTAAATCTACTGGACCAACAACAAAACACAAAGGAAAAAATATACAAAAGAAATAGCCGTATAGGATGGACAGACTTCAAACCAAAGGAGAGAAAGATCATAAACGCAAGAGATAAAGAGAGTGTCGGATGATACGATTGATCATGGCTGGTACTGCAGTCAGAAAAAGAGAGTAAGTCCAGAGAAGGTCGAAACTTCAAGAACAAAAAAAGAAGAGGAACTCAGAAAAAACTGCTTCCTGCTGAGATGAGAGGGAGCAGATCAGAGAGGACTCAAATGCATGAGGGCGTCTGAATTTCCCAGAATTCAACAGTTTACTACTAACCCAACAGAAGGACCATTCCAACGTTATCACTCTTTACCCATGAGGCATACAGACCCTTTAACCTCTCTGATAAAAGTCATGGGCAATCAGCAAACTAACCAATTATTGGTCTATGGAGGTTGCAGTACATTCAAGTTTTATGGAAGTAGATAAAGCCTTGTTTTTTATATTATATATATATATATATATATATATATATATATATAAATGGAAAAAGGGATCGCATTTATTTTTCATTTTCAAAAATGGTTAAGCTTGCTATCTGACCATAATGCTCAGAATCCAGCATAATTCACAATGGTAGATATTAAAAAATAATCTGACAACTGGAAAATAAACACTTGTCAAGATAAGCTCTCAATGTGTAAAAGTTTAAGGGTAATGAGCCTTAGTTTGAACAGATAGATAGATAGATAGATAGATAGATAGATAGATAGATAGATAGATAGATAGATAGATAGATAGATAGATAGATAGATAGATAGATAGACAGACAGACAGACAGACAGACAGACAGACAGACAGACAGACAGACAGACAGACAGACAGACAGACAGACAGACAGACAGACAGACAGACAGACAGACAGACAGACAGACAGACAGACAGACAGACAGACAGACAGACAGACAGACAGACAGACTCTTGTTTCCAACATGCTGTTTCAATGGGAAATACACTGGAAAGAAAACAACGCTCATCAAACCATTTCATGGGGTCTTTCATGTTTGTGAGCAAAGAAAATCACATTTTAACAAGCAAACAACATCATCAGCAACAAGCATAAGGTACCAGATCAAAGGGCCATTTCACAGTACGAGCACAGCAAGTGAGTTTTAAAAGCTCTGAGGCCTTAAACCCAGAGTGTCTTTAGTATTACAATCACTCTCACCGCTGCTCTGCGTGATGTTCACGTCTACTCGCAGTTCAGGAACGTTGCTCCCAGGGAAGTTCGCTACGCAGCTGTAGGTGGCCTGATCTCTGAACTTCATGTCCACGATTTCCAGGCTGCTGGTACCTGGCGGCATGTCTGGGTCACTGCGCAGCACGATGAGACTGTCGGTGGGGAAGATGAGGACTCCGTTCTTGTACCAGGTGTAGTTCACCTTGTCCTGAGGCTGTGCGTCAACGTGACAGGAAAGTTTGAGGTCTCGACCCATCTGTATGCTCTCGCTGTCTTTGTTGGAGTCCGGCGTGATCTGAAATGTTAGGTTCTTCATGGCTAACGGAGAGAGTGAAAAAGATGACATGTGATCAAGGTGAAAGAAGCGTTTGGGTTATGACTACACCAAATCCTAGAACTATGAATCTGCAGAGAGACTGAATGGAGTCTGTACGGAAGCGGCTTAAAATGGTTTCAGAAGTTTAATCCTTTAAAATGTTGACTTCAAACAGACCCAATGTTAAACCCTCTGGTGCCATTTTATTTTTATTTGTTTTACTATTTTGGTAATTTTTTGAGCAAACCTCAAATTTGGAACACAGCTCCTTTCGATCTATGGCTTTGTTTTCTCACAGTTTTAGAGTAAAATTTTATATACAGCTCTGGAAAAAATTAAGACACTTGATTTTTGAACTTGGAGTGGTCTCTTAATTTTTTCCAGAGCTGTCTATACTGTATATATATATATATTAGGGGTGTAACGGTACACGTATTCGTACCGAACCGTTTCGGTACAGGGCTTTCGGTTCGGTGCGCGTGTGTACCGTGTGGTTCTGAATGCAATCTTTAACAGTTAACAGTCGGCTTCTTTTAAGCGCGGAACACACTTCAATCCGAGCTCCCACACCAACATATTAAGTATTCAGTCCATTTTATCGCAAAATTCAAATGATAAATGCCGTTTTAACGCTATTTAATGTGACGAGACTGATCACTGTACAGGCGTGTCAGTTCAGGCCGTGGTACGCGAGTGAGCGCGATTATCTCTTCCTAAAGAATAAACATGAATTAATATCTTAAGGTATGTTGAGGATACATTACAATTTCCTGAAACGTATCATATGTGGTGTATTCACTCAATCAGTGTTTCAACGGCGGAAATACGTCAATAAAACAGCTTGTAAACAATGTCACGTATAGCATCACATTTACCTCAGGCAGTCATTCAGTGTGCACAGTATATACAGTGAGGAAAATAAGTATTTGAACACCCTGCTACTTTGCAAGTTCTCCCACTTAGAAATCATGGAGGGGTCTGAAATTGTCATCGTAGGTGCATGTCCACTGTGAGAGACATAATCCAAAAAAAAAAATCCAGAAATCATAATGTATGATTTTTTTATTATTAATTTGTATGATACAGCTGCAAATAAGTATTTGAACAGCTGTCTATCAGCTAGAATTCTGACCCTCAAAGACCTGTTAGTCTGCCTTTAAAATGTCCACCTCCACTCCATTTATTAACCTAAATTAGATGCACCTGTTTGAGGTTGTTAGCTGCATAAAGACACCTGTCCACCCCATACAATCAGTGAGAATCCAACTACTAACATGGCCAAGACCAAAGAGCTGTCCAAAAACACTAGAGACAAAATTGTACACCTCCACAAGGCTGGAAAGGGCTACGGGGAAATTGCCAAGCAGCTTGGTGAAAAAAGTCCACTGTTGGAGCAATCATTAGAAAATGGAAGAAGCTAAACATGACTGTCAATCTCCCTCGAACTGGGGCTCCATGCAAGATCTCACCTCGTGGGGTCTCAATTATCCTAAGAAAGGTGAGAAATCAGCCCAGAACTACACGGGAGGAGCTGCTCAATGACCTGAAAAGAGCTGGGACCACCGTTTCCAAGGTTACTGTTGGTAATACACTAAGACGTCATGGTTTGAAATCATGCATGGCACGGAAGGTTCCCCTGCTTAAACCAGCACATGTCCAGGCCCGTCTTAAGTTTGCCAGTGACCATTTGGATGATCCAGAGGAGTCATGGAGAAAGTCACGTGGTCAGATGAGACCAAAATAGAACTTTTTGGTCATAATTCCACTAAACGTGTTTGGAGGAAGAAGAATGATGAGTACCATCCCAAGAACACCATCCCTACTGTGAAGCATGGGGGTGGTAGCATCATGCTTTGGGCGTGTTTTTCTGCACATGGGACAGAGCGACTGCACTGTATTAAGGAGAGGATGACCGGGGCCATGTATTGTGAGATTTTGGGGAACAACCTCCTTCTCTCAGTTAGATCATTGAAAATGGGTCGAGGCTGGGTCTTCCAACATGACAATGACCCGAAGCACACAGCCAGGATAACCAAGGAGTGGCTCTGTAAGCAGCATATCAAGGTTCTGGCGTGGCCTAGCCAGTCTCCAGACCTAAACCCAATAGAGAATCTTTGGAGGGAGCTCAAACTCCGTGTTTCTCAGCGACAGGCCAGAAACCTGACTGATCTAGAGAAGATCTGTGTGCAGGAGTGGGCCAAAATCCCTCCTGCAGTGTGTGCAAACCTGGTGAAAAACTACAGGAAACGTTTGACCTCTGTTATTGCAAACAAAGGCTACTGTACCAAATATTAACATTGATTTTCTCAGGTATTCAAATACTTATTTGCAGCTGGATCATACAAATAAATAGTTAAAAAATCATACTTTGTGATTTCTGAATTTAATTTTTTAGATTATGTCTCTCACAGTGGACATGCACCTACGATGACAATTTCAGACCCCTCCATGATTTCTAAGTGGGAGAACTTGCAAAATAGCAGGGTGTTCAAATACTTATTTTCCTCACTGTATATATAATTTTTTTTTTTTCAAATAAAAATTTTACATTTTCTTTTTGTGCATTTTTCATAACAATAAATGTAAAATTTTAAATGTTCAACTTTTTTTAAAAACTTTTTATCACTTTAGCAATAATACCAAGTGTCGTATTTAAAAAGAGACCAAACTTAAATCTGTGCTCCAAAGCATTCAAGATTTGTGACAGTTTAAGTTAGAAATTTAATTTGCAGGTATATGCCTAAAACATGAATACATGGATTATAAGTACTGCATAAATATAGAGGCTTTTGCACCGGGTAGTTCTAGGAACTAGCCTCCAGGGTGGTTCCCCGAGAACTAAAAGTTCCCCTAAGAACATTTCCCTGGTTGCATTCGAACTGTCAGTAGGAACTCTGAAGTGGAGTAAGTGACGTTTTGTTGTGACTTTTATTTTGGCAGTGTGGCGGACCTTTAGTAGAACGCCAGAGCCTGAGCACACAGCTCTCACTTTCTCCATCTTCATTAGTTTATGATCTGTTTAACAGTCCTGTGTAACACGTTTTTAGATAGAACTTTTATACAAAGAAAGTAGACCGTATATGAAAAAGTATTAGCGTTGGTTGAAGTCCAATGTCGCTAGCTTAGCAGAAATACATAATCATTCATGTTTTGCTTGGTCCCGTCAAAGTTGCGTTGGATTTTCTCTTTAGCGTAAAGGTTGAGAGGTCCATCTATCACTGTTTTCCATGTTCGTAGAGTTAGTTTCTGGAGTAAATATATAGGCTATAATCTGTGTGTGTAGATGTTTTTTTTTTTTAAATGGCGGGTGCTGGCGTTTTGGATGCGCTCAGCCAATCAGTGCACACTTACATCACTGGTAGTTCCTTCTGTGCTGGGTGAGACCCTACTCTGAAGTAGGAGCTAAATTAGGAGTTCCTAGAACTAAAATTGTTCCTAGTTCCTGAGGTGTGAACACGCCAAAATCTGGGTACTTCAGCCAATAGTTCTAGGACGGTTACTCCAGTGTAGAAACATAGACTAGATAAAAATGTAGATGAAATATTATTAGATCTATAAAAATCTGTCATTTTTGACTGACACGCGAACAGTACCAGAGGGTTAAGAATATTAATACAGTCCTTCATATTTCTGCGAAACCATCTCAGAGGTCTGCTTCACCACAAACAGTGGATGTAATCGTGAGGGGGGAAAAGCACAATTTGCATGATAAAAATAATGACTCATAAACTGCTTTTAAAGATGAAAATAATGAGCTCAAAGGCAGTATCACAAACCCAGCCAAGCACCCTCCCAGCCTTACTGCTGTAATTTGTTAGTACAGAAGCACAATTCATAACTATAACAGCTTAGCCACGTGTTTATGCTCTGACAGTATGAAAAACGACCCTGCAGGTGGAGACAGAAACTTTAGCGCCATATGTTCAGCGCCCTGCATTTCAACAGACGGCTGCCTTACCTGGATGATTGGCTGCGCTCAGGCGTCTGTGGCACCTGCGTGTGCGTTTGACACAAAGCGAGCTCATTACCGTCAACAGAGACGGATCCAGTGTGCACCCCTCACATTCCGAAATAAGACGATTCGACTGCTAATTACCTCCATTCCTCTCAAATTAATTGGAGTAAATAAAAATGATTAAAGAGGCTAAGAATAGCTCCAGGCCCTGATGAACGGCAGGCGTTATGGCAGCCGTTCCTGAATCACCCTCTCGGCTTGAGGAGTTTAACACAATCACACACTGCCAAGAGAGCTAATTACAGTTCAACCGCTAACTCACGCTCACGCCACATAAACACACGCTCCCACGCATACATATGAAGAAATCTGGCTCTGCAATTTTTCTGCTAAGTGCAAGACAGACAGGAAGTCATAACTCATTCAAATGCATGTCAATCAAGCGGTCTGAGGAATATGTAAACTTAAATTGAATCTGATAGCTTGAGATGTAACTAATATTTCAGCCATTAAAGGTGGAAAGTGTGGGGTTGTGTAAAATTCAGAACTAAAGAATTGGCGCCTTTTCAGTTCATGAGCGTGAATCTGAATTGAATTGGCCACACCCAACAAGACGAATTAGAGTTTGAATATCTATCTATCTGCTTGCCTATCCGTCTGTCTATCTATCTATCTATCTATCTATCTATCTATCTATCTATCTATCTATCTATCTATCTATCTATCTATCTATCTATCTATCTATCTATCTATCTATCTATCTATCTATCTATCTATCTATCTATCTATCTATCTATCTATCTATCTCTGTCTGTGTATCCGCCCGTCCGTCCATCCATCCATCCATCTATCTATCCATCTATCCATCGATGCATCTATCCATCCATCCATCCATCCGCCTTTCTGTCTGTGTATCCATCCATCCATCCATCCATCCGTCGGTCTGTCTGTCTGTCTATCTATCTGTCTGTGTATCCATCCATCCATCCATCTGTCTATCCATCCATCCGTCTTTCTGCCTGTGTATCCATCCATCCATCCGTCTGTCTGTGTATCCATCCATCGATCTATCCATCCATCCGCCTTTCTGTCTGTGTATCCATCCATCCGTCGGTCTGTCTGTCTATCTATCTGTCTGTATATCCATCCATCCATCCGTCGGTCTGTCTGTCTATCTATCTGTCTGTGTATCCATCCGTCCGTCCACTATCTATCTATCTATATATCTATCTATCTCTGTCTGTGTATCCGTCCGTCCATCCATCCATCCATCCGTCTGTCTATCCATCTATCCATCCATGCATCTGTCTTTCTGTCTGTGTATCCATCCATCCATCCATCTGTCTGTCTGTCTATCCATCCATCCATCTTTCTGTCTGTGTATCCATCCATCCATCCATCCATCCATCCATCCATCCATCCATCCATCCATCCATCTGTCTGTGTATCCATCCATCCATCTATCCATCCATCCATCCGCCTTTCTGTCTGTGTATCCATCCATCCATCCGTCGGCCTGTCTGTCTGTCTATCTATCTGTCTGTGTATCCATCCGTCCTCTATCTATCTATCTATCTATCTATCTATCTATCTATCTATCTATCTATCTATCTATCTATCTATCTATCTATCTATCTATCTATCTATCTATCTATCTATCTATCTATCTATCTATCTATCTATCTATCTATCTATCTATCTATCTATCTATCTATCTATCTATCTATCCATCCATCCATCCATCCATCCATCCATCCATCCATCCATCCATCCATCCATCCATCCATCCATCCATCCATCCATCCATCCATCCATCCATCCATCCATCCATTTAAAAATTCTACGTTCTTACATTCAAATTCAAAATGCAATGCACATGTGCACAAACAAGCACACTTACATCTCACAAGGAGGCTGACGGTTCTTCTGGCAGGGTTTCCCACATTGTTGACGGCTGTGCAGTTGTAGATACCGGCATCAGCGGGAGTGACGGACCAGATTGTGAGGGACCCACCGCGGATCACGGACCGCTGAGGGAGAGACCCAGGGTACCGCGACCAGGTGACTGTAGGCGTGGGGAACCCAGATGTTACCTCGCACGACAGCGTGACGTCTTGGCCTGGGTCCACCACGTACGTCTCGTTCACAGACAGCTTAAGAGCTGGGGGTGCTGGAATTGAAAGACAACAAACAAAAGAGTGCATCATTCTTCCTCTTTATGTCTAGATTAATGAGTCTTGCATTTACAGAATAGAGCAGAACAAAATGAGTGCAGGTGGTCTTGCTTCAACATGTGAACACTTCAAAGCTGGAAGTGTCTCGACATGTCAAGAGGATCAATACTACCATCGATAATAACATTTCATGAAAAATCACCTCTTCACTGATTCTGGGTAAAGAACTTAACAGCTATTCTTAACATGACACATAACTCAAGTTAAGTACCATGACAGACTCTTTACAGTGTCTCCTTCACTGATTCCCTGTTTCAGGCCAAAGTGTCCCGTCAGCTGATTTAACCTCAGCAACTGCATTTAAGAAAGGACACCTCGGACATTTTCAACTTTATCTCATTGCCATGATTGCTCATCAAAATATCCCATGATAATGTCACCCCAAAATGAAAAGGAAAACATGATTTAAAGGTCCTGTTCTTCGTGATCCCATTTTTCAAACTTTAGTTAGTGTGTAATGTTGCTGTAAGAGCATATATAATACCTGTAAAATTATAACGCTCAAAGTTCAATGCCAAGCGAGATTTTTTATTTAACAGAAGTTCCCTTTCAAAGCCTACAGCGAACGGCCGGTTGGGACTACATCTCTGTACATCCTGCTTTAATTACGTCAGTAGAACAGTTTGTCGACTAACCTCCGCCCACAAGAGTACGCGGAAAAGGGGGCGTGGTCTTGTTGCTCCCGCGTGGATAAGAGGAAGTGTTGTGTTCGGTTGCGTTTGTATAGTTTGTTTGTCGCCATGTCGTCGAGACGCTGTTATTTTCATCCCGGAGTCAAGTCACCTTTGTTTGGCTTTCCCAGGGACGCTGTACTTAGAGATAGCTGCTGTCGAATCACAACACGGGAACCGCTGGCACAATCAGAACTCGTTACGTGTTTCTGAAGGAGGGACTTCATAGAACAGGGAAATCTTTCAAGCCGTTTTGAGGACAGTGAAAACAGCAGTATACAGATAAGTAAATTGTGTGAAAAATACTGTGTTTTTTTACACGCGAAACATGAACACATGTTATATTGCACACTGTAAACACAATCAAAGCTTAAAAAAAAACACGAAAAACGGGACCTTTAATATATACAATTGAAATTATTCAACCCTCTTGACCTGCGAGACATTTTGCTACCAATAACAAAATTTTATGGAAACAATTCAATAAAGGCATCAGTAAACGATTATAGAAAGTTTATTAATACACATTTGAGTGATTCTGAGAACGTAAAGTTGATGAGAAATTTAAAAAATCGAATTGGCTCTAAACATTCGTATTCATACAACCCCCAAAAGTAAAATTTTGTGCATAATCTTTTATTCTTTAAAACCTCCAATAAACACTGCCTGTAAGGCCGTGTGTCCACCAAAGCGTTTTTTCACATGGCTGATGTATCCCATTGTTTTCAATGGGAGCGCCACATTTTTAGAACGGCACGAGGCGCTGAGCGTCTATTTCACGCTCTACATTTTTTACTGAGAGTTGAAGAACGTTCAACTTTCATTAAAACACAGCGCTCATCATTGTCACTTTTTTCAGCCGACCAATCACAGTGGAGGAGGGGCGGGACAAATACAACACTGACCAACTGCCACATTCTGCGTGAATAACCTCAACAGATGACACAGGCATAATAACGGAACATTTTACATCGTATCAGCCTTTTTATATCCAGAAACCAACTATCTGTGAAATGAGATACTAGTAACACTTCTGCGGATATTCCATACCATAAAAAGCAAAGCGCTTTCAACTGAAAAAAACGCTGCGCTGCCAAAACGCTCTCAAGCAAGGCGTTTTCAGCAGAGCACCTAGGGTTTGGTGGACATGCAGCCTTGGCCCATTCCTCGAAGAGTCCAGATCACTGATAGTCTTTGGTTTCACGTTACCACTGGTTTCTTTAAATTCCACTAAATATTTTCAAAGAGATTTAAATTTGAAGACTGCAAAGGCCACTCAAGAACAGTCTAGAACTAATCACTGCACCAAACTTAAGTAGATTTGGATGTATACTTTGGGATGGCTGTCCTTCAGGAAAGTGCACTGATCATCAAGCTTCAGTATCTACACCAAAGGCATCGCCATCTTTGCCAAAATTGCTTGATACTTCAAAGAATTAATGATGTCCTTCATACAGTCAAGATTTTCACTTCCTGCAACAGCAAAGCACCCCCATAACAAGACTGGACCGCCTTTGTGTTTGACCATGGAGATGGTGTTCTTCTGCTAAGCTGTGCCTTTTTCGCACCGTTGATCCATTGTGGTCATAACACTCCAAAAAACATTCTTCCAGAACTCAACAGGTCTATCCAAATGAATTTTAGCATATTCAAGTCCACCTTTAATGTTCTTCTTGGTCAAGAGTGGCATTCGGCAAGATGTCCAAACATGAAGTCCATGCTAGTCTACTGTTCTTCTTATACTCTGCATTGAAATGTTTTTTCCTCCTTTCATCAGGTCATTGTGCAAGTCTTTGGCAGTAAATTGAGGGTTTTTCTCAGTTGCTCTGATCAAACATTCTATAGCTTTTGTGAGAACTCTTCTGATTTGGCCGTATTTGCTACTCAACTTTAGCACATGCATGAGCTAAATGTATGTACGTGTAACAGCACAAGCTAATTCAGTTTTGTTATAGAGTTTCCAAAGGCTTACTTGTGTTTTAACATAATTTTGTACTATACCATACAAATAAGTGACTTAAAAACAGCAGCGTTGAATAATTATGACATAGCTGTATAACAAAAAAATCCCGTAACTCAAAAGCATTACATTATATATTGATATTATCAAATTATTAATTTGCCACTAAACTGTTATAGATACTTTATTTTTTTAACTCTGTATCTTTATAAACATCTATAAATTATTAGTCTCCGGGGGGTTGAATAATTTTGATATAATTCTGTAATAATGTCACAATGAAAACAATATATCTTTATGGGTCTTAAAATATACATTTCATTTATAACCACAGCCACATCTACATTTTCTTTAGAAATATGAATATAACATTTTTCATCACATGATTGAACAAATGATCATTAAGCCAGAAATGAATTTCACAGTCAAAATCACACATTAATAATAGCATTGTGTCCTTATGCCTTATAATAAAAGTGATTACTGCAGCGGTGATATTATTAAAGTGCACATACTGTTCATCTAATACAACAATCAAATACACTTACACAATCACTCAACTTCTATTTTGTGTATGATCATGTATTGTTAAGAAAAATACAATTAATGAACCTTCAGGAAATCCACTCTTCAGGATGAATGTCAATTAATAAACGACCTAATGAACTGAACTTGAGTTTCTCATTTTATGGCCTTTGCAAAGAAACAATAAAATGTAATATACTACATTATACATGGATGGCTGCAAAAAAAAACAATTTCCCTGTTTCTAACAGTGGCACAAAAACACATAAATCCTCATGTGATCTGAATCTCTCAATCTGTTTTTTATCATGGGAATGGGAAATGACATCAGTGCATGACGCAGGCCAGATTCAAACCTGCATACCCTGGCATCGACCTCTCTTATGTGTCACACAGCTCACCACAGTCTCTGAATGACATCACTCCCATCTGTGTTCATTATCTCTGCAGTCTAGAACTGTCATACCTGAACAAGACCACATTGCTGTTAAGCATCATAAATTCATTAGTTAAAAATAAATGACTCAAATTAGAAGGCAGAAAACCTGCCAATGTGCTTTTCATCTACCTAAATTAATTGCCATTGGCAATATCTGAGCTCTGAACAGACTTGCAAAACATCCCATATTTAATGCCAGAAATTCTCGTCCAATGTCTGAGCACAATTAAAACTGATCCAAAATAGTTGAATACTATTTTATAAAAGAGCATCAGAAGTGATTCAAAAATGCCTTCATTGAGTTTTAAAAATGTATCACGAAATGGAGAAATTGTTCCAAAACAAAAAGACAACCCTGCCAATAAACATGCAACACTCTTTTACAATAAATACCTTAATCATCAGTATTTTTGGCTTGTCATCCAGAAAAAAAAAAAAAAATCCAAACATCCTTAAACAAGATTTATAAACCAAACTATGTATACTATGAAGTTTTGATTTCAGAGAATACAGTCAAACCAAAAAATTATTCAGACTCCAGATACAATTATTATATATATATATATATATATGTTGCATGTTTATATATATTTTTTTTTCAGCTCAAACAAACCTTTCAGCTGTACTACCATTCTGGATAATGGAAGAATAGGATGCAGGCAAAAAAAAGTTTTAACATCTAACATTTTAAAATCTATTTTTTTGCTCATGATTTTTCTGAATCATCGAAGGTAAGCAGAAAGACATTGGTCAATAAAGGTAGATTAGATGCATAAAAAGATATTTGTTTTATTTAAAGCTGCTGTCCGTAACTTTTTTGTGTTCAAGATTTACAAAAATTGTATAATGTGAATATACAACATGAATCCATTTCCCAAACCGTGTTTTTGTCTTACCCTGAATCATTATGGTACACTTATAATAAGTGTTTATATTGGGACTATTTCAGACCGGTCTGGTAGGAACCGCGGCGGAGGAGCACAGTCCCTGCGTGACTCGCCATAGACATGAACAGAGAGAAGTAGCTCCGGCTGCAATGTTCTTTTTATTAACCACTAGAACGCTAAAAGTTACGGACAGCAGTTTTTACATTTAATTATTGGAGGTTTGCATACATTCAGATTTTGCATTTGACTGATTTCATTTTGAGGAGTACTGAATCTTTATTGTGCAAGTGAGATGAATAAATGCTCACATTTAGTCTAGAACTACAATAACCATCATGTTTACACAGAACGTCTCAGCATTTTTCTCAACATGGGAGTCTGTCAGTCAAATAAATGTGAAAAAGTAACTTGTGAAAAAAGTCTGATTACGTAACTCAAGTTACTTGTAATGCGTTACCCCCAACACTGTATGTATGTATGTATACACTCAAGAAATGGCAAGTAATGGCAAGAAACGGAATTAATCATGAAATTTTGAAAGACTGAAATCAATCAGAGATTAAAATACTAACCCTTTAGAGAAAAAGAGATGTTAATACAGTATGACTGAGACCTTCATTTAATCATCCAAGAGGGGTTTAAATTTTATGTTCCACAAGCACGACAATCCAGGATAATCCCAAAAATAGGAGATTGTTCTTAAAGGGTGAATCTCACGTAACCTGTTGAGAACATTTATGGGTCGAACTTCACCCCAAAATCAAAATGATAAAAAAATAAATAAATAAAGCATACAAAAATGTACGTGGGAGTGGGTGGAAAGATTGTTTAAGTTTAAATAACAAAAAACTGTTTATATAAAAAGTATTATGCACTTTAATTTAGAAACCTGATCTCTTTATCTGACCTGCTAAAATCTCATGTCTCTACATGGAGGCAGTTGATCCTGGTGGAGTCCAGCACCAGACTGGAGGGGCTTCGGGCTTCTCTACTGCCAACAGCTCTACAAGCTCTCAGCCACATACAAGAATCGTATTTGTTCTACAAATAACAGAGAGATCACAGGGACAATAACAGAGACGGAGAAAGAGAAAGAGAGAGTCTGAGGAGGAAAGAATTTATCGCTTCAATTTCCCAGAACGGTACGAAGGGGACGGTGCAGCATCAGTCCACTGTTGTCTCACGATAATGGGACTGATGTGTTTTACTGAGTTTACACCGCTTTTACAAACTGCTGCACTCCTGTGCTCGACAAACAAATCAGAGAGACAAATAGATAAAGGCAATTTCAGTTCAAAGAAATTAACTTAAGATAAGATGATAGGAAGTGAGATAACCATGTGGAACTGTAAGATGAGAATGAGACTAGAGAACTGACAATGCGGGGAACATGTTAAGACATCATAAAGGTACTTTGAATGTGACATGGGTGTTGGTGCCAGACGGACTGGTCCGAGTATTTCAGAAACTGTTGATTTACTGGGATTTTTACACACAACCATCTCAGGGTTTACAGAGAATGTTCCGAAAAAGAGAAAATATCCAATGAGCGGCATTTCTGTGGGCGAAAATGCCTTGTTGATGCCAGAGGTCAGAGGAGAATGACCAGACTGGTTTGAGCTGATAGAAAGGCAACAGTAACTCAAATAAGCACTTGTTACAAACGAGGTCTGCAGAAGAGCATCTCTGAACGCTCAACACGTCCAACCTTGAAGCAGACGAGCTACAGCAGCCAAAAACACACCAGTGCCACTCCTGTCAGATAAGAACAGGAAACTGAAGCTACAATTCACACAGGCTCACCAAAACTGGACAACAGAAGATTAGAAAAACACTGCATTGTCTGATGAGTCTTGATTTCTGCTGCAACATCGGGATATAGGTTTAGAATTTGGCGTAAACAATGTGAAAGCATGGATCAATCCTGTCTTGTATCAACGGTTCAGGCTGCTGGTGGTGTAATGGAGTCGGGGATTTTTGGGATGTGGTGGAACAGGAGATTCGCATCATGGATGTGCAGCCGCAACAGCTAGAAGCTGTACACTCTGGACGTGACAAAGTGACCATTGCAAATCCATTGTCCTTCATAAGTAGAATGAGCACTTGAAATACAATGGGGCATCAATTTACTGTCAGGGAATTTGTTGTCGTGCATCCAGTGTAGACAATATCACTGATTATAATGGGTTCTATTTGCTTTTGTCGTGTCGCATCCTGCCGCTCGTGTCAGAATCCTTCTGACCAACACCTTAAGCAACCAACCACAGTTTGTTTTGGTTTTATGTGCTATTTAACTCTTTCCCCGCCAAACACAGGTTTCCGTGTTTTCACTGTTAAACGCTAGGGGGCACTATTACTGTGCGTTCACACCGCCACCGGCAAGAGCGTCAAAGTGGCCGGAAGTCATTAATTTTCAATGGGAGCCGCCATCGAGCTCTGGGGAGAGCGGCGGGGCAGGTCTTGGACAATTTGAGCGTCGAGGAGAGTTGAAATTAGGTCAACTTTATGGTAATGAAATCGGCGGCAACCAATCAGAATGTAGAAGTGTTTCGGTTGAGAGGATTCCAAAGAGCGCAGTGCTGTAAACTTTGGTTCCGGTTCCACATCAGTTCCCTAGTAAAATGGAGGAGAGGTTGATCATTGCGGTTGCGGGTTTGGTAAGAAGGCGCACAACACTATTTATAGGCAACATTTCCGCTCTAGAACGCTTGTTTTTCAGCGGGAATGTAATTAATTTGCTCAAAACAACACCGATTTGACCAATTGCATTAATGCTGCACTTCAACCAGGACAGTTAATGTAATGTAGGCTGCACACAAATGAATGTTAATGTTAATTAAAGACCAAGGCTAGCAAACGTCTCCTATAAACTGCATGTTGAAATTATAGCACTTAACTATGAACACAAAAGCCACACCACACAAATGGCATTTAATTGTTTATTGCGTTAGCAAACATGTAACTATAATTAAGTTCTTTCCATCGATCTGTTTTTTTTTTATTTATGATTTCATGAGGTTAACTTATACTGTTGTACCCTACTTGTGGTCAGTCTGCACAAATGCTGATCAACATGATTGTTTGGTTTGTCCCCTTTAAATAAAGTTTAAAAAAAGACAATGCATTCGATCAACGCCAGAGCGTCAGCGCATCCACGACACTTTCTATCGTTGGCAGGGCGGCCAGAGCGTATTTTGACCCTCTCACTGGCGGCGGTGTAAACGCACAATTACGCATCTTCTGAATGAGTACAGAATCTCCTGATCAAAACACAAGCGAAGAAGACGCAAAAAACAAACGATCGTATGTAAGCAGATGCATATGTAAAATAATGTGATTATCAACATTAAACATCATATAAATCAAAACTGCCTAATGTTACTGAATGAAATGTGGACCCAGGACGAGCTCTGGGACTGTGCAAGCATTAGGGGTGTTGATGGACTCGATCTACTCCATCTGTGTTTTGATCATTGCTCTGAATCTGATCTGGATGTAGTCTTTGACAAAAACGTGATTTTCTCAGCTTTTTGTTCAAAATGTTGCTTTTCTTTTTACTTAACCATATTGAAGTGTTGATTAAAAAGGAATGCATGAAGCTTGAATAAAACAGTTTTTTTTTGTTTAAAAGCTGAGGGTCATGCTCAGATATTCATACAACAAAATATTCAATGGGCCATTACATTTTTGTGAAAATTATCAAAAACCCTGGTGGTGGCTGGAGGGGAAAGAGTTAAGGGTGAATCTATCTGAAATAGATCATACTTATTTATACCCTATCACCTTCTGCCTGCAGACGCATGCAGGATGAATCTGCCTGGGAAAGCCGATGCGCTTGCAATCCCACCTCACATCTAGACAGAACATGACCTTTTGACCTTTTGAAATTGTAGCATAAAAACAGAATAGGAGAGTGGTAAATTCAGTAGAGATGTGCCTGGTAAGTCACATCTATTTTACACGGTGCACATTCATTTTAAATTGTGTTTTTTCTGTCTGCTTCTAAGAAAGTTTTTCCTTCAAACTAAAAGATTCTACTGCTTAACAGTCTAATTGAGTCTAATGAATAACACTGGAATCAGATAAATAATTAAATTTCACACATTATCCTCCAGCTGCTTTTTGTTCTGATTATTGGTATTTAAAAAAAGCAGCAGCGGGTTTCCAGCCTTAAACCACAGTAATAGACCGGGGTGTAGAAATTAATTGAAATAATAGCACAGCAGTCTCAGTGAATGGATGAAAGCACCGAAAAAAGCAGAAAATGTGTAAAAAAAATTTGATTAAAATCAATATCTCTCTAAAAGAAATAAGAACAGATTATTTCACAGATATAACTCAGAACAAAGCATACTATATTGTTGTTCACCGGGATATCTAGTTACCTTCTACTTGGAGCTTCAGAGTATCTTTAGATTTGATTCTGCTAACCCGACAAACTTTCCTTGAACTTATTGTATCAATTCGGTAAACACAACTTTTTCCTAGACAGACTGATAAAATAAACATGCGCTCTTTATTGGAATTGCCATTCAGAAGTAATAAGTACTGATTATTTCAAAGGCATGACTCAGAAAACAAAGCAGACGGTATGAACCTTTCAACGACTGTGGTTTTCGTATATCAGTCACCGAGTTTATCCTAGAAAGATTCTATTAAAGGATTTAGACGTAATAAACACGACCAAACCTCTTCTCGGAAAGCATTCTCTGTCTCTTGTGAAGGATGTCACTTTCAGGATTGTTCATCCACTTCAGTGTCACATCCGTCAATCACATGCGTCAATCACTGATGGCCTCACCACGGAAAAAATAAAAGAGAAGTAACGCAACAGCACGGCAGATTAACGAGGCTATCGGAGCCATGCTGCCGTGGCAACAGATGAAAAGTAATTAGTACTCAGCAATGTTAGACACGACAATAACATAATTAAAGCAATTTATCCTGTCTTATTTAATGATGCCTGTCTCAATTAGCGCTGTTAAATAAATCATATCAGCATGCCAATGAGCATACCGATATCAGAATGGTTTTTGTTTTTTTTGTCTTAAAGTTTTTCTTTTGATCACATTTAGAAAACAGGTTGATTTTGATTGGGTAAACATGCATATTTATCAGTCTATATGTCGATTTGTCATTTAGTTTCTCCTTTGCATTTATTTACTACAGAAAAGTAAATAGATGTTCACTAAAGGAGTATTATTTACTTTATAAGTATTATAAGTATTATTATTTAATCATTCTTATGTCATCCCAAACCCTTTTCAAACCAAAAGAGTAAAGCAAAAAACAAAACAATAAATAAATAAATAAAACTATATAAAAAATATAATAAACTAAACTATTAAATAAAATAATTAAAACGTTTTTGAACAATGTTTTTTTAAACAAATGTTATTACAATAATGTTTTTACTCTTTTCAATCAAAAGAGTAAAACGAATAAACAACACAAAACTAAATAATTAAACGAAACTAAACAAAAATCTCTCCAAACCACTTGCTCACTGTAGAGTTATGGACAGTGTTGGGAGTAACGCGTTACAAAAGTAATGCATTAGAGTAACGTATTACTTTTTGCTGTAACGCAGTAGTGTAAGGCATTACTAATCAATTTTCAGTAATATTTTTCTCTGTACATGTTCAGTAACGCTCGCGTTACAACACACTTTTAGCCCAAAATGTAATAGTTCAACAAAAAAAAAGAAAGAAAAAAAACCCAGCAAGACTGCGACACATTAATGAATGAAAAATGTAAACAGTTATTACCTGCTCATGGTCAGTCAATAGCCGCATGTGGTGTCCAAGTTTGTACAAAAAGACTAAATGACAGCTTCTGATATATTTGTATAGTGATTTATTTCATTCATCTCCCTCTTTCTGGTGTACCTTTGTATTGTGTGACATAGTCCAGTGAAGGCGTACAAGGGCGGGTTTCACAGGAGTGCCGTGAGGCATGATTTTGGCCTCTGTGCTCGCGCTGGAAAAGCGGCTCAAGAAGGCTTAAAGGCTCTGTTGTTTCAAAGAATAGCACAACGGTGAGCGCTTCAAGTATAAACACCTCCGCAAACGGACGAGGCGTGCGCAGTCAGCGTAGGCTTGCGCTGTGGAGCCAATCGAAAGTATAAACAAGGCTTAATGGATGAAGATGACAGAAGAAGACTGTACATTGGCGAGATGGACGCATGCGCATTACTTCAAGTTTGTCAGAGATAAGGACAAGATGAACGTAATAGTCAAATGCAAATGCAGTCAAATGCTAGCCTAGAAATATAGACTCACTAGCCTGGATGCCATCCGAACTCAGCCCCGCCCACAACATTTGAGTTTGGGAAGTTCGGTCTGGACTTGATCCGTTGTGGAGCAACTATGCCCAAACAGAAGCTGGTAGGACCAATCAAATTGTCAGGGCGGGCTTTATACGATGATGGACAGATGATCAACAGTAACGTAATCATCCACGTCACCAAAGAGCGCTTGGGTTGAATTTGTTCTAATCCTAAACAGAGAACTTGTTCCTATATGCATTCACCTTTACTATTTCTCTCAAAAATGATGATTGTGTTGGTAAGTACTCTGTGTATCCTAAAATAATTTTTTACATCACTGGCAAACATTGTTTACACTCACTTCTTCTAGCGTGCGTGCAGACAGGGTTGCCAAGTTTTCACAACAAAACCGGCTCAATTGCTACTCAAAACTGTGTGTGTGTGTGTGGGGGGGGCGTTATGCGTCGCTCCATTGCTCTGATTGGTTGTAGGTCTATCCAATTGAGGTATTTCCTGGTTCGGTTGAAACACGCCCCATAATCACAGCCCAACGGAGCAGTATCAGACTCATATTCTGACTAGAATTGAATATAACAACGTCAGGCTATAGATTCACCCTAGCCGCAGCAAATCTAATTTGCAGCCAGGGTCGTCTAGCAACTCTCCGTTGGCTTGCAAGCTGGAAAAACCAAACTCTGGTCAGGCCAATCACATCGTGTATAGAGTCGGTGGGTGGGCTTAACATAATGATGGCAGAGTTGTGTTGGTTCCGCGTGCTACTCGTAAACAAAGAAGCTGACGAACAGCGGTCTTTCGAATCGGCTTTGGCCACGACTCTGGAAGACTTGGAGTTAAGCTTTTCTTTGAGAAAAGAACGGCACTGAAGTCATTCTTAAGAAAGGAAGATGTGTTCCTTTGCCGACCGGATATGGCGAAAGTTTAATCTATCAACTAGCTTCACTTCACCTTCTTCTTGCTCTGGTTGGTTGTAGCGCTATCCTATTGCGTGCAGAGGGAATTTGAAAGACAACCATTTATCCCTCCCCTCGGATTGAGCCCTGCCAATGGGGAGTTCCCAGACCCAACATCGTGATGTGGGTCTGGCTAGTCAGGCTAGTCAAATGCAACCTTTGTCTAAAACCGAAATAACTAATCGACGTCGCGAAATAGCACTGGCAATTAAAAAAATAACATCTCTTGCACTTTGTGCATGACGGTTTTGTGTTGTGAACCTCTCAAATTCGAAGAGAATAAAAAAATGACAACAATAAGAAAAGAACAAATGTGCATCTTGTCATGGCATTAGAGTTTACATACAGTTCTGTTGTGTCTAATATGAATAGACCCAAGCTATTCCCAAATATTGCCAGATAATCACTTTACCTCTACCATACTTTTAACAGACTTGGATCGTTTGTGATTCTGTCTGTCTTTCTTGCATTGTCTTGAGCCTTCACTTTGCCAATTATATGCTATATTGTTAGTAGCCTGAATAGCCCACATTCATTAGCTACGCTACATCATATCACCTTCTACTGGATATAAAATGCTCTATAGTAGCCTACATTTTGTCATTTTCGAATGTTAAGTTCTACTTCTGTAGTTATTTTGGTAAAGTAACTCAAAAGTAATACAGGAGTAATGTAATGCATTACCATTCTGAGACAGTAATATTGTAAGGTACAGCATTACTTTTAAATAACAGTAACAAGTAATCTATAATGTATAACAGTTTGGAAGTAACTTGCACAACACTGGTCATGGAGATGCCAGATCCTTAAATAAATAAATAAATAAATACAATTTGCTATAAATTTAAGTTGTCCTGCATTGTCCTTTTTAGCGCTTTGCAGCTTTGGTCATTTGAAACTGTAACTGTATGGAAAATTCAGGAGGAGAAGAAAACATACATGCGACGACATGAGGGCGAGTAAATGATGAACTATATGGGTGAACTAACCCTTTAACAGACAAAGAGGCAAATGTCCTCTCCCAAGGGGAAATGAGTGTGTACATCACACACACACGCAGCGCCCATTCATCCTCATTACACCTGGTGGTGTATTAGTGCTGTGTATTGATGGTAAGGGCCGGCAGGTGTGTGTAGCGAGTCACAGACTGATCAATATCAGACGCATCTCCCCTCAGCTGATCTCTGCTATGCATAAGACACACTTTAAAATCTGCTTTGCTATAGATAAGTCACAGTTGTGTTCTTGCATGCATATGGAAGAGATCCATGTCGTATAAAGGTCAGGTGTCACCGTTTCTCACATTATCAGACCCACTGGTTAATTAAAGATAAAAACTTTATTCATGGGTGGGGAATAGAAAGTCGCAGAGCTGAACTCAAAACCACATCACCCACGTGAGCACCACAGCTCCACCAGCATTGCTATGTTCAGACAGGATACTACTACATATTACATACTGGAAACACTGTATACACTGTATACTGGCTCCTACTAAAAAAAAAGTCAAATTAATATTATATATATATATTTTTGCTTTGTGGCAGTGCATATTATCTGCTGAAAGAGCCACAGCCACCAGGGAATACAGTTTCCATGAAAGGGTGTACATGGTCTGCAACAATGCTTAGGTAGGTGGTACGTGTCAAAGTAACATCCACATGGATGGCAGGACCCAAGGTTTCCCAGCAGAACATTGCCCAAAGCATCACACTGCGTCCCCCGGCTTTCCTTCTTCCCATAGTGCATCCTGGTGCCATGTGCTCCCCAGATAAGCGACACAAACGCACCCGGCCATCCAAGTGATGTAAAAGAAAACATGATTCACCAGACCAGGCCACCTTCTTCCATTGCTCTGTGGTCCAGTTCTGATGCTCACGTGCCACTGTTGGTGCGTTCAGCGGTGGACAGGGGTCAGCATGGGCACCCTGACTGGTCTGCAGCTATGCAGCCCCATACGCAACAAACTGTGATGCACTGTCTATTCTGACACCTTTCTATCAGAACCAGCATAAACTTCTTGAGTTATTTGTGCTACAATAGCTCGTCTGTTTGATCGGACCACACAGGCCATATACACACACACACACACACACACACACACACACACACACACACACACACACACACACACACACACACACACACACACACACACACACACACACACACACACACACACACACACATATATTTTTGTGGTATATACACTCTTAAAAAAAGGTTCTATATGGCACCAAAAATGCTTCAGTGGTTCTTCAGCGGTTCTTCAGAGGTGCTATATAGCACCTTAGTCAAAGAACCGGTGAAGAACCTCTGAAGAACCGCTGAAGAACCACTGAGGCACTAAAATTGGTGCTAAATAGCACTAAAAAAGGTTCCCCTATGATTACGAGCCAAGAACCATTTTTGGTCCCATATAGAACCTTTTTTTTTTTGAGTGTATATATATATATATATATATATATATATATACATTACTGTCGCAAGGGGGAAGCGAGGCCCTGTGCAAACGTGATGTGCGAGGCCCAGGGGTGTGTGTGTGTCTGTGACTGTGTGACCCTGGACCACAAACACAGTCATAAGTCTCACGGGTATATTTGTGGCAATAGCCAACAATACATTGTTTGTGTCAAAATTATTGATTTTCCTTTTATGCCAAAAATCATTAGGATATTAAGTAAAGATCATGTTCCATTAAGATATTTTGTAAATGTCCTACCGTAAATATATTTAAAAATTATTAGTAGTAGTAATATGCGTTGCTAAGGACTTCATTTTGACAACTTTAAAGGCAATTTTCCCAATATTTCGATTTTTTTGCACCCTCAGATTCCAGATTTTCAAGTAGTTGCATCTCGACCAAATATTGTCCTTACAAACATACATCAATGGAAAGCTTATTTATTCTGCTTTCAGATGATGTATAAATCTCTTTTTTTTTTAAATGACGCTTATGACTGGTTTTGTGGTCCAGGGTCACATATATGAAATTAATAAACATTTCAAACTCTAGTATGCTACCTTGTCATCACATGAACATGACCTCATCACCTTGCATGTGAGTGGCAGTTATTATATTGCAAATAAAAGAGTGGGGTTTTTTTAAGTTTGTGAAGAAATGGCTTAACGTTTACCTATGCAATGAGATCCAAAAAAGAACATTTCAGCAGTAATAATTCCAGATTCATTGGTCAAATTGGAAATCAGACTCTAGAGGCAGCATTATCATCACATGTTTTAATCCAGTTTAGTGGGGAAAGAAAAAAGGTTTAGTGAGTTTTGGCTTGTTTTTCAGTAAAATAAAATACCTAAAAATCCTCATAATAAGATCAATTTACTTGAGAAGCAACACTGCATACGTTTTCATAGACTATTATTGAATATCAGCGTATTCTGTCTTACCGCACAGATGTTTTTCACTTGTTTAACACTTTTATACGTCAATCAAGAGAAGAAATCTTCCAGAGCAGTAAGAGAAAATAGAAAAAACAATTATACTGATAAAGATACAGTATATTGTCTGAAAAACAAGCCTTAATATCTTATGCAGTGTTGCTTCACAGGTAAATGTATCTTGTTTAAAACACTTATTTTACAGATATTTTAACCAGAAAACTATACAAAATAATAGTGCTATGTTCATTTTAATGGATGTCAAGTGCATTGAATTATGGGATGCAGTATAGTTTACTGTACATCTCATCAAATATAGAAGGTCATCCCAGGTATTTTATATGCAAACATAAAATGCACATATTATATACAGTCTACATAATATATACTGCAGAGAGTAGTACGTAAGTATACTACTTTGAACAAAGACTCTATCTATCTATCTCTCTCTCACGCAAAAATAGACGGAAGATGCGTCAGTAAACAGTGAAGCTGTGTGTGCGTGTGTGTGAGTGTGTGTCACCGGAGCAACAAGTATAGAGAGATCGGACATCCGCCGTCTCTATTGCCGTGGGGACCTGGCTTGTGCAATTAAGCCCAGCCAATTACTGGCAGCTAATGGCTCAAAGAGGAAGAGACAGAGATACATTAACACAGCTAACCAACGCTTAACCAACCCTTTATTAGACACATCCTAACAGGGAGACAATGACCCCTAAAGCACTAGCACATGTTAAGCGATGCACATTAACCCACACTGCATTAATTAACATATTTCCGAAGCCAGAAATCCACCCCCGTAATTTGAGCTACAAACAAACCATTTGCGTTCAAACCCTCTAGACATGAACAAAGACAGCCTACGGAGATTACAAAAGCACTTCAGAGAAAACACACTGTAAAGCAAACTTGCAAAAGTGCCAGTCAGGGAACAGTGTGTGTACAAAGTATAATTAACTGAGTGGAGTCATTTTGAATTAATGGACAAAACTGTCAACAAATAATGAGGATTCTTTCAAATGGGATTGTTTTCAAAAAGTTTCAGTCTTACCAATAAAACTAAATATGAGTCTACATTACATCACACTAAAGTAGGGGGTTTGGTACACCTTACACCTAAAATACGTATGACTGATTGACATACAGGAGTCTATCTTCAAATAATCTTTGTTAAGTTGTTTGTTACTTATTTATAGAGTGGGGATGACGTCAAAACCCTGAAGACTAATTTTCCCAGTCGTTCCCTTGAGCTTATCCTATGGGTTTGTATATTGGGTTTTTCAAAATAGACCTTATGTAGCCCCTCGCCTTTTTAGCAGTGTTCTTATGGATTTATGAATGACATCCGCTTGAAACATTACAATGCTCATGATACACTGTAAACCCTAACGCTAAAAGTAGAGTCAACTCACATTAAATTAGTTCAATCAAATGAACTTTTATGAGTATTTATAACTTTCTTTTTCTTTTGAGTTCACAAAACCGACACATTAAGTAATCTGCATTGTTTCATTGTTTTGAGTTTTTAATGAACTTGTTTCTTTTCATTTAGACAAACTTATATTTAACTGAAACTGGGCTGGGATTTCTATTTCCCAGTATGCTTTGCCATGACATTCAAAAGGGACAGTAAATGCTAAAATTAAGCGTTATATGATGTTAATCTTTTGTGCAAGATTAATGTTAAGCGGGAGATCTAGAAGTTTTTAATGTTTTGTTATGCTAATTTAGAAGAGTTTCTGTTAGGTGTGAGGGGGGGGGGGTCTGGGGTGATGAGTGGAGCATTAGCTTAGTTTGAGAACAGATATAAAATGTTAAATGTTTTATATTACACATTCAAGCAAGTGCTATGCTATCAAAGCATTGTGTTAACAACTGACCTATCGGTAAGCCCCGCCCCCCTTAGTTACTGTTGCTAACTCTGACAAACAAATGTAGCAGCTAACTGTCTTACAATGACAGCTGTCAGTCAGTGCGTTTACATGCACCCTCATAATATGATTATAATGGTATTTTGGCAATATTGCTTCCTCCGTGACATTATTCTGAGTTTTTCTCTTCTCCAAAACGCTAAACTCTGTCAAAACAACTCGCTGTGCAGTCTCTGCTCCTTATCTTCATCCAGATGGCACGCAGAACAAGACGGCAGTGTAGGCAAACCCGGCATTGCGATGTTCATCACGGTGCCGAATAAAATCCAGTACATCCAGAAAAATGTATTTTGAATTTGATGCGAGTAGATTAAAACAATGGTCAGTAACATGCATACCGTATGATTAACTGTGTACTATAACCATACTTATTAGCGAATAATCAGAATTCTCGTTGAGGACCAATTAAAAGGGTAACTATCAATTGTGCTGTCGGTAAGCCCTGCCCCACCCTTAGATACTGTTGCTAACTCGGAGAAACAAATGGAGGTGCTAACTGTCTTACAATGACAGCTGTCAGCGAGAAAGCCTTGTCCCAAAATGTTTTTGGACACAGAAGGACCACCTCACGTCGAGGAGCATTCAAGTGGGACTTAAATATGCCATGGAGGGATACATAAAAGATTTTAAACTGAATATGGTGGGTAAAAAGATTAATTTGGACAACATCCAGGATCACTGTTCATGTACCGCATGGTAAGGTTAACCCGTTTAATAGCCTATGGAGAGGCACTGAAATGTAGACCCTCGTTTATGTGTTTTTGACCTAACGTTACACTGTACATGGCGTGAGAACAGTAAGATATTTGGGTTTGTACGTTAGCATGGACTCACTAACTTTAATTGTGACTTTAATTGTAACTTAATGAGAGTATGACAACTAGAAAATCCTCTCAGGATACCTGGAATCAGTGTTACAGTATCCCAGGAACATCGTTTTACCATTTTTGTAGCATAAACTCCATCAAACCGATGAGAGCTTCGGATCTTCCAATGTTTCTCTATGGCGCTGAAACCTAAAGATGTCCGATTTCAGGTGCAGCTGATACTCAACTGCCATTGGCTCATCATGCGTTCGAGGGGAGGGGCTTACCAATAGGTCATTTAGCAAGGTAGCATTTATTGAATTAGCTAGTTAAAGCTAGCCAAGTTTCCACCACTAAAAATATTTGAGATTACATAATTTTTTTGTATGAAGTTGTGTATGAATTAGCTTACTCAAATATTTCACGTTAAGAGCAATTAAAATGTATGTGTACAAAATACAAATCTGCAAGTTCTGCTTACTTAAACTTTACATTTCTTAACTTAAAAAAATGTATGTAACTAATTACCTGATAACTGATAACTTATTCGGGTTTACATTGTAACTTTCGTTAACTCTACAATAAGTAATAAGCGTATTGCTCTTCGCCAGCGGTGCCATTGAACTTCAGTTTTTGATGTAGATCTGTATATTTCTAACACAATATTCTAAGCATGGCAGTGCGCTTGTTTCTCTGCCTATTTGAGTAAAATAAGGTCAGTGATAAACATAACTTGATATGTGGACATTATAAACAAACAAACCAACAAACATGACTTTTTTTTTTAAAGAAATTGAAAACCCAAGGGGAAAAAACGTCAATAAACTCCCTATGAATACCCGAAGCTCTCTATTCAGGATAACATGATCATAAATTACAAAACTATGTCCTTGAAGTGACCACTGTATGTACACTTCACTAACAGCCTTATGAAAAGGACCCTATAAAGAGACATGGATTGACCTAACAAGTAGCAGTGCCCTTGAAAGGTGCAAAAAGTGTGAATATTAACCATTTCTCTCAATGGCTTCACATGTACGGTAATTGAGTCAAACAGAAATAACTCTTATTGATTTGGTATAATCGAATCCAGTACAAATAACAACATAGTGAAATACGTCTACAGTTGCTGTGATAGAAAATGGCTAAAGATCAGAGAACGAATAAAGATGTTCCTAAACATCAACCATCTGTCGCAGAACTTGTCAAATTCGTCTAGTGTCAATACACTCAGGAGCAGCGCTCAAACTGTGTGTTCATACGGGAGAATTCAGAGCATGAGCGGCGTGAGGGAGGAGGATTCGTGTAGGGTCTTTAACAGGTTGAATAAACTCCAATACAGCATCAGGATTACAAAACAAAAATCAATCTACCTGACGCCACCTGTTCTGTCCGTGTGTGACCCACATGGGGTAAATCTAATCCTGGGCATCCATGGCATAAAGATAGCAGAGAAAGTAATCTCTCCAGCCCTCTACCAACCACAGAGAAAATAAACACACAACAACACAAGCACATACTCTCTGACTAGATGCGGATTATAAACTACTTCAAATCAAAAGCAACGCTATAACCCTCCATGTGGTGGACAGCACAGTCTCAGGCCATGTACGGTTACATTTAGTCGAGGAATAAGGAATATAAACAACGGATAACAATTCAAATTTACTGGACATTCAGGAAATAGATTGTATATATACACACATAAAGCTGCGTCTCATTTTGAAGGCTGCGTCCTCTGGAGGTCATATTTGAAGGCTTCACACGTCATCAAGGCGGTCTCATTTAGGAAAAGTAACCGTTAGATTGCACAGTAAAAAAGAAATTACAGCATTTTACACCTCACGAGTTGACTTTTCTTAAATAAGACATTTGATGACATGCGCAGCCTTCAAATGCGACCTCTGGAGGATACAGCCTTCGAAATGAGATGCAGCGATAGTAAATGAGGGAACTAAACAGGTGGATGAAGATTAACTAATCTGTACCCATGGAAACTAACAACAACTCAGACACAATAGGAACTAAGTAAACAGAACATAATCGTGACAATCACTGAGAAGACATCAATTTTGCATAAGGATATTGTTTGGCATTGTGACTACTTACATGCACTGTAAAAAAAAATTTTTAAAGGCCCCCTGAAATCAAAAATCTGAAATTGTTTAGCTTTTAGTATGACGAGCATGCTAGAAATAGAACCGACGCCTATTTTTCACGTGACACGCAAGCGTGTTGGAAGCATTTCCAGGCAAAATAGAATAGGAAAATATGTATGTCATTTTGACACAAATACATATTAATAAATTAAATTTTGATGTTTGAAAGTTTCTAGGTTTTGACATAAATGCAGATATAATTGTAATTCTTAAAATATCGATTTTCAAATATTGCACCTGTCAATACAGAACGAAATATTCTGTAACCTATTTTGCCGTCACTACTGCCGACGTTGTCTTTGCTGTATCAGTAGGCTATATATTTATGTTTAACATGAAGTATAGGCCATCCACTGTCACTTCGCAGCAGCAGCGCCGCGTCAGACACGTTTCTGGTGTGCAAAGACACAGAAAACGCCACGCAGCTGAAACGCAACAGAAACGCCACGCTCACATCATGCTTGCAGTGTGTAGCCGGCCTTAAGGTTAAGAATAAGCTGGTGTGTTCCAAAACAATGACAAAATTCGCATTTAGGAGATATAAGCATTCAAAACTTAGTCTCTCACTTCCGTTAAAATGGATCACAGATTGATTTGATGACATCACAGACTTCAGCTTCTCATCACATCTTCTGTCCACTCAAATGGTCTTCAGAATCTTAAAGGGATAGTTCACCCAAAAACGAAAATTTGATGTTTTTCTGCTTACCCCTAAGGCATCCAAGATGTAGGTGTCTTTGTTTCTTCAGTAGAACACAAATGAAGATTTTTAACTTCAACCGTTGCTGTGTGTCACTCATATAATGCTTGTCAATGGAGTCTAAATCTATTAGAGTAAAAAAACATGGACAGACAACTTCAAATTAAACCCTGCGGCTCGTGACGACACATTGATGTCTTAAGACACGAAACGATCAGTTTCTGAGAGAAACCGAATGGTATTTATGCAAATATATCACCTCATATCAGACGAACGCTTTAGCTCAACAGACTGCCATCACTTCCCGTGAGTGAGGTCAAAAATCCGGCCGGGTCATAGATATATACATAGATACCTCATTAGTGCCTGCGTGAATCATGGCGTGGATCGCTCGAATGAGGAATCTACGTATACATATCTATGACCCGGACGAAATTTTGACCTCACCTACGGGAAGTGATGTCTAGACATTCGTCTGATTTGAGGTGATATATTTGCATAAATACCGTTGGGTTTCTCTCAGAAACCGATTGTTTCGTGTCTTAAGACATCAATGTGTCGTCACGAGCCGCGGGGTTTAATTTGAAGTTGTCTGTCCATGTTTTTTTTACTCTAATAGAATTAGACTCCATTGACAAGCATTATATGAGTGACACACAGCAACGGTTGGAGTTAAAAATCTTCATTTGTGTTCTACTGAAGAAACAAAGAAACGTCTGGTTTCACGTTAGTTTATGCCGCAGCGCACACACATACACATACACACACACACATAGTCTAGACCATAGCCGTTGACTAGAGACACGAGAGCACAGAGCGGATCATATGCGTCAGCCCAGACAACAAAACATATCGGACACATTTCAATTCTGCACAGAATGCTGTACTTCAAAGTTAGAGATTAGGAGAAAACTGTGGTTTTACCACACAGAAAGGCTCTAGTCAAACTGTGATATTAACAAAACGCTATTGGCGGTTTAAAAAAAGGGGAGGGGCTTCTTACAGCTGGAGCCGTTTCAGGGGAAATTACGTCAACACATTGAATAATGCTGCGCGTTTCAAGGCACTTCAGTGGGCCTTTAAGTACAATCAACTTGGATGTTTAAGTCATTTCAACTTAAATTGCATTACACTGACCTAAACATTTATTGAATCTTGTATAACTATAATATACTACAATTTAATACTTATTGATCAAATCCTTTTTTCACAAATTATATGATCATTAAGTTATGACAACTCATCAAAATAATTTAAGCAATATTATTATTTTTTTTTAAGTTATACAAGACTCAACATTTTTAAAGTCATTTTATATATATATATATTTTCTTTTCTTTTTTGCATTAAGTTACAGAACATCAATTACAATATTCTTAATTATCATGAAAATAATGTCAAAATGACATTTTGTCAGGAGTCATGAGCCAAGGTGAATGGCAATGTGGCTTGAGAAAGTGGCGCAATATTAATGTAAGTGATTTCACTATTTGTCTCTTCCCACATATAGTGATGAAAACATAAAAAATAAAACAAATAATAATAAAAATGTATGCATGCAAATCCATGGCAGAAACTGTCATCATTCTGAGTGAGTCTGATTCACCTGATAATAGTTCATCTTATTCATGATATGCTTTCTGCACTGCTGCAGTAACTCATCCCCCTCGAGAATATACATGTTAAGTAGCAAGAAAAAGAATTCCTTGTCAAAAACAGATTGATTGACATCTTATTTTTAGCGGCTGCTAGTGACCAGCAGCACAGCGACCCAGAGTCCTCCAGCAATAAAATCATCAACAGGGCTTCAGCATGACGCCTGAAAATGCTGTCTACGTAAGCGCTCTCCTTATGCCTTCACTTTCTTTTCCTTTTTTTTGTTCTTTTCTTTGACACACTCCTAAGGCGACAGGTCATCATACCCTAGTGTAGTGGAATTCAGCCATGAGGAAAAAATAAAAATGGTAAAAGAGCAAAAGAGAGAAAAACGTTCCACCAGGGTCGCTCTTTTCTCTAAATAATGACAATCTCTCTATCTCTCTCTTCCAGATCTTCAACAGCTCTCTCAATCCCAGCCATACAATTATCCAATTAAAGCCTTCTATTGAGCGTGAGTGTGATGGGATCGAGTTATATCAGTTGTTTCCTCTTGAACGATCTGCACAGATGGTGTCGGTATGTCTATATGAACGATGAAATAAACAAATATATAATTAAACACAAGATACTGACATATTAACAAAAGTCTGTGCACTTTTTTATCTTTTCCGGGCTAATATACACGCATAGGGTTGAAATCACATGTTTTTATGTTTCAGCATCACAGGTACAACCTGTGAACCAAGTACACACACCCTCTGTCCTCAGATTTCTATTAAAGCAACAGGATTTGCAGTGATTTATGATTTTACTACAGCTGAGGTGAGGCAAAGCATTAATCAATCATAACATAGTATGCATTTTCAAACATTCTGTATGTACAGAATAATGATGGTCTACTACTGAACATTTGCTAAAACGTGGATTATACAACAGAGGATAGTATAGAGTGAAGTCACCAACTTTCAGCAGAGTCAATAGCTACAGATGTCCAAACTTCGTGTGGCCTTCAGATTAGCTCAAGAACAGTGTGTAGAGCTTCATGGAATGGGTTTCCATGGCCGAGCTGCTTATCCAAGCCTTACATCACCAAGTGCAATGCAAAGCGTGGGATGCAGTGGGGTAAAGCACGCCGCCACTGGACTCTAGAGCAGTGGAGACGTGTTCTCTGGAGTGACCAATCGCGCTTCTCTTTCTGGCAATCCGATGGATGAGTCTGGGTTTGGCGGTTGCCAGGAGAACGGTACTTGCCTGACTGCATTGTGCCAAGTGTAAAGTTTGGTGGAGGGGGGATTATGGGGTGGGTTGTTTTTCAGGGGTTGGGCTTGTACCCTTAGTACCAGTGAAAGGAACTCTTAATGCTTCAGCATACCAAGACATTTTGGACAATATCATGCTCCCAAATTTGTGGGAACAATTTGGGGATGGCCTCTTCCTGTTCCAACATAACGCTGCACCAGTGCACAAAGCATCGGCCCATAAAGACACGGATGAGCGAGTTTGGTGTGGAGGAACTTGACTGGCCTGCACAGAGTCCTGACCTCAACCCAACAGAACACCTTTGGGATGAATTAGAGTGGAGACTGCGAGCCAGGCCTTCTCGTCCAACATCAGTGCCTGACCTCACAAATGCGCTTCTAGAAGAATGGTCAAAAATTCCCACAAACACACTCCTAAACCTTGTGGAAAGCCTTCCGAGAAGAGTTGAAGCTGTTATAGCTGCAAAGGGTGGGCCAACTCCATATTAAACCCTACGGATTAAGAATGGGATGTCATTAAAGTGCATGTGCTTGTAAAGGCAGACGTCCCAAACTTAATAGTGTAAACATGTAAATAAAAAATAAAAAAAGTTTTCTATTCGAATATTTAAAAATATAATTTATTCCTGTGATGCAAATCAACCAGTCTTCAGTGTCACATGATCCTTCAGAAACCATTCTAATACGCTGATTTGCTGCTCTAGAAACATTCTTATTATTATTATCAATGTTAAAAACATTGTTGTGCTACTTAATAGTTTTGTGTAAACCGTGATATATTTTTTTCCAGGATTCTTTGATGAATAGAACGTTTTCTGTTATTTGGAACAGAATAGTTTTGTAACGCATCCTTTTTAATGCATCCTCGCTGAATAAAAGTAATATGTTCTTCTAAAAAGAAACATTTTGAAACACCAAACTTTTGAACAATACTGTATAAAAGTATAAAACTACAAAAATTACGAAAAAAGGTAAAAGATAATCAGCAATGATGGTTTAGATACAACTTCAAACCCTAAATGGTTAAAAAAATGTCTCTATCTACCACAGTGGACAGCAACATCAGAGGGTTAAAGGAGGTCTTTCTTTCTGAGCTGCGCTCTTGACCTTCACACAGGTGGACGGTGACCAGCTAGGTTTTGAGTTACACGTCACAATCGACCCGTAATTTAAAACAGCGCATCGAATCCTCAGCTCAGACGCAGTCTCCTTCACTACCCTCCAAAGAGACTAACTTCTCAGACTTCAGCGCAACGTCCTACGCGTGTTTCTACTGCAACCTCCAATTTCATCTCGCCCCTTCCTGCTCGTCAGTTCAGAGGAAAGAAAATGAAAATCAACAGAAAAACAAATCAGTGTTTTGTTCTTTCGGCAGCGAGCTGCGTGTTCGCAAGCCGCGCACTCCTGCCACGCGGAAAACAAATTCCAATTTGCAGCAGTGTGTTGTTTCTCCACAGGGCAGGACACCGATGGGGCGCCGCAGTGTGTGTGTGTGTGTGTGTGTGTGTGTGTGTGTGTGTGTGTGTGTCTTTAAGTGTGTGAGAGGCACAGACTTCTGATATTGTCACTCCAGACTCACTCATCTCTATTGACTATTTCACAGCTGCCTTTCTAGTGGAGAGAGCAGAAAGAGGAGAATCACCAGTCTTTCAAACTCATCACAAGAGAGAAAGAACGAGAAACGAGGGAAATGAAGACACACACAGAGAGGGGGGAACTTTTGGGCTACTTTTAGATTTTCCCGGCAAGCTTTGAACTTGTTTCTCGAGCATGAATTCTTAATGCTGCTAATTTGAACACGAACAAACATGTTTTTTACATGACTAATTCATAAAGGGCTTCTCTGGGTATTGTAGTGGCATTTTTTTTGTTGTTCTAGCAGAGATTCCCTCTTTCATTTGGCAGTCACAGGCATATTTTTGCTTTTGCGCTCGATTCGATTCATTATGGATTACACAAACAAATTTTGACGATGAAGGAAATGTTAGTTAACAAGGAAGGAGCTTTCCTAAGATTTCAGAAGGAAATGTCATCTCCTGAAGTTATTCACTCTATAAAACCTTTTGAAAGCATGTGAGGAAAAAATATATAGGAGTGACGGGGCTACTTGACACATGAGAAAGACTTACACTACTATTTTACTTTATTTTACTTAACCCTCTGGTGCTCTTCGGTCATTTCTGACCGGAACATTTTCTGTTTTGAAATGTTAAAAATCACAGCTTCATCTGAATGATATGAAACTTGGTGACTTTTCTAGCATTAGATATGTAAACACACAAAAAAAATTGGGGTCATGATTCGAGCATGCTAATTGGTCGTAAAAAAAAAAGTAGCGTTCATTGTCTTCGGTCATAAATGACCGACCATAGGAAATGAATGGGAAATCGGCAAAAACACAAAAATTCACTGAATATTTGTGTGTACAATCTACAAATCGGCCACAATGCTGAAAAAAAGTACACAGCAGTAAAGGGGTGACACTTTAAAACATCAAGAGTGTGATATTGACACACCCACTCACACACACACGCACACTTATACACACACACACACACACACACCTATGAAAAACTGAACCTATGAACCACATTTGGAATTTTTTTAAATCACAGCTTCATCAGAATAATATGAAACTTGGTGACTTTTCTAGCATTAGGTATGTAAATAAACAAAAAATTGAGGGCATGATTCGGGCATGCTAAGTGGTTGTAAAAAAAATACTCCACTTGTGCTCTTCGGTCAAAAATGACACCATAGGAAATGAATGGGAAATCTGCAAAAACACAAAGAAAAAAATCTATATTTCTAACAAACAAAAAAAACTAAAACTTTATAATAAATAGTCTTTGAGATTTTTTAAATCTATATTCAAATCCATTAAAAAAAAAAAAAAACATGAAATGTGTTCAAAACAGAACTAGGGAATTCACCATAGAGACTGATTCACACAAAAAAAATCCGGAAAAGCACGTGAACAGGCTTAATGTCGAGGAGAAAAAAAAAAGGGGGCTGGTAAAAAGTCACTGTGGCAGGTGGTCAAAAAAGTTAATTTCAGGCCCTGCCCCTGACATAGTTGTAAAGCGCTTTGGGTGTACAGTAGTACATATGACAGCGCTATATAAATGCCTCATTCATTCATTCATGAATGGGAGAAAGTGCAATCCCCTATAATGCGAATAAGCCCCGCCTTCTAAATGAAAGAGCCAATCATTGATTAGTAAAGTCACCGTGTCACTGCAGTTGCCGTTAGAAGCTCCGGTTGCTATAGAAAAAGGCAGTGTTCTGAGATGCGTTTTATTTTTTGATCAGCTGTTTGTGTAATGAGTGCTTCCACACCGAACGCAAACACAGAAAAGGCTTCAACCAATCACATACAAGGAAACAAATGTCACAAAATGTCCAGTTGATGTCACTAGCTATTCAATCAACATTAACCTTTACCAGGTATCGCATTTCTCACGAGATTACAGCTGTAGTTGTAGTTACAGCTGTACAGATGCAGCTGTTTGCCCACTGTAGGCAACAGACAACGATAACATAACCTTTTGAGTTAAAACTTGTTGATTTGTGTCGACTATGGAAAGTGAATGTGTTTCCATCAGTATGTCTGTGGCACTTAAATGTTTACATTGTGACTCAACTGGAAACATAGCTGCTCTGGATCGATTGGTTTCTGATGTGTGTGTTTGTCTTGTCAGATGTGGTGCTGCTGTCCCTCGAGGAGCTCCTCAAAGTGTCCCACGGACATTTGAAAGTAAGTGCGGAACCGACCATGATAACGTTTTAGCTCCTGTACAAGATTAGCATACTCCCTTTCAGACTGCTCTTTAAGACAGGGTGCACCCAAAACCTTCTGTTCAGTCTTTTAAATAAAATGAAAAGCTTGTCTTCACTGGATGAGGAAGTGTCCATGTTTTCTCAGCTGTCGCCGCGAATGTTTTGGAATGTTGGAGCTCTGAAACGTCACAGACGTCGCAAATTCGTGTCCCGGCTGATGTGAATGGTTTTGAAGCGAACTATTCGCACACAAAATATTCGCTTTTCTGCTTCGCTTTTTCATAAAGTGTGGTGAGATTTCATTGGTGATTTCAAATATGAAATTTAATCGTAAGCTTGGCGAATAACATTTTTGGAGAATTTTATGTTTCCCCATTCAAAGAGATGGGAGCTGCATTTGCATGCCCAAGAGGAATTTCAAAGATGGCCGCCAAGTGAAATGACTTGTCTTAAAGGGACTTTAATTTAGGCTTAAAACCAGGGTTAGGTGCATCTACATCATTTCCCTCTGTTTTTACAGGGTAACGTATGGGTAGGGTTAGGTTTAGGGGTATGGATATGGATCTGGTTTGGACTAAATTGTCAGACAGGAATGTTATGTTGACCGAGGAACACATCTAACTAGGCAAAATCAGGGTGTGCTCCCTCGTATGGGCATCAGAGCTCAATGTGCGCTGACCACTGGCCACAGCTCTGACAAACCTATTCTAACAAAAAGGGCAAAAAAGTTTGCTGATTTCTCACTGCAGGACAGCACAATGATAGTGACGTCTGCCTTCAAAACAGAGACAGACCTGAGACACAAACCAGCGCAGAGACCAACATGATCAAAGACACACGTGACTGTTCCTGTGTTGTTCAGAGCTGAACGTCTCCACTGCGCTGACAGACAGTGAACGAGAGAACGCACTCGAAAGAGAAAGAGATAAAAAGAGAGGAGAAGTGAAGATGTAATCAAAGAAAAGTAGATTAAACCTGACAGGTCAACACATAACCAGGGGAAAAGCAGCATTTGAGAAGAAAAACGAACTGAAGGAGAAAAGACAGTTTCCCTGAATCTGCTAACAGCGAAAAGAAAATCCACTCGCAAGTCATTTTATTCCGGTAATAAAATGAGCAAAATAAAATGAAAGCAGGACTTTCATGAAATCAAGAGGCGCAGAAATCTCACAACAGAGAGAGTGAATGCGAGTGTGTGAGTGTTTGAGAATGGACGAGAACTCACTGGTGCTGTTGGTAAGGCGAAAGACGACAGAGCTGTCGGGAATATCACACACGTTCCGGACGGACACCTGGCAGGTGTAATTCGCAAAGTCCTGTGGACGGAGGTTTTTCAGTTTCAGCACCTTTGTCTCACCCTGCAAACACACACAAACATTCACATGGTAATCTGAAACATGTAATGTAATGTGAAGTAAGGTAATGTGAAACATCCTGTATATCAAACTAAATGTCTTCTGTTAGACTGAGCATGCATTTAAACATAAAGAAACACACAAAGTTTGGTCATCCTCTAGAACGAGTGCCATTTGTGCTTTTATAATTTTCTTTACTACAGAATTTTACTGTTGAAATTCATATTTCAAATTAGTGAGTTACACAACACAAGTGTAAACAATGAAATACTGATAAAGGTGCGAATACAAACTGGCTGACTTGAATTTAAGACTTTGATGATGTAATTTCTTTAAATATAATGTCAGAAAGATCAAACCATTACATTTACATTACATAAAGCATCACATTTTATTTTAATTTCAAGAAATGCTAAATGTTTAAATTCTATATTACCAATTGAAATATATTGGGGATGAACTGGAACAGGTAAATTGGCTGATATTCCCAAAAAACTTCTGCAAAAAGTATTTTTCATTGTGCTCTAGAAAAGGTTAAATCTATCAAATAATGTGCCTAAGATCAGTATCCTGTTAATTATGTCAGTAGTAATTCATGTGGACACAAATGGGATACAAAAGGTTCAGTTTCGTTTCCTGAGAAAGACCCTTGAATTTCTATGCAATGTCAGAGGCTTTGTGTGAGTGATAAAGAGAGAATGAATTCAGGAATTTTAAATTCCTCTAATTCTTTTGACCGAGTCCATCAGGAGAATGAATAATCCTCATTATTAATAGCAAAGCCATCAATCTCCATCCATCCCACCTTACTCAAACAGCTCTTTAATAATAAGTGCTCAGATTATGAATTCATCACTGATGGATCGCTGATTTATTGAGTACGCTTCTCTGTGATTGAGAGGGTCTCCTGCTGTTATCCGCTGTTCAAATGATTATTAACTAATTAAACTATTTTGTTTTGGGGAATAAAAGACCTATAAAGAAATCTCACATATTGTCCAGCTGTATTTGGGATTGTTTGGGATTTACTTGGTTTAAGGACAAATTTGTTTCCAAACTATCTGCAACACCAGGGATGTCCTCAATTAAAAAAATAAAAAGTGTAAAAAAATTAAATAAAAAACAATAAAAAAAACATTATTATTTAAGGCCTAATTTGTTTCCAAACTTTCTGGAACTCCCAGGGATGTCCTCAATTTAAAAAACTGTAAAAAAAAAAAAAAAACTGTAAAAGTTCCTCTATTGGTAGAAAGTGCCAACAATGCTCACAATGAAAAGTGGCTTAACAAAACTACTAAATAAAATCTTAATGAAAATGTAAAAATGCACAAAGTCTTCTGTAAGGGTTAGGTGCAGGGTTAAGGCCAAGAAAATATCAGTAGCTCATTATAAAAACAGCAGAACGTGTGTGTTGTACCTGTGTGTACAGAGGCTCGTAGATGTCGACGCCGTTGTCTTTGCTCTGTTCGATTGGTTTATTTCCCCTTTTCCAGATAAAGCGAGCGGGAGGGTTGGAGTTTACCGTACAGCGTAAAAACACTGTTTTCTCCTGATAGTAGTTCCCTCGTACATCACCCACCGTCTGGTGCACCGTGAGCACAGGCTTATCCAGATCTGAAGCACAGAAAGAGAATTCACTTACATTGGGAAAACGTAATCTCTTTAATGGAGTAATCTGAGGTAAATGCACCTCGAACCTGTAATTATCAATGTCTTGATCTCGTGGTCTCAGACAAGACCACTATTGCCACTGTACTGAAGGTGGCAATTACCTCAACCGCAGGTCAGTACACCATTACAGAAATTTCATTAGAGTTTCAATGGATCTGAATGGCTGGATAGCCGTTTTACAAAGAGTCTAATTGTTTGAATGAATGATGCAATAAATGTTCTCTAATGGACTTCATTAAAATGGTTTTGGACTGACAGGTTTTTTTCTGGCTGGGTCTTATAAGAAAGACTTGTTATATATAGCATGCATGGCAGTTGAAGTACTTTTAGTGCTTTTTTTTTGTTGCCCCTTTTGGACTTTGATAATAAATATCACCATTTGTTTTCATTGTATGGAAAAGCTCAGCTCAGAAACTCAAGCATCTCCTTATGTTTCACAGAAAACTGGAAATAACTGAATGGCATGAGGATTACTACTGTAAAGGCCTGTGCACACCGGGACGATTATCGTGCGCGCTTATCGCCAGCGTTTTTTGAGACGTTTTTCAGCGCTTCTTTGTTCACACCCAAGCGATTTTCACTGGTGATGCGCCGAGTGAAAGTGCAAATTTAGTAGATGGCGCTCCCGCTACACAAGGTGGTATTTAAAGTATTTAAGTGCTTGCCAAAACCATTCACACACTTTTTGCTAACTGGCAAGCAGCATTAGCAGCTCATCTTCTTCTTTGTCTACTTACTTCCTCTTCGTCATATCAATGTGTGCTCGGCAAGACCGTTTTGTGTTTGAGCGCCACCAAGTCGTGTTTTACTGTAAATTCAGCAGCTCCAGGCATGTGAACAAAAGCACACATCTCATTGGTCGGTAAGGTTTTTAACGTGCCGCGTCAAGACACAAAAAACGAAAACCCAAGGCGTTTTTTAATAAAAAAACGCATTCACATTGCACACTCCCATTGGCACCCTTTGTTTAGTCACAAGGCGTTAAACGTCAATGATAAACACGCGCAAAAATCGTCCCAGTGTGACCATGCCTTAACTGATAACAAAATGTTCAATTCTGAGTGAACAATCCTACGGTGAACACACACAGGCTACTTAAATATGTCCAAAGCAGATACACACACATAAACACACAACTCCGGCAGAGAACAGTATCACATATGGAGGAAAGAGAGGTGAAGGTTAAATCTATGTGACTGTAACAGTCTGACCTCTGACCTCTCCTGATTCAACAGGATCTCTCTAATAGACTCGCTCACACACAGCTTTATTTTAGCTTCTGAAAGAAACCTAAGCACAACGCCTGAGTAAATTCAACGGCAATAAGAAGTCCCAAATGAAAACATCACATCTCTCAGAGAGACACTGACTGGGAAACGGGCTGATCCGTGGGGAATTCCACTGAGATTAATCCGGAGAGCGCACTAACCCACATCACAATGACCATGTCAAATTATCACTCAATTCGATTAGACGGTCTGGAGCTAATCTGATGACCACAGGCCAGAGGAGAAAATCGTGATTGACACAATGACCCAACCCAATATACCAATGAGCGGAACCATTGATTTTCTGTGCAGTGTGACTCTGCGTGTGTGTGTGTGTGTGTGTGTGTGTGTGTGTGTGTGTGTGTGTGTGTGTGTGTGTGTGTGTGTGTGTGTGTGTGTATACATGGTATTCCCTACGTTATGGGGACCAAATGTCCCAACTGGACATGTTTTGGTCCCCATGGGGAAAACATCATATAAATCATACGAATTGAAGTTTTTTTGAAAATGTAAAAATGCAGAAAGTTTTCTGAGATGGGTATGTTTATAGGGTTAGGGGAGAGATTATACAGTTTGTACAGTATTAAAATCATTATGTCAATGTAAAGTTTCTGAAAGCTCTGCATCTAGTATGTAAAACTACTGTTGAAATGTTTGGGGTCAATTCGTTCGCACTCCCAAGGCGTCAAAATCTGAAACCTTCCATTGATTTCAATGAGAAACCTTTGCCGTCATACACAGACGTGTTGGGCATTGGAGCGTTATCTTCATGACAAAATTATATTGGGTTATGAGTTTGCCATTATGACATGTTGGAGTGTGATTCTCAACTTAATCAGCCAGCATAATTTAATTTACATTTATTTACACTATTTAGACACGTTTGAACCCCATCCCATCCCTAAACCTACCCATTTGTGTATTATATGATATGAAATACAGGATATAACAGGCAGATGCGACTGCATGCACAATTCTTTCAAAAAGTACAAATATTCCCTGTGTTCCGAGGCCGATCAGCGTCTCCCTCTTCCGTAGATCAATCACACATTCAAATTTCAAAAATTGCCGCCCAAATGGTAAATGGTAAATGGACTGCATTTATATAGCGCTTTTAACAGACCTACGGCCATCCAAAGCGCTTTACATTTTTGCCTCACATTCACCCATTCACACACCGACGGCGGTGTCAGCCATGCAAGGCGCCATCCAGCTCGTCGGGAGCAGCTGGGGTTAGGTGTCTTGCTCATGGACACCTCGGCACTTGGTCATATGGAACCGGGGATCGAACCACCAACCTTCCGGTTTGTAGACAACCTACATGAACCACTACATGAACTACATGAACCACTGAGCCACTGCCGCCCCAAAGAAACATCACGTCAGATTTCATAGTGAAATGTCATTGGCTCTCGTGTGTCTTGTGACCAATTGCATCATGCAAAAGAGTTGTGTGTATCTTTTGAATGCAATATGAGTGAGTGAGTGCATTCACAGTGGCCGGATCATCATTTCAGTGATTAAAACATTGAGATCAACTCTGTTCTTTACATGAAGATATCGTATGACTACAGAAGACTTGCAATGCAACATGAGTTAATACTTTTATACTGTTTTGGTCAGTTTTTGCAATAAATACCTGTGACTGTACTTTTATTTGCCTGTTACATGTTTTATATTGTTTAGAAGTGGGTAGGTTTAGGGTAGGAGTGGGGTTAGTTGCTCCAAAATATAAAAGTAGCCTATAAATATTCATAAAATCATGTCTGCTTTTATAAATGCAAAGAATTAAATGCGTCTTGATCTGACGTACCTTGAGCACCTGCGCATCGATATAGTGACGCTTAGGGGTAGCTTTAGCGTCGTCATTGTGACACGGAAGGCACTTGACCATGCTTCAGATTTTGACGCCTTGGGAGTGAAAACGGGTTGTTGGGGTCTGTCAATTTTTTTAATTTTTTTTTTAATTAATATTTTATTGCATTAAATTGATCAAATGTTGTTCTTTTGAATTTGAGTGAATAAATATATATATATATATATATATATATATATATATATATATATATATATATATATATATATATATATATATATATATATATATATATATATATATATATATATATATATATATATATATATATATATATATATATATATATTAGGCTTCCACAAAAAATATTAAACACTGTTTTAAATTTTTCCTCAGCAGCAAATCAGCATATTAAAATGATTTCTGAAGGATCAGGAGATACTGAAGATTGGAGAAATGATGCTGACAATTCAGCTTTGATCACAGAAATAAATTACATTTTAAAATTAGGGCTGTCAAAAGATTAATCGCGATTAATCGCATCCAAAATAAAAGTTTGTGTTTACATAATATATGTGTGTGTACTCTGTTAATTATTATTTATATATAAATATACACACAAGCATGTATATATTTAAGAAAAATATATTATTTTTATATATAAAACATTTATATTTATATATATTATAGATTATATAAATGTATATACAGTATATACATGCAAATATTTCTTAAATATATACATGAATGTGTGTTTATTTATATATAAATAATAATTAACAGATTACACACACATATATTCTTTTATTTTGGATGCGATTAATCGCGATTAATCTTTTGACAGCCCTATTTAAAATATATTGAAATAGAAATCAGTTATTATAATAATAATAATAATTCACAAGATTTCTGTTTTAAAGTATTTTTTTATCAAATAAGTGCAGCCTTGGTGAGCATATAAGACTTATTTAAAAAAACATTAAAACTTTTGAACAGTAGTGTATGTACATTATATTTTGAATGATTTATAAAATGAAGCAACATCATGAATATTGCAATCATTTGATTGTGTTTTTGTATGGCCATTAAGCTTCCTGAAGTGTGTGTCATTAGAGATTTGAGAATATTCCTTAAAGCGATAATTCACCCAATGATATAAAAATTCTGTCATCAATTACACCTTCATGTCATTTCAAAACTGTATGAATTGATTTCGATTAAAATCTCTGATTTAACTTTTTTTTTCTTTCTGTAAATTCTCCGGGAAAATAGTTTCTGTATAGAATTTTTCAAATATTAAAATGATTTTTGGAAAAATGAATAATAAATGTTTAATATTGAATTTAACTTTTATAATCTAAATGACTACAATGGATGCCTGGTCAAAACAATGACCATTTCAAATACATCGAGATGCATACAGAAAATCGCCAAAAGGCTGATACCCTAGTAGCCCAAACTCTAACCCACCAACACACACCCTTCTGTATTCAGAAGAGCGCAAACAGAGGCAGGCGTTGCGTTTGATCCCACCAGCATCTCGTGAATTATTTAGCACTCTTCATATTGCCTGAAATGGAGCATCACATGAGTTTGAGAAGCACATTTGGATATAATGAGCACATATGAACGGGCCAGAATGTACTGTATGCCTGCAAAGATCGTTTTTACAGGGTTTTCCTCTCATTTTTCTGTTTAGATCACTTACAAATCAGTGTCAACATTTGCTGTTCTCACACACACAGTGTCTATATCGACAGAGTCAGCGAGGAATCGCGTGTAAGCGAGTGTGTTTTTTATTCTGTAATGCATGCTTTTACATTACTTACATTACATTACTTTTACACAACATTACTGCTAGGATTGCAAAATGATTTGCATAATGTGCGAGAGTACAGCATAAAACCTGTGATCTTATAAACATGAGCTTTCTCTCCACCTGGTTGGACTGAGGGCACGGACCCACAATGCACCTGTTCTCTACCCACAGGAACATCTCTGTATCTCTTTCATAATTCAGCTCACTCCCGATGAATGTGTGTGAGAGAGGACAGATATATGTGAACGACTGTGTATATGATCTAAATATGACAATCTAGATCATTTGATTCGTTTCTTCCAGTCACTGGAAGTATGTGGATTTTTCTGTGACTTTTCGAGTATTCAAAAATGTTGAGCAGATGCCAATGTGACCAGGTAGATACCTACAGGTACCGAAGAATAAAAGATATTCAGATTCCTTGGATATCATATTAACCAGACAGATTTGTGGCCGATGTAAAGTAAAGCCCGAGGCAGCAGACATCTGATTTCCTCTGTCAATAATATATGATCTACTACAGTGTCTAACAGCTGACATCCACAGGGGTTACTCTAGAGGTCGCAAAGGTGAGGGTCAAAGGTCAATGTTCATATGAGTAAGTCAATATTCTCTTCACTTAACGTGTTGTACAATTTAATGGGTGAATCCTGTCAGGAACAGGTCATATTTCACCCCTTAAAAAAGAAAGAAAGAAGAACTTATATTTTGCTCAAAGAAAATGAATGCTATTTCAGGAACATTAATATTGTGACAAAATTTGCATGATATTTAAGCACAATTTAGCCCAAAATTCTCATTACTGCAACCTCTGGATGTTTTACTTTTGAGTTTCTATGTAATTCCCATTATTCTCAATGATGCTTCTAATTAGACCCTCATTACTGTAACAGAGTAATTTGTTAACAGTAGCATAAAATGCGGGGGGAAAAAATAAAGATAAATGTGATTTATAAATCCAATTTTTTTTCTCACAGTAATGAGAACTTTTTTGCATAACAGTAATGGGGGTTAATTGTGCTTAGTTGGCATTTTAGAAACAGATTTTATATGGAAATCAACATAAAATCAGAAGAAAAAAGCAGTTCTTCACAAACAGTAAGACTTTAAGGGCCCTATCATACACCGGCACAATGCGATGTCAGACGCAGCGCAAGTGTTTTTTGCTAGTTTCAGCCCAACGCAGTTTCCATTTTCACGTCCAGCGCCACGTTGTTTAAATAGCAAATGCACTCGCGCCCATCTTTTCGCCCATGGGCGTGCTGGTCTGAAAACCAGGTGTGTTCAGGCGCATTGTTGGCGCGTTGCTATTTTGAGGAACTGAAAACGACTGCACCATTGACCAACAAAAACCTTTTTTTGCAGTATTTTTTGTGTTATTTAAAGGGTGTGTTAGTAATATACGCCTATAGGCGGGTGCACAACGTGCGTACACTCTGCTTAATACACACACAGGGATGGGCAGCAGCACACAAACATTTTTAAATATTAAAAATAAAAGGAAATAAAATTCCTCTCTGGAGAAGCGTTCAATCTTTCCGCTCGCAAATTCCACCATGTAAATAGTGAATTCTCCATGGTGCAAGCGCAACTGGCTTTTAAAGGGAATGGGAGATGAGAATCTGATTGTTTTATTGCAGGTTACGCCCAAAACACACCCATTACTCATTAAGAGAATAGGGACAAGCCTTATGGACTATACGCCGACCGTTTTTTTCTGTCGTTAAAGTAGCAAAAGTGGATTCACCATGCGCTTCATACCATGTGCTCAGATCATTAACTGAAGGTGGAAGAACTTGAGTTAAAGTCGCGATGAAATGGAAGTTGCGTCAGCTATTTTTTCCCCCCATATTACAACGTACAGCCGAGGGAGCGCATTATCAGAAGAGAAAAAAAATGTAGGGCGGGACTTGGTTCTAGCCACTGGTTGCTGATTGGACGGAGGCAGATCTGAATGAAAGCTTGCAGTGAAATGTGAAAAGTGGGCGGGGTTTAAACAGACTAAATTGATTGGAGAAGTCGTGCATACATCACCAGAGAAGTCTGTCATTTCATCGGAAGACTGAGTTATGGCATTTTGATTAGGAATTACAAGGTAAAAAGTGGGGGAAAAATAAGATAATTACAGATAATTTGTTGCACAATCATGCCCAATTTTCATTTAATGCTAACTATTTTCGGACTTTTTTGGCAAGTTTGGCAAAATTTCAGTTCGTACATTACTGGAGTCAGTTTTCTCACATTGTTTTTAGGAGAAATTACAAGATATTAAAGAGAACTCGTTTGTGATTTTTCTTTTACTACTACAGGAGACTCCAATTAAACTGTCCAGAGATCGGCAGTTGCTGGCGATTTTAATAAACACCTTCTGAATGGGAAAGCAGATCAGGGACTGACTCTCAGTACTGATCCCAAACCTCTAGACTCTCAACACACCTGCAGCCTCCTCTTCCTCATATCGGCTAATTACACTCGGCCCTTCCTCGCCTCTGCCCCGCAGTAGGAAATGAGATATTTAGTCAACCCCACTGGCTCACCACCAAGAACCTTCAGAGTGCTTTGAACTAGGGAGCGGTTTTAATTAAAAACCCCAGGCAAAGCTCTGAGAGCAGAACTCCGATGGGTGAGGGGGTCACTCGCCATCCGAGCACTTCCCAGGTCGCCACCTCCTAACGGGATAAGAATTCCAGAGTAGAGACACAGAGGGACGCCGCTCTCTCTGGATATACAAAAAGAGACTTTCTATAATTGCTCGTGTTCTGACTGTTCTGATAATTGCCCTAGATTTTCTTGGGACGATGAGATGACACACATAAATACAAATTTCACATGCACACACTCATTGCTGTTGGCTACAGATGGTGTTGTACAGAGATGCTGTTTTTTAATTGGCCTCCCAGAGTAATGGCTGCTGTTAGAAGTTGTTGTTTTCTTTTTCAATTTTGCTCTAGCAAGATTTTAGTAACCATGCCATTTTTCTTACCAAACAAGCTATTGACCAGTCTGGGAATATTTAGGCACCCAATAACATTATGCAGACCATATCCACAAATCCAGCTCTTATTCATTACCATCAACAGCACGGGCCAACGACACAGGATGTCACTGTACGTAAAGCATGCAAACTACATTCCACTACAGCCAGAAACAGCCGGAACAGCAGCAGTATAAAATGTTAGCTCATTAAATATATATCAGATATGTCCGAGTGGGATTGTACATTTCGCGTGTGGTTTGCGGACCACATTTTATGGTTCCATAAAGTTTCCTAAGGTATGCATCAGTCTTGCTCATACTTAGAGTTGAATACACTCATAAAAAAAAACACCAATACACATTCTTTAAAAAAAAACTTTAGGTTATTGACTAAATTTTAAAGAACGATTTATGCCAAAAATGTTCTATATAAGCTATTATTACTTAGAGAAATGCACGTTTTAAGAGTTTAAAATCCCTTATTAGGGTAAATCTCTTTAATTCTATCTCTTTTACAAAATAACCCCTCACAAATTTTGGTGAAACGGTATCTGCCACAAATACTTTGCTACTCTGTCTATATTTTAATGGAGTCCTGGGGAAAAAAAGAAAACTAGAAACATCTACTCTGTAAAAAAAAGAAGATGTTTCTAAGTTTTAAATAAAGATTATTGGAGTACATTTTACAAGAACATACTATTTCAGGCTTCATTCCATGTCTAGTTAAAATGTGTTACTTATGGAGCCTACAGAGTGACCTTTGCAAAAATAAAATATTTAAGTTGTGTCCATAGACTGTAAAGTAGGGTCGAGCTGGCCGTTGCCATCTTGGCAGCGCGTCACCGCACGTCACTCCCAAAAATAACAGAAAATGGGCAAAGAGGCGGGACGTGGGTGGAGCTGATGTGACGTGATGAACGTCAATCCACCTGTCACTCAAAGTGGGCTTGCCATTAATTATGCAGAACTTTATATAATGTAAACAAATGAGTAATAAAAAAATTCACCCCCCTCACAGGTGTCATGAAGGGCAAAATTAGCCGTATAGACCAAAACCATAATTTGTACCAGGCTGTAAACATGTGTTTTTCTGCTGTAAAGTTTGGCATCTTAACATGGGGCTCAATGAGATTATGCTCCCTTTTGGAGCCTGTCCCTAGAGGCCAGTCGATGAACTTCAGTATAAATCACTTCCGTATTGGCTTCAAGATAAACTGGGGGAGGTTGCCGCTTGGTTGTGTCCCACATTATGCACTATTCACTTATACACTATGCACTTTTACACTATGCACTTATACACTATGTACTTATGCACTATGTACTAGTGGTGTCAACAATAATCGATTCAGCGATGCATCGCAATGCGGGGCATGCACGATTCAGCATCGATGCGGCAAAGTGCCATAATCGATTATGTCACCGTTCATTTTCTGGCCTTTAGTTGGACAATAAAGTTGTGAAGTTTCAATTACTTCCAGGGTCATAACAACAACAATCAAGATGGCTGAGGCGGAGGGAGATGACCGCGATAGACGGGTAATTAAAAACGCACCCAAAGCTTGGAAAGCGGACATCTGGGCACATTTCGGATTCTGACGCCGGCTTCACACCGCACGCGGAGCGGTGGGTATGGAGAGCTGGAGCCCGCGCCCCCATTGTGGATTCCGACTGGCAGCGTTTGTCTCGCGCAGATATTGCAAATGCAGACAAATATTGTACATTATGTCACATTTTCCGGTCTTCTCCTCCGAGCCCCGTCTGTCTCGTGCTTTGATTTATGATGGGCAGCCTATGCTGCAAATGCGACCGTGTTCCCCTCTGTCCCAAACACACATGCATATAACTTGTTGTATATAAGTAGTTCACATGATGAATGTAAGTTAACATTAAAGTGAATATATGCTTCTAGTTTTTAATCATTTAAACAGGCTTTTGAAGTTTGGGCAAAAACTTCTGGCAGTGTTGTGTTTTTAATTTTTTTAACAGCTCTGGATGTCATATGGTGATTGTGAAACACACGGGGCACTTCACTACATGATTTCATGGTGAAATGTGTTATTTTCCATGTTAATCTGGTCAGTTTTGATCAAGAACAATCCACTGTGGCTTTAAATCAGCGTGAGCAGCGTGGCAAAAATAGACTCAGCGCCGAAACGATCGCGGCACTGCTGCTTCTGCTCCTGCGATGCGCTGCCGCGCCGCCTCTGCGTGCAATGTGTGAATGCTCTAATCTGTTAAGATGGGCACCGAAAAAAATATGCGCTGCTTACGCCCTGCTAACGCGCCTGCCACACTAAAATCAAGCACGAGAATTGACGAGTCCCAAGTGTCAACGTTACTGTGTGTTGCACTGAATATTTTTATTGCTGGGTGCCTGGGTGGTGGTTGTTGTTACAATAGTGTGACTGTAATTACGGATTAATATTTGCACAGGAGTTCATGAAGTGCCCTGTCTTAGAGCTTTTTACTGTGTGTAAAAAAAAAACCCACTTATGTTCACTGCTGGAAAAAGTTGGCTTAGTTGGTTATTATTGCTCTATATAATTTCAAATGGTTCTAAAGCAGAGAGAAGAGAAACATTTCTCATTCAAAGCACTGAAAGCAGTGATTTATGTTTTCTTTTTCAGGTTTGAAAACGCCATATCCAATACCCTGTACCATTCAATTTTATTTTATTTAATGACATTAATGTCAAAGATACAGGAGAGTGATAATACACACATAGCAGCCAATACAATCTGTTGTTCAATATCTGACTGCTTGTATTGCCTCATGACTGATTAAAAATTTGCCCTGTTGTGTGCAGTAGAATTTTGATGCATCGCAATGCATCGTAGAATCGAATTGAATCGAATCGTTACCTGGTGAATCGTAATCGAATCGAATTGTGAGGGCAGTGCCAATGCACACCCCTACTATGTACTCAATCGTTTGGTGTATGAACTTTACATGGTTATTTTGTCATTCAACATCAGAATCTGGTAGCCCCTCCCTCTCCACTACGTAATTAAAGCTGCGAGAGTCAAGTGCATGAAGTGTCCAACATTCCACACTTAATTTTTTCCGTTAATTTAGTGCATCATCCGGGTATTTAAAGTGCCCTTTTTCTTTTTGGAATTTTCAGTGTGAACACCCTACTTACACTATTTATACTTAAAAATGTCACAGAATAGTGCATAAGTATGCAAATTGGGATGCACCTATAGACTTTGGCATACACGCGTGTTACAATTTCCAGTTTATGTATAGTATAACCTATTTCCTTGCCATCTTACTATGAAGAAAACGAGAGCATGGATGTACATATATATTTGCTCAAATACCGTGCTGTGAAATGGGCTGATGGCGCAATGAGGCTGTGTGCATTATCCTATTTGCCAAGTTCAATGGTACATAAAAAAGATGGGTACAGTAAAAAGTGCTCAACATGTGGCTTTCGTTAGGGCAATGTGTCATACTGTATGTCAAGGCCTTATGTCCACTGTAAAGAATTTAACTCACTGAAATCACACTGAAATGGACTGATAGCAATAGGTGGCTCAGTGTGCATCGTCATATATGCTAAGTTCAATGGTTTATTAAAAAAAGATTTGTACAGTAAAAAGTGCTCAAAATTAGAATTAGAGCAGTTTGTCTAGTAAGAGGCTGAATTCAGCATTGGTCACTTATTGACACACGATATATAATGCAACACTTCCTAAAGTCCTCTATGTCTGGCTTGCAATAAAAACAGAATTGAATAAAGAAATTCAGCATTTCTCCGCCAACTGTAATGATGCAAATCCGACAAAGTGGTCTGATCCGACTGCAGATTGCGCATTATGTTTGTTTTCTTTATTTTGCAAAAAGCAAAGCATTTTGTTTTTATTGTGACTGTACACAAAAAAAAAGAAACTTAACAGATTATAATGATGTATAACACTTGCCTGAATGATAAAAAACGACAGTTATTTGAGTCTCTTTGGCACTGATAAGAAAAAAGCAAGCCGATCACGCCGGCAGACTCAAGAGGGTTAATAAAGGGTGCACTGTTCTTATGAAATGTACATTTTACTGTACCAATATTTTTTATATGAGACAATATAAATATACTGCCCTGACGAAATACAACTTTTTTACTGTACCAATCTGTTTTGCACCTATTGCACCATCAGCTCAGTTTGCGGCATGGTTTCTTGGCCAACACAGAGTATGCATTAGAGTGAACAAGAGGCCTTAAAATATGACGTCCGAAAGCAAAATTGAGCACTTTTTTCTGTAAAATATTTTTTTATGGACTCTTGCACATAAGGACAAAGAAAAACAAAGAACAAAGAAAATAGATTATAGTTAGTGCGGTCAACGTTTACACATCCAATTTTTTTTTCCCAGTTTAAAGGCGTTAAAAATATTTCCCGCAATTAACGCAGCACCTGTTTTTTATGTCATCCTTTGCTAGCGTTACATTATATCATCGCGCTCTTATTCATGCAAATGTTTTTAAACCATTCAAGCTCGACAAGACAAACGCACTGTCTGTGAATGTCCTGTCTATGTTACACACACACAACGCACAGACAGACGCGCGCCAGTATCGTGCACACAGACAGCGCACCAGAATCAAGTCCTCTTTTGCGCTTGAACGAACATTAACACACACAATTATGCCAAAATGTTTGTTTTGTTGAGTATCCTAAGAGCAGTCTTAAATGAGTTTAGTAAAGTCTTAAATGAACATAAAGAGTTTGTGAGATCTGCTTCATTTGTAGCAGCGGCTGATCTTAAAGAGACAGCAGCCACTAATGCTGTCTGTCATTAATGTTAATCAAAGAACAAAGGTAACAGAGAAAATGACTCACTGATCTTGACTAAAAGGTCACTTTAGGGGCTCTGTAGTTACGTGCAGTTTCTTTTTAACTATTTGTGAAATGTACTAGCAATTTCTGAGCAATTATTGTTTTACCCAATGTTTTTTTTTTTTCGTTTTCCTGAAGCTCAAACAGTAGAGCATGGCGCTAACAACGCCAAGGTCATGGGTTCGATTCCCAGGGAAAGCAAGAACTGACAAAAAATGTAAAATGTGTACCTTGAATGCAATGTAAGTCGCTTTGGATAAAAGCGTCTGCCAAATGCATAAATGTAAAATATTTACTGATGTGCAAATTAATTGCTCCCATTTGCAATTCAACTTAAACCATGTTGCAGGTACAGTAAAGTTGTACTTATTTCCCAAAGATGATTTCAACACATTTGGCACCTGGCAATTTGAGAGTGTTAAATTTGGACCCATGCATGTGGCCACTAATACCAGTCTGCCTGCGCCCACCTGTTTAACTCAGCACGGCTCTGTATGGACACACTTTCATCTTCTCCTTTCTACAGTTATACATTCGCTCTTTAACTCTTGAGCCAAGCCTCTCTCATTGTATTTTCTCCCTCTATCGCTACTATAACGTGTTATACAACTGCAGAAATGTCATGTGTACCATAAAATCTTTACAATGATCTGGAGATGCAATTAATGGGGGTGGTATCCTGGTTAGCAATGCAAATCAGATAATCAATTCAAATCAGATAACCAGCGAGCGACCAGAGCAACCCGAGGCAATTCAACACCTTTAATTATTCAAAGTGACCTCTCTAATTTTACTGATTATCGACAGATATTGATTATCGGTGGTTGGAAAGAAATGCTTCCAATTTTAAACACCACCAAGTCATTAAAGGGACATCCTGTGATCTTTAATTTGATGGTAGTTTGTGAGTAATTTAACTAATGACTCAACCTTCTTTTAGCCTGTGTACTACTGATACTTGTAAAATCCACATCAGCACTCATTACTGTGAGTTGCCAAACAACAGAAATGTATTTGTTGGGTTCAGGAGTGTGAATTTTCCATTTTTCCAGTTTGTGAAAAGTCTGTGATCAATTCCAAACTAGCAGAAGAAGGAAGAGACATTTTACAGTGTATAAAGAAACAGTTCACACACAAAAGAAAATTGCATATGACTCATGTGCTATATTGCAAAGTCTTCTGTGAGAGCTTGAATTCATATGGAGAGCTTGAAGTCATTTTGACCTTTTTTTACATGTACTGTGGAGTTTGACAGACATAGAAAAACGGTCATAATATTTTTGAAAACTATTCAATTTAAAAAAAAAATTTGGTTAACTATTTATTTAATTCGTTTTAAATGAAGGCACAATTTGTGCCCTACTCCTATTGGCCCTTTCACCATTTGTTCACAAACAGATACTTAAGTCCTGCCCCAAACTCAACAAAAGCCACTCAACAAACAGAACAACTGTGAAACCCTGCACAAAAACACAGCATTCACATTCTTTAGGAAAGTCAACCAAAGAATGGCACATTAAACTGCGAAAAAACACTTTACCTTTAATATTACAAATGTCAATGACATTTAAGGTTATTTTCAAAGCAAGCATTCAATCAATTCATAATTTCTCTCAAATATTGTTCACATATATGTCTAAATTTGTGTTAGTGAGCACTTCTCCTTTGCCGAGATAATCCATCCACCTCACAGGTGTGGCATATCAAGATGCTTATTAGAAAGCATGATTATTGCACAGGTGTGCCTTAGGCTGACCGCAATAAAAGGCCACTCTAAGATGTGCAGTTTTACTGTATTGGAGGGGTTCGGGGTGGTCCGAATCTGATGTGACCACCATTTGCCTCACGCAGTGCAACACATCTCCTTCGCATAGAGTTGATTGATTGTGGCCTGTGGAATGTTGGTCCACTTAGTGAACAATATTTGAGAGAAATAGGCCTTTTGTGTACATAGAAAAAGTCTTAGATCTTCAGCTCATGAAAAATGGGGGCAAAAACAAAAGTGTTGTGTTTATAATTTTGTTCAGTGCAGAATGAATCAACCTCATCTGAGTTCATGGTGTTAGTGGTATACACACCCTGAACAACAGCACTTGAGATTGTTTAGGCTTCAAGTGAGCTATTTATTACATATTAATAATGAATAATATGTGTTAAATTGTGAATAAAGTGAGATATTTTGACTTGTAAGATGATTGTCAATTGAAGACACAGTCAGAGATCATGAAGTATAGTATGCACACTAAGCCAAGTGCCAAAAATGAAAAACTACACAATGTCAATACAAGGGCAACATAAAAGGATTGCAACTTACATTTAAGTGATATTTTTCCAGTACAACAGTACATTAAATGAGGAAAAAATATATATTTCATTCATGATACTAGGAATTAAAAAGTTTCACTGGTTGGAGGGGAAGAAACAGGAATTTGAAAAGAGGAATTTGTGACGTCATCTGAAAATGAAGCTTCTTTTTGAAGTAGTGCAAATTGCTACATTTTGACAAAAGATTTTTAAGACAAACATTTCTAAATCCCAATTCAATTCTTAAAATTTTATTAAGGTTCCAAACAGGATTTAGAATTGCAATTTGGATATGGATATGAATATGACTTGAAATTCAAAGTAACTCTAATCTATCTCTAATAACTCATCCGTTATTGAAAATATAAAGATTAGAAAAGCAGTTTGATAATATGAAAATACATTTCTAATGTTGGCTTTTAACTTTTATATTTAACATATTTATGAAATAACATTTAAAGTGGTGGAAGAATACTTCATTTCCCAGAATGTTAAATGTCTATGAGTTGCATTTTAAATAAATTCCACTTCCTGTCATTTCAATTCAAATTCCTGTGGGATGTGGCAAATTCAAGTTCAAAGCTGAAAGCGAGTCAGTTCTTCAATTATGCATTTTACACAAACAGGAACCAGCGTTGTTATAGTTAACTAAAAAACTAAAAACCATTAAAAAAAATTGTTACTTGAAATAAAATAAATGTTAACTGAAAAAATATATATATAAACATTTATCATTTTAATTTAGTATAACTAAATAACTAAACTGAAATAAAAACAGTTTATATATTTAAAAAGAAAAGAAAAAATAAGTTTTAATATTTTAACTTTTTATATTTTCTTCATTTTAATTTGTATTAAATATGTCTATATAGGTTATTTGTTTTTGTTTCCATTTTAGTTATTCAAAAATATTAATAAAAACTAATAGTGTATGGCATAGTATAATATAATACAGTGTATAGTATAGTATAGTATAGTTGTTACATTCCACGCCTTTCCTGGACTCCATTTCCCAGAATCCTCCCTTGATTCCCTGCACCTGGCCTTCATCGTTAGCACTCCCTTTATATTGATCTCACTTCCCAACACTCCTGGTTCCGTTCTTGATTATGTAAAATTGTTGTTTGGTTATGTCCTGTTTTTCGGTATTCTACTATTATTTGAATTAAACCCATCTCTAAATTGAAGTCCGCATCCTGTTTACCTCGCCGAATAAACAGTTTGTAACAATAGTATAGTGTGGTATAGTGTAGTATAGTGTAGTGTAGTGTAGTGTAGTGTAGTGTAGTGCAGTTTAGTGTAGTATAGAATGATACAAAAATAATACTGCCAGAAATATGCATTAGAAAAGAAAAATTGTACGATCTGGATTTGTGTGTTTAGTGTGGAGAACGGTCACAGCATGAAGCCCTGCAGGAATTGACTGTCTATCACACGGAACATTCAAACAAGCTGCTTTAGAAATCTCATGACTCCAATACATCTCTCCAGCACAGACTGAGACGCAAATATCCGTGAGTGTGTGGGAGGCGGAAGTTTAACTTCTAGGGATCAATAGGGCCCCGGGGGGCCCGGCAGAGTTCCGCGTGCCCAGCACGAGGGCCCCGTGCTCCCTGGCCTCCTGAAGCGCAGGGCCACGGCACAGGGCACAGAGGAGAAGCGCTCTACTGCTTGTTTAACCTTTCATAAAACAGCCATTCCGTTGCACACACACACACACACCCAGGCAGGACATGCAATGTAAGCATTTGTGGATTATCTTGATATAGAGCCCCTCTTTCATTTTAAGAGCCCTTTATATCTTCTTTTCCGCACCTTCCACTTTATTTACTAGTTTTCCTGGAGGCAGCCTTTCTTTTACAATTACTGGCTCTGCTCCAAAGGTAGAGGAGGTGTCAGGCAGGGAATACGCTTCTGTTCTTGGCTACTTTCACTCTTTCTGTGTGGTTTTTCCCTGCCTTTCTATCTCTGTGCAGTTATTTAGTGGCAAATCCTTGAGAATGAGACATTTTATATCCATTATATCTACAGGTATCTTCAGAACTCAGATAGATTTTTTTCTCAGATAGCACATAAATCACCTTGAAAACTCTTCAGAAAGGTATAAAAATACACCCAAAAGGGAAGGAAAAGTGTCCAGTTTTTTTATGTTAAAATACTTTTTCCAATATTAATATGACAGTCAATTATAAATTAGACATTTGAAACTGCGTCATTGTGGCACAATTACTCTGTTTGTATGAGCATTGCGACATAGCAACATTGATTCAACCAATGGTATGAGTCTGGGATGGGACTACCTGGAGATAGGATATAAGAGACTGATTGAGAATCCTGCACTCTAAAAAACAAAAAGGTTCTATATGGCACCAAAAATGGTTCTTGGCTCATAATTAAAGGGGAACCTTTTTTAGTGCTATATAGCACCAATTTTGGTGCTTCAGCGGTTCTTCAGAGGTTCTTCAACGGTTCTTTGACTAAGGTACTATATAGCACCGCTGAAGAACTGCTGAAGAACCACTGAAGCACCAAAATTGGTGCTATATAGCACTAAAAAAGGTTTCCCTATGATTATGAGCCAAGAACCATTTTGGTGCCATATAGAACCTTTTTTTTAGAGTGTGTTTGAAAAAAAGTCATTATTTTTGCAATGTCATAGAAGTTACGCACTACACTTTTAAAAATGTCTATCATTGGTCTAGTCCAACACAATCAGATTGCTTTAATTATTTTGTTGACTGATGCGTAACACGAGAATTAACCTCATTGGTTCTTGCGGAGGCGCAAACGTGCTGTGTAATACTAGAATGAACCTCATTGGTTCTTGCGGAGGCGCAAACGTGCTGCGTAACACTAGAATGAACCTCATTGGTTCTTGAGGAAGCTCAAACGTGATGCGTAACATGAGAATGAACCTCATTGGTTCTTGAGGAAGCTCAAACGTGCTGCGTAACATGAGAATGAACCTCATTGGTTCTTGAGGAAGCTCAAACGTGATGCGTAACATGAGAATGATCCTCATTGGTTCTTGAAGAAGCTAAAACGTGCGGTGTAACACGAGAATGAACCTCATTGGTTCTTGCGGAAGCTCAAACATGCTGCTTAACACAAGAATGAACCTCATTGGTTCTTGAGGAAGCTCAAACGTGCTGCGTAACACAAGAATGAACCTCATTGGTTCTTGAGGAAGCTCAAACGTGATGTGTAACACAAGAATGAACCTCATTGGTTCTTGAGGAAGCTCAAACGTGATGTGTAACACAAGAATGATCCTCATTGGTTCTTGCTGAAGCTCAAACGTGATGCGTAACAAGAATGAACCTCATTGGTATAAAGTGATAGAGTCTCTTCAGAATATTTGGACTTAACCGCTCCATTAATATTAATAATTTTTACAATCTCTTTATGAACTTTTTGAAGCATCAAAGTGGTAGTTGCATGTCAACGGAGGGACAGAAATCGCACAGATTTAATCAACAAATAATGTATTTGTGTTCTGAAGGTTTGGAACGATACGAAAGTGAGTAATGATAGAATTTTCATTTTTGTGTGAGTACATTTCTCGCCTATAGCATAAGTGATAAACAGCTAGAATTCATATTGACGACACACCACCATTTGAACCTCAAAAACACACATTTAAGAAGAAACTGCTAAACTTCATACAGATTCCCTGAAATCACAGATTCTCCGCTAGCACAGAGGACAAGGGGGCGACGCAGTCTAGACTTCTAACAAGTCAATCCAGCGTGTCTGCACAGGGAACGATTGAAACAGAGCGACAGACAACTCTGACATGCCTCAACCTTTCAGTTTCCAGGTATTTGGACACACGGATATTGAAATAACAAACAGGCGATGGAGGCCGGGGTGATTGATGGAGTGAGCGGGCCAGACTACACCCTGCTGGTAGTCTGTGTGGCAATTCATTCGGCTGGTATTTCTTTCTGTTTTTTTCCCCTTAGTTAACAAAAGCCAGAGAAAAGGTCAAGCTGGTCTTGACTTGGTGGTCTATTGTATAAAAATAACCTTCACAGAGAATGGAAAAAGCCTATAGGACTCAATGATAAAAACAGATTTAAGATTAAAAAAGAGCATGTGGACATTCAGACAGATGTTATCGGCAGTTCACCCACAGACACTTTTATTCTGCTGTATTTTTACTCCCTGGAGTCACAGTTTCTGAGTGTGTGAGGATAGTTCTTTATACAGCACTGGAGATGTGAAGAACGTCAATATGAAGAACGCCATACCTACATGTCAATATTAAGAGCACTAGTCAGGCTGTGCTGATTAACACCTAAGTGTGATTGGATAGTAATGATCTTAGTAATCCTATGACTACCCGTTCTTGAATCAAGCTCTGAAACTTTCGACTCCATGTGGTGAAACAGATCACAGCTTTTTATTGAACATGTTCAAAGCTGGAGATCAGCTCACCCAGCCGAGCCACAGACTAAAGTGGCCTTAGGCTATTTCAGACGTCTGGAAAACATATCCTTCGCCAATCTTTATCATTACATTTCCTTCATTTCATATAAAATATGGAAATATGATCTGTTCGGATCCCCTGCTTCTACATTCCTTTCGTTTTATGAAAACACTAGGGGTGTAACGATACACCAATGCCACGGTTCAGTTCATGTCACGGTTTTGGAGCCACGGTTCGGTTCTGTTTGCTGTGGAGTCATGGTTCATGGTGGGCACCAGCAATAATTTAACTTTATACATCGGCTTCACGTTTTCTTTAGAGCAGTTAACATACCTGATTAAACGAAATAAATGAAATGAATGTCTGCACTGTATACTAGTCAGAAATAATCTACTCATTTTACCATTTACCACAATGTTTTAAAAAAAAAATATTTCATAAAAATGTATGACACACACACGTAATGTCATACTGTAGCCTAATTAACAAACAGACCTACTTATTCGGTTTGAATATCGTTACACCCCTAGAAAACGCCTTTCAATCTCATTAAATAAAATGTATAATACTATTGTTTTATATCTAATTTCATATAAAATCAAACATCATATGCGTGTGTTTTTTGTTTTTTTTTGCGCTTTAATTTTTTAATATATTTTGTTTAATTATATTAGACTGTGCCAGATGATCTATGGCTTACGCAAATCATTGACAAAGGCCACATTAAAATGAAAGATTTATGATCAATTTCAAGTTCATTAAGTGCTATAAAGCTTCCCATGACAAGACGAGTGACTCTAAAACCTGTAACCCCATTTCACAACTAAACACAGTGACACTGTTTTCATGATTTGTGGTATTTTTCTATGAATAACGTTTACATGACTGTTCAAAGAGGATTGATGACTCTCCCTTGTAATGCATTGGTATTTAGCAGTCCAACTACATTTTCATGATTAATATTGGAAATGAAACCCTTGACCAGATCCAAGGTCAGCTAAACATTCAAGTCAGTGCTGAAACAAGAAGAGCCAGTAGGGTTTAAAACGCATTGAGACTTTATAGTGAGAGAATATGTATGACCATGAGAAACATCGCAGGAGCCGCACACACACAAACAAACACACACACACACACACACACACACACACACACACACACACACACACACACACACACACACACACACACACACACACACACACACACATGACTGTATAGGACCATATAATACCACAAAACACTGTTTTGGGTAGGTATCTTTAACTACACAACTAGTCAGCGAGGATATCCAGAACCTCTTTTAACTCTTTCCCTGCCAGCGTTTAAAAAAAAAAAAAGTTGCCAGTCACCGCCAGGGTTTTTGATAATTTTCACAAAAATGTAATGGCCCATAGAATATTTTGTTGTATGAATATCTGAGCATGAAATGTATCAAAAGAAAGACTCTCTGCTTTAAAAAAAAAAAAAAAAAAAAAAACACTTTATTCTTAGCCTGACGTCGTCATACTCAATTCTAGTCAGAATATGAGTCTTATGCTGCTCCGTTGGGCTGTAATTATGGGGCGTGTTTCAACCGAACCAGGAAAGACCTCAATTGGATAGACCTACAACCAATCAGAGCAACGGAGCGACGCATAACGTTAGTTGTCAAATGTCAACAGAACTCAACTGCACTGTGTTGCCATGTCCGCGGGTTGAAGCGACCCCAATTATGTGATATACAGACCCAGGAATACGATTTTTAGCTGCCAGCCCTGCCAAAATAACACATATTTTACCCCCCAAATGCCTTTTTTCCCGGAGAACCCCCCCCCTGGAAAGCTATTGGGCTTGTTTTTGGCTAGTTTTGAGGAACGTTAGCAATTTGGGCGGGTCTTGTTGTAAAAACATGGCAACCCTGTCTGCACGCACGCTGGAATAAGTAGCCTAACGTTAGAAGAAAAATATGAGTGTAAACGATCTTTGCCGGTGTTGTAAAAAAAAGGATACACAGAGTTTACTTACCAACACGATCATCATTTCTGAGAGAAATAGTAAAGGTGAATGCATATACGAACAAGTTCTCCGTTTAGGATTAGAACAAACTCAACCCAAGCGCCTTTGATGACGTAGATGATTACGCTACTGTTTATCATCTGTCCATCATCGTCTAAAGCCCGCCCTGACAATTTCATTGGTCCGAACAGTTTCTGTTCGGGCATAATTACTCCTCTACCGATCAAGTCCAGACCGAACTGCCCGAGTAAAAATGTTGTGGGCGGGGCTAAGTTCGGCTGGCATCCAGGCTACTTTATTCTAGCTTCATGCATTTCTTTTTTTTATCAATACTTGAACATGGGGAACATGGGGAATATTTTGAACAAAAAGTTGAGAAAAATCAAGTTTTTGTCAAAGACTACATCCAGATCAGATTCAGAGCGATGATCAAACACAGATGGAGTAGATCGAGTAGATCCATCAACACCCCTAATGCTAGCACAGTCCTATAGCTCGTCCTGTGTCCACACTTCATTCACTAACATTAGATAGTTATAATTTATATGTTTAATGTTGATGATCACGTTATTTTACATATGCATATGATTACATACGATCGCTTGTCTTCATCGCCTGTGTTTTAATCAGGAGATTCTGTACTCATTCAGAAGATGCGTAAAAGCGCCCCCTAGTGTATAACCGTGAAAACACGGAAACACAGAAAAGTCAGCATTTGGCGAGGAATCGTTTTCTCACAAATAATGTAAAATTCTGTGTTCGGCGGGGAAAGAGATAATGATTTACTGAATGAGGGATACATTAGACAGATTCAAACTGATAACTGAGCTACATGACATGCTAAAAAACACAAATACATGAGACTGGTCAGGTCCCACATGCCTGTTACAAAGAGAAAAACATATGTGTGTGCAACAAATTATTGTCTGTAATTCTAACTATCTGTACCAATAATAATAATGATGATGAATTTTCCCAGTTAAAAAAAATTATAAAATAAAATAAAGAAATTAAATTGAAATAAATGAAATTGAATAATAAAAGTACACACTTCATTAGTGCATGCTATTTAAAAGTTATTTTTATCTTTTATAAAACATGTATTATCTGTACCATTAAGAATGTTTTATTTTCCCATTATTCAGTGAATGATATAATAATAAAAAAATTTTTTTTTAATTAATTAATTAAATAAATAAATTAAATATAAAATTGTACACACTTCATATGGGCATGGTATTAAAACAAATATGTGTCTTTCTAATTTTTCATTAAAAATGTATAATCATCTACTATCTATACCAATATTAATGATTTAATTTCCCAGTATTCAGTGAATAAGATAATAATAAAATGACAATGATAAATTATCTTGAAGGTTATAGTCAATTGTATTATGCTCATACACTGCTTATGTGCTTTATTACATATTTTAGTCTCAATCATACATTTTTGCTTGCATGCAAAACAGAATAGGTGTAGAGGAAATATATGAAAAACAGTCTGTGAAAGGAAAATACGCAAGTGTACAAAAAACAGGATTCTGTACAGGGGGAGGGCATCAGCGTTGTGTGAGAAGCAACGTATAAAAACCCTGATATTTTATAATAAAAATCTGAAACATCTTGTGAATGCCGCTCTTCCCTTCAGCCAAAGCTGAACTGATAAAGAGATTGACCGGTGCAAAACCAGATGACTGACAGACAATGAGTAAATTCTAACATGATATAATAAATCAAAAATATATATATTAGAGCATTCCTTCATTAGCGCATGTTATTAAAAATAATATTTGTCTTTGTAATCTTTCATCAAAACATACTATCTTGCTCTGTCTCTGAAATAACATGTAATACCCACACGATTCACTCAAATCCTGATGGATAAAATATTAAATAAAGTCACGTCCCATATATTTTCACTAGGAAACGTCACATCACAAAAACTAAAATGAGTAAAACGAGTTGGGAATGCCGTTTCATGTCCATCTCTCACTGTGGAGGGTGAAGCCGAATGAATGTCCATCTGAATGAAGCGCTCTGCTTACCCTAGCTAGGGTGGACGTTCACGATGCTGTTTCCTTCATCAGTGCTTGTAACCTTGCAATCCTGAGCCAACATGAATCGTTAAGCGCGGCGTTTGAAGTTTTTAAGCTCCTACAACGAGCATCAAATATATTCCAGAAACTACAGTAAATTCAGAGCGCTCGCTATAATTACTGGAGGATCAAAACCTGAAATCCTGCTGCATACAGAACTGGAGCTCATTAATGTTGACAGGTGCCGCACACCTGCTGTGCTGTTTTTACCTGTGCTTGATGGCCAATGATGTGGCATTACAGCACTTGAAAGCACTTTAGATATGATTAAGAGCTGTATGCTTTTAAACTCTCTGGGAAACATTAGAATAACAAATGTGTTGCAGATGCGCATTTGGTCAGTGGCAGTTTTCTGAACTGAAACCAACAGAAATGTAGTGGTTCTTTTTGGTCACCATAATATTACATCAAATATTACAAGGCAAATCTCGGCTCAGAAGTTAAATCCCTCAGTCACAGGGAGCAAAGAAGAGCAGCATGCAGGGAGCAAAACTCCCACAATGCACAGCAAGTGACCGCTAATCCACTCTAGAGTACAGCTGCCATACTGCAGGGCTCTTAAACCGTCCACACTAATATTAGCAGACTGATATTATTATGAAATATTATCATCATTTTAAGGAACATCCCTGGAGTTCAACATCTCCATCTGTGCTCAGTAGGGTGGACATAAGACAAAAAGGCAACCTGGCAAGACCAAGACCATTTATAGCCTGTGAGACTGAAGACGCCAGCTCTAATATATATATATAATAGTATATACTGCACAGGATTTAATAAAGCTAGTATTTCATTATGAACATAGACTTCAAAAGCAATTTTTTGGAATTTAAATGCAAATTTTAACTTGCATATTATATCTTTGGAGGAAAAAGTTGGGTAAAAAGGTTTGTCTAAAATTGGTGAGCTGAATTTAGTAACCTCACACATTTCTGTCAACAATGTGTGTGTGTGTGTGTGTGTGTGTGTGTGTGTGTGTGTGTGTGTGTGTGTGTGTGTGTGTGTGTGTGTGTGTGTGTGTGTGTGTGTGTGTGTGTGTGTGTGTGTGTGTGTGTGTGTGTGTGTGTGTGTGTGTGTGTGTGTGTGTGTGTGTGTGTGTGTGTGTGTATAATGACATTCTTCACAATTTCTTTTTTACATCATTTAAGTATCATTTAATCGATGTTACTTTTATAGTGTTACATTCATGTACTTGTTTTATTCATGTCACTCCATTACAGGATCTATTTCTGTATCCATGTTAGTGCACTATTGTAGAACAATATGAATAATGATTACAAATACAGTACTTACATTCTCTATCATTTGATGCGGACTACGTTCAATTAGCTCTGACAAGCAAAATCCTTTTCAATACGTATATAAAGTAGGGATCTGCGTTATTAATTAAAATGTTATTAATATTCAAATGTGACGAGATTTCCTGTTGAGGTGAAAAGCTCTCGTGATATCGCCATGATGGAGCGTGAGGGTGAAATTAGAATAGAATGTGTCACTGCTATGTTTATATTGCCCACCGCAGCAACTCCTCCACTGTCGTTTTACTAATAAAAAACATTTAATTTAGTTGGATAACAGTCGTTTCAACAACTTTAAACTAGTGTAAATGTCTGCTCTGCTCATCCAGCACGAGAGTTGCACACAGTACAGCAGGAATCACAGTTCAGTGATCACGTGACAAGAGTAAGGTGAGATGACTGACAGGACCATGGACCAAGGATTTTTTGCATAACAGAGCCTAAGCGTCTAATAAATATCTTTTCTTGTAGAATGCGCGCTGAGCACCCCCACTCCCTATACACAGAGTACATGCAATCGCGAATTTGAAAGCGAAAGTAAAACGCAAGCTCCCTGATGTGCGCAAATTAGGCTACATCAAGTAGCCTGTCTATATCAAACCTATCTGAGGCTGGGCTGTGTAGTTGTAACCCCCTCTTAGCTCTGGCCTCTATTGGGGCTTTCGCACTGGGTAGTTCTAGGAACTAGCCTCTAGGGTGGTTCCCCAAGAACTAAAAGTTGCCCAAGGAACATTTTCCTGGTTGCAATCGCACCATCAGTAGGAACTCTGAAGTGGAGTAAGTGATGTGTTGTTGCGACTTTTATTTTGACGGTGTGGCGGACCATTATTTTCAGACGCCGCTGAGAACGCCAGAGCCTGAGCACACAGCTCTCTCTTTCTCCATCTTCATTAGTTTATGATCTGTTTAACAGTCCTGTGTAACACGTTTTTAGATAGAACTTTTATACAAAGAAAGTAGACCGTATATGATAAAGTATTAGCGTTTGCCATGTGGTTGAAGTACACTGTCGCTAGCTTAGCAGAAATACATAGTCATTCATGTTTTGCTTGGTCCCGTCAAAGTTGCGTTGGATTTTCTCTTTAGCGTAGAGGTTGAGAGGTCCATCTATCACTGTTTTCCATGTTCGTAGAGTTAGTTTCTGGAGTAAATATGTAGGCTATAATCTGTGTGTGTAGACGTGTTTTTTGCGTGTGTTTAGCCAATCAGCGCACACTTACATCACTGGTAGTTCCTTCTGTGCTGGGTTAGACCCTACTCTGAAGTAGGAGTTAATTACTAGTTCTCCAAAAGGAGTTCCTAGAACTAAAATAGTTCCTAGTTCCTGAGGTGTGAACACGCTAAACTCCGGGTACTTCCACCAATTGTTCTAGGAACTAAGAAAAGGTTCCTCGGGTGCGAAAGCCCCTTATTTTTGGTCTCTTGTTGCATTTTGAATATTGAGAGAGTACTTAGCCAAACTTAAAATTAGCCAATAATATACTCACCCTCAAGTTATCCTAGGTTTATGACCTTCTTTCAGACGAATACAATCAGAGTTATATTAAAAATGTCCTGGCTCTTCCAAGCTTAATAATGGCATTGACTTGGTGGGTCATTTTTGAAGTCCATAAAAGTGCACCTATCCATCATATAACTGCTCCGGGGGTTAATAAAGGCCTTCTGAAGCGAAGTGGCACAGTTGTGTAAGAAAAATATCCATATTTAAAACTTTATAGATTAAAATAACTAGCTTCCGGCGGCGCTAAAAGAGTAACCCCTGACGCGATGGATTGTGGATAGGGCTGGGCAACAAACTAAACCCCCTTTCTCTTATATCGAAATTGTTCGCCATTTCTCTTTAAAAATTCTCGTTTTAGATTTCTAATTCATGACCGGTGTTTTGTTTTGCTCTATCCTCTGCATTCGTCAATATGCATTCGTCAAGGGTTCAAGACTTGCGTTCCGCTGACCGCCGGAAGCTAGTTATTTTAGTCTATTAAGTTTTAAATATGAATATTCTTCTTACTGTGAATACTGTGAAAAAATCTTGTCTGGTCTCGTTCTCGTGAGCTAAGTGTCTCGTCACACCCCTAATATAAAGCGTGTCATAGATGTACACCTGACAGTCAGGAAGGACAAAGTTGGTAAGCAAGATAACATACAAAACAAATGGACATGCCAACTCACTTATGCCTGAGACTCACAATCGCACTTGCATGACAAATCCAAACCTTTTTGGCCCGTTTCAATTCTGTACCGAAGTGAGCAAAAGCATCAAAAATCATTACACACGTAAACCCTGACAGCCATATTACTTACTGTTCCATTAAAGCAGATTAAAACTCACTCAACCAGTCAACTGTGACATTCAGCAACCTGTTTATTCATCTATTTAGAGTTTGAGGGGTATGAACTCCTCTCATTTACCCTGATGGAGGTAATCAATGGTGTTCTGTGTCCTGAGGTGAGCTCTCCGAGAACAGCAAGTATCCGGAAGTCTATAAGGTCAGTCTCTAGGGAGTGATCTTTCTCAAACACAGCGGTGCGCGGCAGCGTTTTTAAGAATCTCTGACATGTAAGCGATCCGCGGGCCACACATTCAGAATACATTTCACATGACTCTACTGCCTGTCTGATTGCAGGGGACACATGAATCGCTATAAAATTGTCACCAGTAAATAACTGCTTGTGTGAAATGTCAATATTATGTCGTTGTTTTTTTTCTCTCTGAGAGTGATTCGGCTCTTGATTGAAGATGGCATTTTGAAACAGTGTGGCCAGATACTGCTGTCACTTCCTCTACTGCTGTGACACAACTGTCCAAACTGCTGAGTCCAGAAGAAACGATTCTGAGTTTACCCCACTACCTAGATAAAGAGACTCTTGGCTCTTTTTGTAGCCATGGATACTTCAGGTCATTTTACTTTCTTGCTATCCTTTTGTCGCTTTTCTATTGGTAGCTGGTTTAGCAAGAAACTAACTCAATCAGTCTCCACTAGTATAGTCAAAGTGACCACTACCTACAATTAGGTTGACCCTACTGGGATAAACCGGTAGATGGTAGTAGTCACTTCAGCTATGCTAGTGGGGGGACTGGTTGAGTTAGGTGACAATGTTAAAAAATTCACATACTCAAAATTAGGAACATCTGTTTTCTTAATCAATATTTTCAAACAATGTAAGTTTATAAGGGTGTTTTCACACTTGGTCCTTTTCAGGGATCTGAGCCCATATGTGAACACTGTAAACGATATCAGACCCCTTTAAAGTGAACCGAATCGAGACCATCTCGGGAGGTGGTCTGGGTATGGTTTGAGCTCATCTTATGGTACGGTTCGCTAAAAACACACAATCTGAACACAAACCGCTCTGGGCTCACTTGATTTTTCCGCTCGCGAATTCCAATGTAGTTTGGTCTTCATTATTTGTTCACAACTTACACGTTTATTGCAATTTCAACCACTTCCGAACTCTGTAAGAGAGACGTGTTACACGCCTTGCCAGTTAAAATGGTTTTACGAGCGCACACACCTAAAGCGCATGCACAGAAGCTTTAGATGCACTAAACGGAATTATCTTTAGCGTCTTATTGCAAAGTGTCAAAATGACACAAGGTTCACATAAACAGGTGGTTGTGTCTTAAGTGAATGTAAAAATCTGCAATACATTACTGTAGTACTTAAAGTGACAGTAGGCTAGCCTAATATAAGAATCAGTAGAGTACATCATACAGTGAAGAATATGCAGTTTAAATTATTCATGCGATTATTCAATTTCTTACTTGAATGCTGTTTTTAGGCATACCAACTTCACCCTGGAAATTTAAAACAGTTTTATTAATTTTCCGCGAAAAAGCACTCAGTTTATACTCACAAGCTGTTTGAGAGGCGGCTTTAAGTGTGTGTGCTCTGGGTAAGAGCGCACAGAAAAGAGAGCACGCGAGTACTACCGATTTCTTCAAAATTGCTAAATGTTTAAATTGACAAGTCCTGCATATGATAAACTTTTGTAACATTGCAACAAAAACACGAGCGAAAGTCTTGTATCGCAGCGTGCAGCTCGGTTGTACAGAAGATGTGGTGATGTGAAGCCAGGTGCGCATTTTGAAAGACGTGATAGCACTGAATCACTCTCGCTGTTTGTGAAATTATGTCTCACAGAAAGTTTTCAAATGACTGATGTTATCTGGTAATCTGTGTGGATTAATTTTCTCATTCAACCAACAAACTAATTGAATAAATGTTTGCAGGAATTTCTCGCCTTATAAGCGCGAAACCTGCGGGAATTATTAAAGTAATGCGCAATACCAGTGCCGGAATTCAAGCACTGAGACAGTATATATGCATCGATCAAAATATTTACATATGTACAAAAGAGTACAAGTATACATATAGACTTTTCTGTCAGTATAAGTCAAGTATATTTAAGTGTAATTTGAAGTATATTTCTGAGAAGTACAAAAGTAGACTGAACGTATACTTTCTTATTTGTATTTTAAAAGTATACTACTAGCCATGGGTGTCACTAGGCCCTTTTTAGGGGGGCTTAACCCATAAACTTCTGCCTGAAAAATATGTGATTAACCATTAAAACATATGAAACTTGCGGGAGGCTTTGGCTTCATCCCGTCTTTTAGTCTGCGTTACTCAGCGTGTTCTTCAATCTGCAGCGGCTCCGAGCAGAGCGTACGTCAGAAGCAGAAGTGTGTGCGTTCATCTAAGCCGCGATGGTCTGTCACCGCTCGTCAATGTCAAAATAATTAAGAAAACCAATCAAATCAGAGTAGGCGGGCTTTATGTTCACACAGAAGCTGATGAGGCTGAGCGTGAATTTTAGCAACACGACTCGACGTCAAGTGCGAGATATGCAAGTAGTCAAACCATAGGTCGTAAAAAATAGCTAAACTCAACATTTCATATTTGACAGCTGCTTCTTCAAGTCAGAAATGTTAAACAAATGACAAAAATATTCAGCCAAATTAATAAACTTTTGTCTAATTTCGTCATTCTGAATTGGAAATTTGCCTATGTAATGTGATTTATAATGTAATATTACCAAAGCAGTTTTCTTCAGATTAGGCATAAGATTAATAATGAATGTGTACATATTGTAAATTAATTTAATTCCATTTATAGCATTCAGTAAATTAAAAAAGCTCAGCTTTTTTCAGCCTGTATTGGGCATAAGATTAGTAATGAATGTGTGCATATTGTGAATTAATGTAATAAACTTTGTTACCTAGCTTTCCTGGTAGCCTTCAGTAAATTATTAACGCGTCTACGAAAATTATTAATAAAACAAATATCAGTTAACCATATGTTTACTTTCTTCGCTGATAAAAATGGAAAAACTATATCAGTCAAATCTGCCCACGTGGTTTTCAAGATATATATTTTTGCCCTTCAGAACATCTTAAAATGCACATATGTAGATCATAGAAATCAAAATTTCCTCTGGGGAGCATGCCCCTTGACCACCCCTAACTACCTCACATTTGGGATCTCAGTGATTATAACCCTGCCTACAATCCTGGTTATGATTAAGAGATGTACATGCAGAATAAGGCATTAATATTTGCTTTATAAGTACCGGTATATTAATTCGTTTTTTGTAAGAATTGGACTAAAGTGTTACCATTTTTTTCATACCCACACTGGGGGCTGAGCCCCACTAAAATGAAAATCCTAGAATCGCCCCTGCTACTTGCGCACTGGAATAAACTTCTGTTTTGTAAAGGTTGACGAAAAATACAAGCTTCACATTTAAATCCTGGCGAATAACTTGCCCCATAGACTTTCATTGTCTGTCCATTATTGTACATGCAATTTTTGTTTTTGTTTTTACAAACTGATGGATAAGCCTGTGGAAATCGATAGAGCTTAACTTGTTGTTTTTTTCCATCAGGGTTTGCATATACCACAAAACTGTGGTATGAACTGACTTCAGCTGAACAACAGCCGAAATGCATCTTTTCCTGTTATCCAGGCCCGGTTCTACGGGGGTGCAAGCACCCTCAAACGCAAGCAAAAGCACTCTCAGTTGATACTGTAAGAATATTGGCGAAACAGATTTGGCAGATTTGCAAATTTGTGTTCGAGCTCTGGAGAGCGTCAAATCCATCTATTTACAGCATGTTTTTGTAGCGGTGAGTAATGTAGCCAATCACAGTTGATCTCTTGAATGCGATCAGGGGTGTTTAAGTTAGTCAGAATCTCACCGCTCAAAACGTTAATGTTAATGCAGGCTCGTGAAACCTCTCATTATCAAAGTCAAGACACGATGTAAGTAAGAGATTTATTGTTGACATTTTTATAACGTAACTCTGTGAGATCACGATGAACTGACAAAGCAACAGCATTTTAGTGATCATATAGCGATCTTGGCTCACTTTCGAGGCTACAGTCTATAAAATTCATTGAATAAAACTATTGTTGCTAAGAGGACTGACGGCCAATTGCATGCTGCCAAGTTTCGGAAGTGATATCTAAATATAAAAGCTGGATTCACTCTGCACGAGACAGAAATATCCTCCTGTGACCCAGAATAGAGGTTTAATAGAGGTTTAATAGAGGTTATTTAGCGAATTTCTCTGACACCATACACAGTTTTAAGTCTGGATATTCTTATGAAATGAGACATTTTTATGAAAATATTACTACACGTCTTTTTACATGACCTATTGTCCTAAAACACATTAATATGCAAATTCGATACAATTAGATGCATTGCATAGAATGGGAATGGCATTTATGGCCATGTTTTACACACATGTTGCGTAAAGTAAAATGGTATGTCAAATTATTCTGTTATCTTTCATAACATTAAGAATCATCTTTATGCAAAGTTTGGATTTTTTTTTAAAGCTTGAAGCATAAAAATTTATTGGTGATTGAAAAAACAATCCCATTTTTTTGTCTATTCATGTCTTAATTTTCTCAATAAACAGTTCTGGTGTCCTCTATGGAGCAGAGGATATAGCATATAACACAGGATTTTTTTTTTTTTTTAATATCCATTTGTTTTTTATGCTCCAAACAATGTAATGACCTAAAAAAAAAGCGCATTAAATAATGCATGAAAGCAATGTAAAGGCAGATTAATAGATTAATAGACAAACATTTGTAGCAAAATATTTTTGAAATTCCAATTATTGGTAAAAGCGATGACTTGCAAATAAATAATCATACATTTCTCACAGTACACTGCTATGGTGGAGCCGTTGCTTGGCCTGCACTTTACTAGAGCACCCTCAGTAACTTCAGAAGCACCCTCAGAGATTTGATTCTGTAACCGGGACTGCTGTTATCACTCCAAATCTAACAGCCTGTACTGTATAAAGCGCTATATAAATAAAGGTGACTTGACAACGAAGTCTATTTTTTGCTGTGCTCCATTACACTGCTCATGATTTGTTCAATTCGGTGCAATTAAGACCAAATGTGTGTTACACTGAGGTGATCTCTCCCTTGCACATGTTACATGAGTTGAGGAAAGTGCTTTTCCCTGTATCACTGGCCTCAACACTATCTGACCATTAACCGTTTTGACTTTAGCTCGATCTCTGAACGCTCTCTCTGCCTACACATCCTCAAAAAAGAGAGGGCGAAGCAGAACAGAAACAAATGTGCCAATCTGTCAGGCTAAATTCAGGCCCATCCTCTAGTCTTGACACGAGCGTGCACGGCATCAGTGTGTGGGTGATCTGCTAATGGAGACCTGAGAGGTGAACTTTACATCAGTGCTTCAATATTAATGCAGCTATAGCGCGAATGAAGAATTCACAAATCACATAACAGCTGCAAAGAGAAACACCAGAGCTGACGCTGTCAGCAGTTTATCTGTGTGTTAGCATTACATTTTTCATTCTCTCTCCTCACTGTTAAATATCTCCGGGCCTGTGGAGTAAAAGACGATCAGGTAAAAGGAGAATAGATTCTGAAAGGAAGACTAATTTGTTAAATGTGAGGTTTACTAGTGTTGTTACCTCGTTACTTCCACCTGCTATTGAATTTCATACCATTTTAAGTCCACTTCCTTAGTATGTGCCATATTTTGTTTGCTGCAATCCACATCCTTGAATACTCTTGTAGCAGCAAAACGTTGCTTTTTTTTAACACGCACACTTCCTTCAGTAGCCCTGGATCATGCCATAGGAAATGGTCTATTCTTTCCAGAGCTTGAGGGCTAAAATAATGCATCTAAAGCATGTGAAATCATGTGAAAGCCAGAGAGAATGAGACAGAGAGAGAGAGAGAGAGAGAGAGAGAGAGAGAGAGAGAGAGAGAGAGAGAGAGAGAGAGAGAGAGAGGCAGGCCCAAGGCAGCCAAACCTCTTTTGTGCAATATCTAGAAATAATTCCAAGGTCGACTTTCTTGGTATCGAGGGGTTTGGAATAAACACAGCACTAATTAGCCCACATGTGATACAATAGGCCTATCTCAGATTAGCCTGATGACTAAAGAGAGTCTCCAAACTCTATTATTCTCCTGCTGTCATGCCTCAGTTGAGAGGATGATGGTTTTAGTGATCAAGGTCTCCATGATCCACAGCGATGCAGGGTCAAATCCTGATCGCATCAAGGTAAATGAACAAATAAGAAAAGAGGAATAAAGGCCAGTATCATAAACCATTGATGGTAAAATCATTAAAGACGGAATACATTTTCAATACAAGAATTCACAGGAATAATAACTCCCGTTCCTTCATGTTCATTTTTCTGTCATATCCAAATACCAATGCATGAATAAAACGAGTTGAAAGCATATATGTAAAAAAGGTACAATAAAAAAGCTTCCTCAGTTTATAGCTGTCATCATGTCTGATAGCAAACAAATGAAGATGCATATAAATAGGAACTAGAACTAGAGATAATTCGATTTTCAGTGAGCTAATTTGACAGTTTGCCAAGCTAAAACTATGAGAATTACCTTGACAAAACTCAATTAACAAAAACATCTCACTGCACAAATATGTGGAACACTGTCTCTACTTCAAGTTACAGACAGAAAAGAATTCTCTAGATCCGAGAGAGGAACACAAAGCACAATAAATTAATTCATGAATTAATAAAGATACAGATTGGCAAGATTTCTCTAGATCCGAGAGAAGAGCACAACTTTTTTTTAAAAATATAAAATAAATAAATAAATAAATAAAGATGGACCAGATTTCTCTACATCCAAGAGAAGAATACAAAGTATATTTTTGTTTTAATAAAAAATTTAAAAATCAATAAAATAATAAAATAAAATAAAATTAATAAAATAATAAAATAATAAAATAAAAAAAAAAATAATAAAATAAAATAAAATAAATAAAATAAAATAAAATAAAATAAAATAAAATAAAATAAAATAAAATAAAATAAAATAAAATAAAATAAAATAAAATAAAATAAAATAAAATAAAATAAAATAAAATAAAATAAAATAAAATAAAATAAAATAAAATAAAATAAAATAAAATAAATAAAATAAAATAAAATAAAATAAAATAAAATAAAATAAAATAATAAAATATTGGTAAAAATTCTAAGACATCAATGCTTTGGCTCTCTGGGCCCAAGATTCTCATCTTTAATGAATATTTTGAACGTTAAGGATTTTTTTCTTTAACACATTACTATGGTTGTCTCGATGGAAATGTAACTGTTCCAAAAAAGTATTGTCTGGACCTCCTCTGGGAAGGAAAAAGATACCGGACGTTTTGGAATTGAATACCCCTGATATTTATAAGTGTCACAAATGGACTGATAACTGCATTATCGTTGAAAACAATTAAATCTGATCGGGTGTCACTCACAACTGAAGTTCTTCTCCAAAAACAAAACAAAAAAACGTTCATCTGAGTGACACTCCCCCGGACAGTACACAAGTCCTATTGATGGCAGACAAAGCCGACTGTGTCCACGTCCCCCGCCCCACCCGCACAGAGGACTCTAGGGTCCGTCAGGGACAGGCTCATATACTGCAGTGTGGACACTAAACGGCCTATTCTCAATGCAATCAATGTCTCATTACAGCCCACCGTTATAAATCTGAGCCCTATTTAGTCTGGGGATTAAAGGAAACAGGCTAGAGCAACACACATCGACGTAAATACATCAAAAACAGATGCATGCAGAGACACGCACCGACGGCCTCTCACATATTACCCTGCATTCAAAAACAGACACGAGCTGGAGCACATATATGCATACACATGCACACATGAAGTCAGACTTGTGTGCACTCTTCCGCTAAGTTAAAGAAATGGTTTACTCAAAAATAAACAAAATGTGGAAGAATATGGACACTTTTCATTGTAGAAATAAATGACAACTTGGGAAGTCTAACTCAAAAAAGACTTGATGATATCATAAAAGTGATTCATGGGCTATATTCCAACACGTATAAATATAATACATATTTAGAATTTGTCATATAATAGCTTTAGGTGTGGAAAAGGCTGAAAGTCCTTATCTTTATTAAGTCTTGGGGCCAGATTTACTAAACAGGCAAATTAGCGTGAGAGCGCAATTCCAAAAAAACACAGTTGGGAGTGGGAAGTTCAGCACGTGATCTACTGACAACACGCAAATAAAGCACACAGACACAGCCGGATCATTTCCATAATGACCAGTGCAATCTAACCGTAAGCGTCTGGTTTAAGACCTGCTTTTTTGGGCAGTAAATAATGGTGCAAACATCAGTTGACAAGGGCAAACGTTAGTAAATCACATTGCGTGATACATTTAACTCTCTGAGGTCGGCAGAGCCTTCATCTCGGTTTTTTTTGTTTAGTTTTTTTTTAGTGTGAAAGAGACTCAAAAAACTCAGTTGATTTTGGTCATTCAGGCAAGTGTTATACATCATTATAATCTGTTAAGTTTCGACTTTTATTTGTGTACAATCACAAGAAAAACTAAATGTTGTGCTCTTTGCAAAAACAAACATGATGCGCGATCTGCAGCCTGTCTCTCAATGAAGGTCATTCTGATACTCTTCAGAAAATCAACTGTACTCTCCTCCCATGAATTTTGCGTCTGAAAGGGAAACTACAACAAATGCATATGCAATAAGTTCAGCCGCAAAAATAACCCTGTCCACACCTTTTCAGTGCAAATTTTTCACTGTGTGTCTTTAGTAAATTCTGACAGTAGTTTAACACCAAAGAGGGTTTTGCGGTGGCACAAGCTGTTAGTAAATCTGGCCCTTGATGTCTGATCCGTGAACAAATTGTTCGAGTCAGATCTTCGATGAATCATTTGATCCAGTTCAAAGCTGATCTGAATGATTTAGTTCTTTAGTTCAACTCACTGACTCCGAGTGATAATGTCTTCTGAAAACCTGGAGTTACATGGATTTCTTTATGATATGTTTATGTTCTTTTGAGTCCTTTTTTAAGCTTGAAAACTCCATTGACTATAAAGGTTTGCTGTATTATGAAGGTAAATGATGACAAAATGTTGACCTCTGAGTGAAATATTGCTTTAATTGCAAAAGAAATGCAATACTGATAGAACTGGCAGAAAGAGTAGCAAGTGAACCAACGTGTTCGGTCATACAAGTGCCAAATCCTAAAATCCCAAAATGTTATCAACAGTTTTTAATAGTTTCAGCACAGTTAACTTCATAGATTTTGAAGATGTATTGTTTCAAGTGGATTTCCTTGTTAATTATGATATACGTCTATAAGAGAAAGTACTATGAGGTTGTACTTCAATCAAAAGATCATTTAACTTTAAATGACTTAAAATTAATAGCTTAATAAATAAACACTCTTGTTGAAAAGTTTGGGGTCGGTAAGATATTTGATCGTTTTTAAACTAAGTCTCTTATGCTCACAGTGGCTGCATTTATTTGATAAAAAATACAGTAAAACAGTAACATTGTGAAATATTATTACAATTTAAAATAACTGTTTTCTATGTGAATATAATTATTTTAAAATATTATTTATTCCTGTGATCAAAGCTGAATTTTCAGCATCATAACTCCAGTCTTCAGTGTCATATGATCCTTCAGAAATAACTCTAATATGATATTTGCTGCTCAAGAAACAATTCTGATTATTATAAATTTTGAAAACAGTTGTGCTGCTTCATATTTTTGTGAAAAAACGTGATACATTTTTTGATGAACAGAAAGTTCAAAAGAACAGCATTTATTTGAAATAAATCTTTTGTAACATTATAAACGGTTTACTGCCACTTTTGATCAATTTAATGCACCCTTGCTGAACAAAAGTATTCATTTATTATCTTACAAATATGAATGACCCCAAACATTTGGACGGTAGTGTTCTTAGCATGCATTTACAGAATCTGCCGAGTACTTCTCTCAATATGTTTGTAACTCAACTAAAAAAAAAGCATGAAAGCAGTTATACAGTTTTAAAGCAGAATAAATAAAAATTGCTGTACGTGTACGTTTATGTTATAGATTAAAGCACTGAAAAAAATGCACACATGCAGCAGGGACCATGAGTATGTGTGTTGCTGAGGTGAGCACTGATGCCAAATGCCCATTTATCATTTATAAATGCTATTTTAATCACCTCTGCCACCGTACAAACTGCCACAAAATACATCCTCATGAATCATTAACTGCTGCCTGTGAATTTACATCTGTTTAGCTCATACACTACAGTACAATGAATTACAATGAAAAAATAATGACACTTTGGTCTTGTTCCAAAACCTACAGAACTGCCTAGTCGGACAGTTGATAAACAGCTAATTCATTGATGTATGACTGACAAATATGCATCATAATAAGTTTATTAATTATGTTAAAAACTGTACATGCTGATGTCATTCTGTATTAAAATCAATCATGTGTCAAGTCACATGCATTTCATTTGAGGAACACTATTTATATTAAGTTGTTACTTACTTATGTCAGCTATGTCGATTTTTCAAAATCATTTACGAGATTCCATTTCCATTAAGATGCAACCTATGTAGGCAGTAGACAGCATTGCTCACTAGGATTTAGAACAGAGGCTTTACTCCATTGTACATCACCTGACGATTCGATTGTCATCTGTGGAAGCTGGCTTTATCACGTTCCGCACACATTCAGACCGAGAAATGTTTGACATTTACACGGAGAAAGAACCATCTCAGCATCTGAAGCAGGAGTGCTGCTGCAGAGCATGTTTTTATACGTGCATGTCAAGCTACATGTGACCGATAGAAAAGCCAGAACCACACTGACAAGAGATTCAGAGAACACGAGCTAACTAACAGAAACACGATAGCAGAGACAGAAGCGAAGAAAGCCGCCTGCCACAAGAAAAAAAGCTGCGGATGCCATACCAACAAAACAGAATTCAGACAAAGCTGCGCTTCCTGAAAAAAGTCAATACATGAGAAAAAAAATCTGTGCTAATTAGGAAACCTTTCAAACATGTCAAAACATGTATCTCTAAATAGAAAATATAGCCTATATTGTCTTATGTGTGACTGCTTTGCCAAGCAGATAAAGTGCCACAAATAAAATAAGAAAAGAAGAAAAGAAAAAACTACAAACAACAAGATAAATATATTTTGTCTTATGCATGACTGCTTTGCCACGCAGATAAAGTAAAATAACAAACAAAACAAAAAAATAAAAATAAAATAGAATTATAAAATAAAAATTATAATAAAATGGTGCAACAAATAAATAATAAAATACAAAATAATAAAAAATGCAAAATTAAACAAATATATACAAATGGTTTCAATGTTTTTTACAGCTAAAAATTCTGAAAACTTTTCCCATTAAAAATCTCCCAAAGCTGCAGATGCAATAAAAACAACACAGAATTCAGACAAAGCTGCGCTTCCTGAAAAAGTCATGTTTAAGTCAATCCATGAGAAATATCCACGAGAAACAAATCTGTGCTAATTAGTAGGGGTGTGATGAGATCTCGTGCCACGCGATCTTGGGAGATTAAAATGTCTCGAGATTCTAGTCTCGAGTCCTATTGTCATGACGGAGTGTGAGGGTAGAATATGCCAGGGCTGGACTGGGGATAAAATTCGGCCCTGGCAAACCCAGCCCATCCGGCCCATGAGTTCCTCGTGAATGTTTTAACTGGGGTTAGGGCCTTAAATTGGAGTAAATAAATAAATCTAGGACAGGGACAACTAATGATGGATATTATCGAATTTACTGCAAATGCAGATAACAAACGTAATATTGCACTTTTGTCACACAGAAATGCACTTGACAGTAAACCACTGATTTTGAGCTAGGATACATTAAAGTGAATTTACTGCTTTTAAAGTCTGTCATCATTTACTCACTCTCATGTCGTTCCAAACCTGTATGACTTTCTCTCTTCTGTGAAACATAAAAGAAGATATTTTGAAGAATGTTGGCAACCAAACCATAGGCTATACCATTGAATAGCCTATTGTATGGACAAAAAAAGACTCGATTTTCTTTTATGTTACACAGACAGAAATTCATTGAGGTTTGGAATGACATTAGGGTGAGTAAACGTTCACATGTTTTGGTTGAACTACCCCTTTAAAAACAATAAAAAATGTTCGAGAGTTAACACCTAATTTATGTAACACACTGATATGATATCTATCTTTCATGAGGTTCTCATTGAAATAACATTTTGTTAAATTTCATTAGATCTATTAAAAAGTTCATAAAACATTTACAGAGAAAAAAGCTTTGTCCTTAAAGGGATAGTTCACCCAAAAATGAAAATTGTGTCATCATTTACTCACCCTCAAGTTGTTCCAAACCTGTATGAGTTTCTTTGTTCAGCTGAACACAAAAGAAGATATTTTGATGAATGTTTGTAACAAAGCAGATAGAGCAACTATTGACTACCATAGTATTTTTTTTCCTACTATGGTAGTCAATAGTTGCTCTATCTGCTTGGTTACAAACATTCTTCACTCTATCTTCTTTTGTGTTCAGCAGAACAAAGAAACTCATACAGGTTTGGAACAACTTGAGGGTGAGTAAATGATGACATAATTTTCATCCAGGCTTTAAAGCTGTTTTGTTGAATTATAATTTAATTACCCTACACTCTAAAAAAAAAAAGGTTCTATATGGCACCAAAAATGGTTCTTGGCTCGTAATGATATGGGGACCTTTTTTAGTGCTATATAGCCCCAATTTTGGTGCTTCAGTGGTTCTTTAGAGGTGCTATATAGCACCTTAGTCAAAGAACCGGTGAAGAACCTCTGAAGAACACAGCAAGCGTTCGCCATTCTGATGTGTTTTTAACTGTATAATACAAGTTCCCATTCTCTATAACGTGATGAGAAGACTGACAGGACCGTGGGGGAGGATTTGTCACTCAACAGAAGCGTCAGACAAATGTCTTATCTTGTAAAATGCACGTTCAGAACCACCGCTCCCTATTCACAGAGTACGCACGATTGCGAAAGTGAAAGTAAACCTTAGCGCGCAATCAAACGCGATTTTAATACTTTACTGATGTTTGAAAGCGACTCCCTGAGGCATGCGAATATCTTAACCATATCTTAGCTCAGTATCATGCTTGAAGAGAAATTCAGTCTCTATTTGCACTTTGAATAATGAGATAGTACTTTGATTATGGTTGCACTTATTGTTTGCACTTAATATCTATGCTCAATTTGTGGGAAGGAGTTCAGTTAGGAGGTCAAAAGTTGTAGAAGCTCATAAATCATGTGCAGCTCTAAAGTCTGAAGAGACAATCATACAGGAGAGAAGCCAGTCAGTTGAGTTTGTGGCAGTTGTGTTTCACAGTGCTTAAGTATTGCTGTCTTTTACTGAATATGGTCATTTATATTCAGAAATTAGAACTGAAATGACATTCATTACAAGTTGATTAGTTAAAACATTTCAAAATGCACCTGCACCTGACTATTTTTCTAGTCATGTATTTCATCATTGAGGATTTCTTGAAAATACTGTGTAAAAATCCCGTCTGGTCTCGTCCTCGTGAACCCAATCTCATGTCTCGTGGGCTAAGTGTCTCGTCACACCACTTCTAATTAGCCAAACCTTTCAAACATTTCAAAACATTTATCTCTAAATAGAAAATATAGCCTATATTATCTTATATGTGACTGCTTTGCCACGCAGATAAAGCACAACCAAAAATAAAGTAAAATAGACAACAATAAAGTAAAATAAACAACGAAATAATAAAATACAACATAATTAAAAATGATAAATATAAAAAATGAAACAAAAATGGGCTATTCAAATGGTTTCAATGTTATTTAAAGCTATAAATTCTGAAACTTTTTCCATTAAAAGTATCCCAAAGTCTATTGAGAGAAGACAGAGCCCTGGAATACTCATCTAATGTAAAAAAATCGGATTTTTATTTATTTTATTTTGTCCTTTTTTTGCTGAATGGAGGCACAGCAATCAAAAGCATCTTTCTAAAGGTAAGGCAGAAGGTGGTCTGTTCCATTCAAGAGCGCCTCTCCTATTACAGCTCCCCATTTCACATTTCAATAAGACATGCGTCTGCAAAAATATATGAAAGCTGATAGAAAGTTATTAACTGTCTTTACAAGGTGCAGTGAGAGTGTGTGGTCTGTGAGATGTTGATGTGGATCTAAGAGTTCATCTGAATAAGAATAAGAGTCTAAATGAGCTGATGCAGGGACTGATATTGGAAGTAATAATGTCTCAGCTTGTAAAAGATAAAATGCTGAAAATCCTCTCGGATCCAGGTATTATCATTCGCAGTGAGTGTTACTCTCTTTCAGTGGAAGGATTGCTATGCATTGTGATGATATGAATCTTTTGCAGTTGTTAAAAGGAATAGTTCACCCAAAAAATACAACTTTTAACATCATTACTGACCCCTTGTGTTGTTTCAAACCCTTTTTTCCCTTCTAATGCTAAATGAGATATTAGGCAGAATGTCCAAGCTGTTCTTTTTCCCAAAGTATAATAAACATAGTTTATTATTATAAAGTTTTACAAAGCTTTGTGAGGAACAGACCAAAATTGCTCGCATGTTGATGCTTGAAAACAGGCCCGTCGCGACAAGGCAGGCAAACCAAGCAATTGCTTGGGGCCCCGAGCTGGCCTGGGGCCCCAAGACAACGACAGGTTAAGAATAAAATGAAACGACAAACTGTGTGAGCGCCCCTTTGATAGTCAATGCAGGAAAGTGCAATGACAGTGTTATCGGGATCCCCCTTAAGGGGCCCCCTCTCAGTAGTCGCTGACAGCAGCCAGCCAACCACGCAATCTCTGCTGCCGGCAAAATACAAAACCTCCTCGGCAGTTATCATGAAGCGTAATTTTATGCTTCAGGAAGCCAGAAAAGAAAAAAGAGAAAGGAAGAGGAGGATAAGAAAAAACAAGATAGCGGTATGTGATAAATTACACTGGATAAAATAGCTCTACTTGTCTTGTACAAAAATGGTGTAAGTTTGCAGCAGGTAGGCTAGCAAAAATATGTTTATGTTAGCTATCGTTACCTGCCTGACGGCAAATGCTGCTTGTAACAAACAGTTAGTGCAACTTTTTTTTCCGAACGGACGGAATATGGTTACATACTGTAATATGTTTTTTAACGGGATAAGGAAGACGCAGATCTGTTCCAGAATCACTGTTTATCGTATTTAATGACATGACATTGCTATAGCTTTGTAATAGGTTTTGATGAAAGTGGCATAGCATGCTATACTATTATTTATGCTATGCATAAATAACCTGGAATAGTTAATATAGCATGCTATATTAACTATTATTATAAACATTATTTAACCAGATAGCCTTTTCATAGCTTATCTTAATGTGCTAGTGTCGGGATATACGATAGTGACAGTTTGCAAATATTACATTATTTTTATAAGTTACCAATGGATCTTGAACAATTACTTTATTCTGTGGCAATTTTTACAGTTACATTTTGAAGTACAGTATTAGGACAACCCACATGTTTTACTAGTACTGTTTATTAACTATTTAACAAGGTATTATAGTCATCTGTTGCTACTTTATAATAACCATCCAGATAATGTTTATAGACAGTTTACAAACCAACTAGTAACCCTTAAGTATTTCCAAAGTGTTAGGAATATCTGGTCCGTCTATCTATGTAATGTTTATAGATGTATAAAAAATGGTTACTTAAAGGTTTACAAACATTTTTTAATGATGCAGTGGTGTTTTTTGCAAATGTTTTCAAATTGTATGCACAGTATATGCAACAACAGTATTTGCACTGTAAACCTTTTTATTTATATAAAGTGTGGGTGAACTTAAACTGTATGGCTATGCTGTGGTTCCTGAAGGCTTTGCGTGCGTGCGGGTTGGGTGGGGGGTATTGGGGGGCCTCCATGTCCATTTTGCTTGGGGCCCTCAAATTTCTTCAAACGGCCCTGCTTGAAAATATAAATTACAAAAGCAAAGCAGAAACATTGTACATAAAATCAAATTTCTTCTAATAAAATAAATGCAATATTAGAATGGCATGAGGTAAATTAAATGACTAAATTATTGGTGTGAACTATTCCTTTAAACATCATGGCTATGTTGGATTTCCTAACTTTGTAATACAGTTCCAGCTCTTCAAAAATGATTTGCTATGAAAAGTAATATTTTATTTCAAGATTTTTCATAATTTTAAAGCCTACTACTTTTTTCATAACTGATCAGATTTTAGACTTTATTAAACTCACATCTCTATATATATTAAAAACCTTTCCGAACAATGGCACAAGCAGGTCTGTCCCGTTTCTGCTGCTGTGTTACCTGAAATGGCAAAAGAGCACAAGGTCGGAGGATTTACTGAGAATGAGAGTGAGCTGGAATAGAGGAAGAGCAGAGACGCAGAGGCCTTGTCACATGTGTTTCCTCTGGCTTTGGGGCTTTGTAGACACAATCCAAGTCTGAATAACACGGTTTAAACAGCACAGAGAGACAGAGGCAGTTTAAGAGAGAAACAAGTTAGGGAAAAAGAGAGTAAGAGGGGATAAGATTTCAGCGACAAGCAACTTGTCTGTCCACACCAGACGAGACTGCAAGATGCAACAAATCAATCAAAAACCACAGCCAATCAGAACAGCATGTGGGCGGGCTCTCGCGGTAAGTGTAGGGCACCAGAGATTAATCTTGACGGCACTCACAAGGAAATGGATAAGTATATAATCAAATTCACAAATATTACACCATTTAAACATTACTAAAAAAATACATACTGAGTTGCTAAAACAATCTTTGTCATAGAATATACTTGTTTGTTCACAATTTGAACGTTCTTGTTTTCATCTGTTTAATTTTAAGTTCTGAGGTGAATTATCCATTATTGCCTTTAGTACGACTAACAAAGCTGGGAGCACTAAATGATATTCAATGTCATATTACACACTTTTAACATTAAATAAAGCAAAAACACAACCTGAGATTATCATTGCCATGTTTTGTGTTGTTGTTCCGGCTGGTTAGGACAAAAACTGGAAAATGATCATGGAAAAGATACCTTTTATTGCGTGTTGCGGCGTCGCAGCGCATGTAGTTAGGACACGGTGTAAGTGGGGGAGATGGGGGAATAAAGGTAGACAAACTGGTCTGGAGGGACTTGGGGCCCTATTTTAACGATCTGAGCATATGGTCTGAAGCGCATGGCACAGGTGCCCAAGGCGTGTCCGAATCAACTTTTGCTAGTTTAACGACGGAAAAAAACAGAGTCATGGGTGTGTTTTGGGCGTAACATGCAATAAACCAATCAGAGTCTCATCTCCCATTCCCTTTAAAAGCCAGTTGCGCTTGCACAATGCTGGATTCGCTATTTACATGGTGGAATTTGCGAGCGGAAAAGACTGAACGCTTCTCCAGAGGAATTCTTTTATTTTTCATATTTAAAAATGTTTGTGTGCTGCTGCGTGTCCCTGTGTGTGTAATAAGCAGAGTGTAGGCACGTTGTGCACCTGCCTATAGGGGCATATTATTAACACGTCCTTTAAATAACACAACAAATACTTTGCGCTATTATTGACCAACAAAAACCTGTAGTCGTTTTCAGTTCCTCAAAATAGCAACGCTTCAACAATGCTCCTGAACACACCTGGTTTTCAGGCCAGCACGCCCATGGGCGAACAGATGTGCGCGAGTGCATTTGCAATTTACACAACGCTTGAAGTGGCGCTGGACATGAAAATGATAACTTTGTCTGGCTAAAACTAGCAAAAAACACTTGTATCCCGATGCCTGCTGTTGCATTGCGCCGGTGTGTGATATGGTCCTAAAAGTTTAATATTTACTTTATTTCTTGTTGTTTTGCTCATACTTTTTGTCTAGCCATAAAAGTGTCTCAATGAATAATCCTCATGTGAAGCTCTTGTCATTAGCCATTGATTTCCATAGTATTTCCAACTATGGAAGCCTATGGATGCCATCAACTGTTTGGTTACCAACATAGTGTTGTCAAAAATACCGGCCGTGGTACCAAAAATTAAAAAAATGTGATGCTTTGAGCGCTGTTGGGCTGGAATAGTAAACACCTCTGACTGGCCATTGTGCTTATGCGCTCATTGGATGTGTCTGTGATTGGCTACAATGTAGAGGGCTGCATTGGGATTGAGTCCCACCGGGTCCCGCGGGACCCAACGTAAATCTCGCGGGAGCGGGCGGTTTGAATTTTGCTGCGGGCGGGAATGGGCGGCTAAAAAAACTACAGTGGGAATCGGCGGGATAGGGAGGTTGCCTAACGACATGATGGAGAAGATGTCAATAGATGATGTAGAAAAGAACCTCAAACGAGGTATTTACAGCACAAAAGCTAAGCAAGGAAAGTCTGACATTTGGAGAAGTTTCTCAATTGTTTTGGTAGGCAAAGTCATGCGGTATAACGTTATATGTATCCACATATTGCGCAGCTGGCAAATACATAGATACTTGATCATACCTCACCAAAAACGCTCAGCACTCCCTGCAGGTCAAGTTGACTGTTTGGTGTTTTTGACAAACAATACATAGAAGTTTAGTGAGTGGAAATGGATTGTTTCTAAATGTCCGTTTGCTATTTTGTGTTCACATTACGTTCTGTTGAAGCATGTTTTCTCAGGTTTCCTTTCAGTCGGTCACGTTCGACGGAATTGGGATCTGTTTTTTGTTTCTCAATCTGGTTTTCTGTTTTCTGTTTTGCAAAGCAGTCTATTTTTATGTGCAAAGTTTTTGATAAAAACGAAATTATATTTGAATGTATTTGTCTTTTTTTTTTTTTTTACATGCAGGCCAGGGAAACGAAACAAACAACCCCATGAATCTCTTTAATAATATCAATACAAATACGTGTTTTTTTTTCCCCTGCGGGACGGGAGAAGACACAAAATCAATGCATCTCTATTATTGTGCGGGAATAAATTCTCAGAGTTTTGCGGGTGCGGGCGGGAGTGGACATACATATTGCGGGAGTGTAACACATACGTTGCGGGAGCGGGCGGTAATGGTCAGAAATTCGGCGGGTGCGGGCGGGAGCGGGATGAAGAAAACAGTCCCGCGCAGGGCTCTACTACAATGATCAACACACGGGAGCATTTGAAAGCACACGGAAGTGTTTGAAAGTGTTTTGAAAGCGAGAACGTTTTAAAGCACAAGTCGACCAGCGGACCGGTAGGCTGATAGGCGCCTGCATTCAAATGCATCATTGATGTATATATTTATAACATGTTTTTGAAGCGCTGGTCATTGTAGCCAATCACAGACATATTTGATGAACATGTGAGCACAATGGGCAATCAGAGGGGTTTACGATTCCGCTCAACAGCGCTCAAAGCGTCACATTTTTTAAATTTCAGTACCGACTTGGTATCGCGGTCGGTACTTCTGACAACACTATACCAACATTCTTCAAAATATCTTCTTTTGTGTTCAACAGAAGAAAGAATCTCATACAGGTTTGGAACAACATGACTGTGAGTGAATGATGACAAAATGTTCATTTTTGGGTGAACTATCCGTTTTACTATCCCTTTATCCCTCTAATCCCTCCTTCACTTTGAACGACTTCCACCAAATTCACAGTTTCACTTAAAACTACAAAAATGAGCAGTTCAGACACCTTAACATGTCCCCCAATATTGGCTCTCCAAATGATCTTAATGATAAACTAAAGCTCGCTATTCCAACACGTCGCGCCGGGTGCAGGGAAATCCACGCACAAGCCAGCATTCATTTCAACAAGACTGTGTGGCTGTTAGACCGCCTGCAGATATTTATTAGAGCTATATGAAATTTTCATGCGGTGTGAAGCATTCTCTTTCATCCAACAGCCTGCTGTCAAGCGTGTGGCGGAAGCCGAGGTACGGCGTGGCAGCTCTGTGCGGGGGGGGGGCATTTAAGAGCGGGGGGGCCATGGTCAGGTGACATCATCAAAAGACAGGGGTGAGGGGGCGGGAACATCATCAACCCAAATCAGCCAATTAGAAGACGACTTCGCTTAGCACAACTGTTTGACGAGATGAGAGGCTAGGAAGGCAAGTCAAGCCAGAGAACAAAGACGTGAGTGAACTGAAGCACTTTACTAATGGGTTTAACCTGTAAGATTGTATTTTTTTTACAGAAATTAATGATGAATTGAATTGATTAAAAGTGACAGTAAAGACATTTATATGTTAGATTTAAAAGATTTGTATTTCAACTGATAATAATAATGAAGCATATTTTTACTGTATTATTGATCAAATAAATGCAGCCTTGGAAAGCCTTCTTTTCAGAAACATAAAAAAATCGTTTTGAACCAGATGGCGAGTCGAGCCACAGAACAAATGCAAAGTGAGGAGCTTTATCTTAAGAATCGGATCACGGGTTATAATATTAATAATTAGTTACATTTATATAGCGCTTTTCTGGGTACTCAAAGCACTTTACATGAAAGGGGGGGGGATCTCCTCAAACACCATCAGTGTGCAGCATCCACCTGGATGATGTGGCGGCAGCCATATTGCGCCAACACGCCCACCGCACACCAGCTGATTGGTGGAGAGGAAACCGAGTGATGAAGCCATTCGTTAAATCGGTATATGGGGATGATTAGGAGGCCATGATGGACAGGGGCCAATGGGCTGTTTTTGGCCAGGATGCTGGGGTTACACCCCTACTCTTTTTCCAAAGGACATCCTAGGTTTTTTAATGACCACAGAGAGTCAGGACATCGGTTTAACATCTCATCCGAAGGACGGTGCCCTTTGACAGTATAGTGTCCCCATCACTGTACTGGGACGTTAGGACCCACACAGACCACAGGGTGAGCGCCCCCTGCTGGCCTCGCTAACACCTCTACCAGCAGCAACCTGGTTTTCCCAGGAGGTCTCCCATCCAGGCTGACCAGGCTCAGCCCCGCTTAGCTTCAGTGGGAAACCAGTCTTGGGCAACAGGATGATATGGCTGCTGATAAAGTGCAACATGATCTCTGCCAAACTCAAAGGAGGAGAATGAACGAGTTCCTCCACTCGTCTCTTACCTCCTGTTGTGACTGTCTAATTTTGCTAATAGTTTGTCTGTAATGTCTCACACTTCATCATCGCTTCCATCTCCATTTTACGGAAAATCTTGGAAGAATATAAATTTTTCAAATGATGATAATATTCTTTCAAGACGTGCCACATATGAGATTAATCAGACATGCATTACTGTTCAAAAGGTTGGGGTCAGATGGTTTTTTTCTTGAAAAAAATTCTCTTTCAAGAAAAAAACCATCTGACCCCAACCTTTTGAACAGTAATGCATGTCTGATTAATCTCATATGTGGCACGTCTTGGAAGAATATTATCATAATTTGAAATAATTATATTCTTTGATCAAACTGATCAAAAGTAAAGGTAGGACATTTATAATGTTATAAATTATTTCTTTTGAACTTTCCATTCATCACAGAATCCTGAAATATGCATCATGGTTTGAACATTGAAAATAATCAGAAATGTTTCTTGAGCAGCAAACCATCATATCAGAATGATTTCTGAAGGATCATGTGACACTCAAGACTGATGCTGAAAATTCAGCTTTGACATCACATGAATAAATTACATTTTATTATATTTCAATAAAAAAATATTTAATAATAATAATAATAATAATAATATTTCAAAGCATTGTGTTTTACTGATATTTGATCAAATATATGCAGCCTTTGTGAACATAAGAAACTTCTTTCAGAAACTCTTAAAAATCTTAGTGAACCGTCTGATACTGCTCCATTGGGCTGTGATTATGAGGCGTGTTTCAACCAACCTCAATTGGATAGACCTACAACCAATCAGAGCAACGGAACGACGCATAACGTTAGTTGTCAACAGAACTCAACTGTGTAAACAGTGTAAAACGACCTTTGCCGGTGTTGTAAAAAAGAATCGGATCAAAACAGGGCAAATACATTAAAGATAATTAGCAAATTTGACTATATGTCCAGGTGGAAACTGTCAAAACGGCAATCCCTCAGAAAAAAACACATGCATCATTTTCAATTTCAACAGTAAGAATAAGCCAATTTAAGTGCAAAAAGTGCCCAATATAAGAGATCGGAAGAAGCAATGTAAATAACAGGCATTCACACATGGAGAACTTACCAACACGACCATCATTTTTGAGAGAAATAGTAATGGTGAATGCATACAAACAAGTTCTCCGTTTAGGACTAGAACAAATTCAACCCAAGTGCTCTTTGGTAACGTGGATGATTACGCTACTGTTGATCATCTGTCCATCATCGTATAGTCAAGTCAACTTTATTTGTATAGCGTAATACAATGCAGATTGTTTCAAAGCAGCTTCACAGTCTTAAACAGGAAAATAATGCAACAGAATTTGATTCGGCCGTACAGCCGCTCTGGAGAAAACGGTGATGTCATCCAGCTCAATTCAATTACCATACAGTGACAATGTGGGCAGATCAGTAATTCAGTTGATGTATTTAATTTAGTTTAGTAATTAAATTTATCTGGATATTTCGTTGAAAATTTTGTGTCCCCAACTGAGCAAGCCAAGCCAAAGGCAACAGTGGCAAGGAACCAAAACTCCATCAGGTGGCATAATGGAGAAAAATAAACCTTGGGAGAAACCAGGCTCAGTCGGGGTGCCAGTTCTCCTCTGGCCAATGAACAAACAGTGTATGATTATTATTCTGGCAACTTTACAGGTCAGAGGTCAAATTAGATCTGAATATTTTCGAAAGATCGGAGTCATCACGAATAAAGCTTAAAGCCCGCCCTGACAATTTGATTGGTCCGAAAAGTTCCTGTTTGGGCATAGTTGCTCCACAACGGATCAATTCCAGACCGAATTTCCCGAACTCAAATGTTGTGGGCGGGGCAAAGTTTGGCTGGCATCCAGGCTAATACACAACACAAAAATGATGCAAACGCAACTAAATGCAACTAAAATTATAACATTAATCAGAGCAAAATTGACAAATTATGACAGGATGAAATATAATTCTAAATTTAAAGACCATTTTCATCATCATCATCATCATCATCATCCAAAAACAAAAAACTGACCATGTCTCTATTCCACTTTATCCCTCCTCTCTCCAAATTTCTCTTTTCTTTTCTCTTATTTTCATCCACCTTTCTTTATCCTCCTCTCATTCTCTCTTCTCCTTTATGTTGAGTCCTTTAAAAGACTTACAATGACAGTGGATGAGATGACGATGACACAGACAGATGAGATACGATGAACTAACTAGTTTTGGTTTCACTCTAAAATGCCATTTAGGAAAAACCACATGTGGCCGCTCATACACACACACACACACACACACTTCTGTGGTTGAGCGAAAGGTACATTGTATTTGACCTTTGGGTTGTGATTGTGATGGGTAGTTGGCTAAAGGTGAGTCATTGTGCTTTCTTTAGGCCCAGGCAGCAGTGTGAGCTTGCAGTGTGTGTGTGTGTGTGTGTGTGTGTGTGTGTGTGTGTGTGTGTGTGTGTGTGTGTGTGTGTGTGTGTGTGTGTGTGTGTGTGTGTGTGTGTGTGTGTGTGTGTGTGTGTGTGTGTGTGTGTGTGTATGTGTGTACATGTGTGTACGTGTGTCTATGTGTGAGAGAGAGCGCGTATGAAAGAGGAGGAAATAGAAAGCTCTAAAACTTCTATGACAGAAAGGGAAAATCTTGTACTTTGTTTTTCCAATTAGTGCACTAAGATTTGGTATATAGTGTCAGGCCTGTTTAAAAAGTGTGTGTGAGTCACCGGTTCATTTTTATTCTCCTCCAGTGCTCTCCTGGTGTCTTCAGCACAAGGGGCTTTTTGTGGACTGTATTGTGACGGCAGACTCTGGCATGCACAGACAGGCCGGGGCTGAAGGCCAGCTCAAACACACACACACACACACACACTCCAGCAGAATCAGAGCGGAGACGAGCCAGTGCCGAAACACACTCGACCAGCACAACCAAACACACTCCAGCTCAGCATAGAGACGAACTAACCCTGAAAGTCCACATCACAAATACACACTGATCCACATGGAAAGAAAAATCATGAATCAGATTTCTTTCATATTTTTCCTAGGCACAATGGAGAGCAAATAGAGCGGTCTCTTGCTTCTCTTTATTTTTTTTTCCAGGGGAAAAACTGCTCAGATTTCAAAAGATACAAATGTCTACAAATCAAAAGTTAGAGATCTCAATATAAGCTCAAACATTTATCATCAAATCCCTTCATGACCAAACTTTCCACATCCATTTTATAGCGCTGTTCTTTAAAACACCTAAGACAAAGTCGATACTTAAAGGAACAGCGCCTGAAAATAGGCTAACCTGAAAATAAATAACCAACGTGACAACCTGCTTGCACAGAGAGAGTGCTGAGGACTATTTTCTGGCGCTGCATAATATCACTGCGTCGATGCACTCATGGTACAGCTCAAAGTTCCTTGATCATTACACAGGAATGACAGTATAGTTCCAAGACATATCGGTCTACAAGATCGCAACTTTTCATTTTCCGTCGGTCTTAGTACACGATGTAACTATACACATCACAACATGTAAATAGGAAAATGTTGGCGTTATTTTGTCACTTATTGAGCAGTAGGCTAGCTGGAGCCGTTTACCTCCAGTCTTTGTGCTAAGCTAGGCTAGCGGTGTGTGCGTCAGACAGAGTTATGGCACTCATGAAGATGAGAATGGTATGTATGGACTTATCTAACTCTGGGGGATACGGTGAATAAGCTAAAGTCCCAACAAGTCGCCGTGTTCCTTTAAAGGAACACTCCACTTTTTTTGAAAATAGGCTCATTTTCCAACTCCCCTAGAGTTAAACAGCTGAGTTGAATCGTTTTCGAATCCATTCAGCCGATCTCCGGATCTGGCGGTAGCACTTTTAGCATAGCTTAGCATAGATCATTGAATCTGATTAGACCGTTAGCATCTCGCTCAAAAATGACCAAAGATTTTCGATATTTTTCCTATTTTAAAACTTGACTCCTCTGTAGTTACATTGTGTACTAAGACCGACTGAAAAATAAAAGTTGCGATTTCATTCCTGCGTAATAATCAAGGAACTTTGCTACCGTACCATGGGTGCAGCAGGTGCAATGATATTACGCAGCGCCTGAAGATAGGCTAACGTCCGTCAACATAACCAACGTGACAACCTGCTTTTCTACTATTTTCAGGCGCTGTATTATATCATTGCATGGTGCACAGAAAGTGTAACGCATTTCGCAGTTCAAAACGCTTACACTACTGCCAAATGTCATACGTCACGCCAGTTACACTTTTTTCTTAGTTGAATACGGAAGACGGTCTGGCGTAAGCTAGATATTTTACTTTATAATGTGTTAAATATGGATATCTTTCTTACTTAACTCAATCGATTGGCTGAAGAAGGCCTTTATTATCCCCCTGAGCCGTGTGGAGTACGTCTATGATGGATGGATGCATTTTTTTGAGCTTCAAACTCAATGGACCCGTCACTGCTATTATAAAGCTTTGAAGCATATTTTTTTAATATAACTCTGATAGTGTTCTCAGAAAGTCATATACACCTAGAATGGCTTGACAGTGAGTAAATCATGGGCTAATTTTCATTTTGAAGTGAACCAATTCTTGAAACGAAACCTTAACTAAGAACACCGTTACATCTCCTGCGCTACGAAAGAGAAAAACATCTGAGCAATGAAAGTCTCCTCTGGGAAGAAACGCATGCAAATACTTTTGCAGTGTTAAAACTTCCACAAACACATAACACAATACGACTTTAGGCCATGTCAAGAGCTCATAATCTCAGCCAACACTGGCACTAAGACTTCAGACAGTGGCACTCATGAGAACTGAAGAGGAAGTCAAATATTATCAAGTGATTCTGTGTACTCTGCTATTCAAGACTACACAGCATTGCCTGAAATGTAATCAAAAATGCAATAACAACTATCTATCTACAAATTATTTATGTATTGCATACCATGGTGCACTTGGTGCATTTCATATTCTACAAATAAAAGTGTGCAAATATCACACCGTTTATTCAAATAAAGTGATCCCCTTTCAATTACATGAATATGCGCATATGATTGAGTGATTTATGCTCGCACACCTGATTAAATCCATCTAGACTAAATGCAATATAAATACTGAAAATGTATCAAAGAAAACTTTATGCAATGAATAAACCTGTGGTGTAAAGTTCACCCAACCAGTCACTCCACACATGCTGTTGTGCTTCTTACCTGGTGCTGGAGTGTGTGATCTGAACTTTACCGAATGAATGAAAGGGTGAGAACTGGGTCTCTGAACCAAGTCCATCCTTAAAGTAGAGGCACGCTGACCCCAGAACACAGTTACCCACTGTCTCACTGGCCAAAGTGCCACGGTCAAAGACTGCCCAGCCCGCACAAAAAAACCCACCTACTGAGTGTGCGTGAGAGGAATGAGGTGTGTGAGGTATTAGATGCACTCGGGATTGGTCAGGATTATTGACTATAGTTTCCAACAACTGACTACATAGCACAACTCATTTTCTTAGTCTGTATCAGTGATGCGCGGGTTGATCCAAAATGAGCGGGTGCCCGCGGCCACCCGCGGTTACCCGCGGTTACGAGTCATCCAAAAATATTTTTAATGATATTCGGGTCACGGTCGGTCGGATCGTCAATAAATCCTTATTTACCTTTTGAATGTTGAGCGTTATTAACTTTTGAATAAATGCTGACGCGGGACAAAATGCCCGATTTCCCAAAACGTTGAACTGAGCAATGCCATTGTACCATTTTAATAGGCTACTTTTAAACGCATTTAAAGTCAGTTTTATGTATTTTCTGAGAGGGGGCGGGATTTTTGTTGGGAAAGTCGGGGGAGAGACGCACACTTCGATTAGACTGGATAAACACATGCAGCATCTTAATTGTTAAGAAAATTTAACGAAATAAATGAATAAATCAAGCCTGTATTACATAACACTAGGCTATATCATACAGCATTCAGAAAAATAACAGTTTGCGCTCCTAAGGGCTTTCACACTTTTCCAAATGTTTTCCAAATGTGGGCTGATGAATTCTTCAAGCCGGGTCGAAACATAAACATCGCGTTCATCAATAATATGCATCTGGAGCTGAAATGGAAAATGATGGGCCGCCTCAAGAACTTCCTGCTCTCGCTGCTGCACCTCTGAGCGACACCGCGTCAGGGCCTGAAACATTTTCTCAATGGCCCAATGAGCTACGATGAGCATTTACTACTTTTAAAAAATGCGGGTCAGGAAGCGGGTCGGTTACAATATTTTCTTCTTTTTTTTGCGGTCCGAGTTGCGGGCGGGTTAGTTGAAAACGTCGGTCGGGTGCGGGTTGTTTATACATTGACCCGCGCATCACTGGTCTGTATTGTTGTTGTTTGTTAGTGGGAAGACAAAAGAATTTACCTGAGAAGCAAAAATTATATTAAATTAACCATATAAAAGATATTAAGACTGGTTGTCACATATTTATTCAATTAAGTTTATTTTTATAAATACTACCACTACTACTACAAATATATAGTATATCTTAGTATATCTACAGAAATTGACAAATGCAGAAATGCAGTGATTTTGTTAATATTTTTGCCTTTACTTCTTGTACAAATATTTCAGCATCTCTGAATAGGATATATTTACTTAATATATTGTGCAAAATTTCTCAACTATATAAATATATATTAGGGATGTTAATGTTAATATCAATGTTTTTTTTTCATGGGTGCTTATGTGTGAATAAATGTATTCTATAATAGAATTATATGGACACCTTATATTTGGTTATTTTGTGTCATTTTGGAGACTCAAATTATCCTTGAAGCTTGCAGAAAATACAGTATTTTGTGAGAATCACCCTTCAATCTGATTGTTTACTTAAGATATAGCAAATTATGACAAAATTAATGTGTTTAATGAGATAAATGGCGTATGATTAATTTCACGATAAGTGTGATAAATCAAATTTTTTTTTTTTTTTTTTTTTTTTACAGCCTTTATATATCCTCCATATATCCCATAAATTCTTGTTATAAGCTTAAACTTTGTGAATGAGAGGGAAAATATAAATGTATATAATACATTAACACATTGTTATATTTTGCATAATGTATTAAATAAATGTATCCTGTCCAAGGATGTTTAAATATTTTTAATGGAAAGCAAGAAAAAATACAAATTCAGAATATATTTTATATATATATTTTTTTTATATATTTTATATATTTTATATATTTATATATATATATATATATATATATATATATATATATATATATATATATATATATATATATATATATATATATATATATATATATATATATATATATATATATATATATATATATATATATATATATATATAAAATATATATATATATAAAATATATATATATATATATAAAATATATTCTGAATTTGTATTTTATATATATATCCCACTTTGTCCAGTTGTCTTTGAATGCAAAAACCTAAAGCAGCCTAAATATACCTAATTATTTGAATAATTGTTGAGACAAAATGCAGACTAGTTCATTTTCTTTTTAAATATGTAGTTTTGCGCAGCGCTGCTCTCGAACTCTCACTGCCTCCTGTATATCTCTCTCTTTGATGTTAACTAAGGCTGTCTGCCTCTGTAGCATGTGCATGGCCGAGGTTAAATAGATGAAATATGCTGACATAAAATCAGGCAAACAGCTTTAACACAGCACACACAGAACAGTTCAAAGTCCCTTTAACAGAAAGCATCAAAACCCCCCTGGACGCAACCAAAACCAAAAGAGACCTCGGCGAAAACGGGGGGAACCGAAAATGAGAGCGATGGATTTGTCATCACTTTTCCAACTAAATAACTCTTAAAAGTCTGCTTGTGTCAAGTTGGCAATGTGCAAACATGGGCAGCGTGTTATAAAGGTAGCACGGATATTTTATTCAGCCGAACAAAAGAATCAGGCCATTCTGAGGGTCTTATTGTCATGCCTTTCCCAACCTCTCAATCCCGCTTCCGTAATTCTTCTATCTTTATCTCTCACACCTTCTGTACCTCTCACCTTTCCATCTCACAGCTCACACTTGCTCTCTTACTTCTCTTTTCTCTCCGTAATGGGGTTTGGTGCTGTAGAAAATCGAGGGGGGTGAAGGGGGTTGTGTGTGTGTATGTGTATGTGTGTGTGTGTGTGTGTGTGTGTGTGTGTGTGTGTGTGTGTGTGGTCCGTGCTGTGCCTCGCCGCTCTGGCCTGGCTGAATCTAATTGCCGGTGTTGTGGTGCTAAAGTCATCCGGGAGCCGCATAGAGCCGGTGGGGGAAAATTGAACAAGTATCACCCGTCAGGAGTGCTTCCACTCGGAGCAGCTGTCAGCCTGCCCTGTTTACCTGCTACACAATTATCATCCACCCCCAGGGAACCCTATGGAACAACACATCTATCCTCTGGGGAACGAGGAGGGGCCACAGGGGAAGCATGATGGTCGAACACCGCAGAGGGAGATCGCTGACTGATTCTTATTGTGTGTTAACGGTTGGAAGTAAATGAAACACACAAAAGTGTGTGAGAGGTTACGAGTAAGTTGTAACAGAGACGTGTAAAGCCATGAGGAAAGGTAGGTATGAAAGAATAAGGGCCAGTGCACACAGCAAACTGTGCAGTGGAATGCAAAAGCACATTCTAATATGCCCTAAACAGATATTTTTGAATGATGAGTTGTGTTTTGTTGCATTTTTAAGAGACTTATGACTGCTGTTCGACTATTTTATGCTGTCCAATATTTTATCTCGAGAAGCCTGCAATTTACTTTTGTTTACTTTTGATATATAATATATTTGCTTAATGTTTTAAGCAAAATGGCATAACATATTTACATTTTTCAGAGAATATTTCATGTTTTTTTCCCTATATATATATATAGGATTTTTGTATATTTTTTTTATTCTTAATTATGTTTGTGTTGAGTGTGAGGTTGATCTGAGATGGTGAGGAGTCTTTTGTGGGTGGTTTTCGTGGGGTCTGGCTGTAGTCGCTGACCTGGCCCTTGGCTCAATGGGACAGTGGGTCAATGGTTCTGGGCAGCACTGCAGGGATTCCCTTACACACATAAAGAGTGTGACCCTGCCTGAACTATGGCTTCAACTCTCACTCGAGATCCTTCCAATTCATTCACCCGAACTCTCCAGGCGCATCTGTCCAGTACAACTCGTATGTCTATCACTCACCGCTTATTAAATCTCCCTAAAAGCTGGTGGGTGCAATGTTTTGCTTCCTCTTTTGCCTTGGCCACTCAATTGAGCATTGCTTCCCCTGCTGTTTTCCATAACCACCCACACTAATATCCAGCTCAAGTACTCTCTTAACCAGCACTAGGACAGAGATGGAGCTCTGGAGAGTTCACACTGATTCACCTCCTGCAGGAAATCCGGGAGGGATCAGGCTGGGAAGAGGAGGGATCGTGGCCCTATCACTTACACTGCACATCTACGCGAATGGACTTGATGGCAGCCACCCCCACCCCGTTCTCAGCTTTGCAGTAGTAGCGGCCGCCCTGCACTCTCTGGATGTTGGGGATCCGTAGAGTCTCATTGAAGATGGACGTCTCCTGGAACTTGTCGGAAGCGCTGCCTGCTGTCTTGGTCCACCGTACCTGCAGGGGGGGGGCGACATTCAGAGACTCATGAGCTATCGTGCAAAACAACTGCATTTTAGAGCATATTTTATGCACACACACACACACACATTCATGAATATGTGATTTAAGGGGACTTAGGTGTAATATTTGTTATACTGTACAAACTGTATATTCTATCCCCCTACACTAAGGCCGTTTCCACACCTGAAAGTCCGCACCAAGGTCCGAACTTGATACATTTTATACATTCAGTTAGTTTTGGTTTGAGCGCACTAAAGTACTTTACATAACATACTTGCATTCTGTCGTCATCATCTATGTGGGCTCCGTCTTGACATTGATTGGTTTGTAAACGGACGTGTGTCTGACATCAGTGTCTTTGACAAGAATGAATGAACGGACGCATATCGTTGCCACTAGTGAACAGTGCGCATTGCTTGACTAAAAGTTTCGTTTAAAAGCGGACATTTCAAAATTTCTATTCACTTATTTTTCAAACCAAGTTTCAGTTTATTTATGAGACGCGCTCCAGTTCACGTGCAATGCAAATGATCAGCGTATCCATGTCACGATTATTGTCTGCTGTAGTCTATTTTGCTTTTTACTTATTAAATCCAGGCAATTGGCTGATGAAACATTGATTACAATTAAGAAACAATTTAAACAAAAACGAAATTCACTTTAAAGAAAGGATTTCTACAAAACAAAAAACTTAATGAAGTGGTCAAAATCATTTCTGACCTTCTGTCTTCCGACATATTGCACATCTTTTCACTTTTCATAATCAATATAGCCTAGATTAAATTTTAAAATAACATTATAATATTTAAACATAAACTTCTTGTAAATGGTCTGAAAGTCAGAACCAAATGCTTTCACACTAGAAACAAACCAATCTTTTGTTCAGTTTCATTCGGACCGAGACTACCTCTTTTCGTCGGACCAAATTTCGTCTGTTTGGTCTGGACCGTGGTTCGGGGGAGGTTTGTCTGTAATCTGTAATTTTGATGAAAGCGCCCTAACCTGCCCCTAAAATATTTAAACATCCTTGGACAGGATACATTTATTTAATGTAGTTTAGTATGTTTTTAAGCCACTTGGTATATGTTGTAATACCCATGTCATTATATGTCCTGATAAACCATTCAAGAACACACACACACAAAAAAGAATACTTTAGTATTTGGTCTCTCTTTTGCTTTAATTTGCTTACACTTGATTGTGATCAAAAAAGTGCTGAATCTGATTCATAATACAAATTTTAAAAAAAGAAACTGAAGCTTTCTGTTTATTTACATTTTTAAATAAAAAAAAGTTGCAGATTGTCAATGACATCTCAGACTTTACTATATTTGTATACTAAAATTAATGAAAAGATATGTCTTCATATAAAAGTACAATATGTAGCAATAATAAATTAGAAAGAGCTTAATTTATTTTGTAATAAGTGAATCTACAGGAAAAACTACATTAAAATGTGTGCAAGAATGATGCGCAAGAAGTACAGTGGGACTCAATAAGTTTGACCCTCGTGTGAGTACAGCGGACAGATTTTGTCGGTAATCACACACTCATCCATCTCAATCATTCTTTTGATTCCTTCACACAATCTTTGCATTGAGTGTGTAAGGTCAAGTGAAAATCACAAACTAAAGCCGGTGTAATCTCCTACACCTCTCCACCTCTGGACATCAGTAAGCTGTTTCTATTATAGAGGGGTCACCTCTGAACAGGGTGCCACATGGGTGAGCAGGCCATTGTAGTTGGCAGCGCTGGGGGCGGTGGGAAGGTTAGGACGTACGTGCAAAGGATTATGGGATTACACAGACCTGTGTAAACGACAAGCTTTGTGTTTATTCAGGTTTATTTGCCTGTGGATTTAGGACACAGCTGCTGTTCATTTATCAGGGTGAGAAATTAACACGGAGGAAGGGAGAGAGCGAGCTCCTGCTGGGTGTAAGCTATCCTTGGTGGCAAAGGACAGAAAAGCTGGTCGAAAGCTGTTTGATGGGGCAAACTTATTAAAAAGTTGTGCCACTTTCATGTGTAGATTGTAGTACAGCATATTGATGCATCCTCCTCAACCTAGAACACAAAGCGAGGAACTGCACCTTACAAATTGCATTGCGCCAATATCTGCCAAAAATCCTTCAGTGAATTGGATGCTGAAACAACAAAACTGTTAAACTACTTTGTATAGTATTTTGAAAATATTATATTAAAACATTTGAAGATATAGCAACACTCTACAATAAAGTTCAATCTGTTAACATAAAAGTAATATTAATTTATAAATCATTCTAAATTGTCATCGAAAACTTGTGTGTGTGAGTGAGTATATATATATATATGCAGGTCATCACAAACATGCACAGGCATGATAGAAAACAGAACGCGGGTCAATATATTGTGTTTTTTATTCGTTTGGTGCTATTATTCGCAGCTGAGTAAACAACACTTGGGTTTACTGTATGTGTGTCGCATGAAGGCGGCTTTTGCTGCTTGCAAAAAGACTCTTATGAGGAGACCGTGAATTGCCATTCATTTGCTTCCCTGATTGCACTCGCTATGCGCGAATACACAGCAGGCTCGCTCTCACTCATATCTAAGGTAAATCATCAACACAATCATCGATCCTTACATGTATGTTATTGAACTAATGACATCGGCTAAAACGCATGCGCTGGTTTCTTTTCTTCCTGAACAAGTGCGCACCGGAGTGTTGCTTTCACATTGACACGAATCGCGGCACAGTTCGAGTGCAACCGAACTCAGGTTGTGGGTTCTCGGGTTCGATACATCAGTGCGCACTAAGCTCTGCATGAACCGTGCCCCATTTCTGAGACAACAGAACAACAGATTGTCTCAAATGCATACTGTAGACTTGTGTGGCATATAACAGTTATGGTAACTTGGGGCGATGTCAAATAAGAGTCATATGTTTAAGCATGTTACAATAATATATGTCTTGAGTTAATATAGCCTATTCCCTGATGAATTAAACAGTTTGTTATCATACAGACTAAGAGCGTGAATGGTCTCTCTCTCTCTCTGTTTATATGTGTGTAGCCTATACATGCATGCAGGGGGAGGAGTTGCGATTCTCGAATAATAATCGAATAATTCCCAGCGATCATGGAATATTATTTTTGCTTGAAATGCCCATCCCTAATATATATATTATATTACCTCAATAAAATCTCTGAAAATCACTTAAGTAATGTTGAGTTGGACATACCAAAATAAATTCTTAAAAATCCAAGTTCAATTCATCTAAAATTTACACCTATTATTTAAGTTATCACGAAAAGTAATTAGTATTTGACAAACAAATGATATATATATATATTTATAAATATATATTATCCATGCATTCTCCAAACTGCTTGTCCTCTGTAGGTCTATGGACTCACGATGTAATGAATTAACGAAGGTAAAGATTTGATTAAAAATGCTTAAAGTATCTGAAATTTTTTTTTATATATGTTACAGGATATATACATTTTTGCTTATACATTTATATAAAGTATTTTTTAATCTTCTATAATGAGAAAAGTCACTACTGTAGGGCACAATTCATTATCATATTATCTATCTATCTATCTATCTATCTATCTATCTATCTATCTATCTATCTATCTATCTATCTATCTATCTATCTATCTATCTATCTATCTATCTATCTATCTATCTATCTATCTATCTATCTATCTATCTATCTATCTATCTATCTATCTATCTATCTATCTATCTATCTATCTATCTATCTATCTATCTATCCAAGTAAAGGGCAGCAGTGAGCTGAACCTCTGATCTGTGTTGACGCCCTTTATCAGGATCCATCATTGGTTGTGAAATTTCAAGAAAAAGTACTGTTTGTCTTCTCAGAAGCCCAAAACTCTGGCATCATTGTGTTGATTCATAGTGGCTCTCAACGGGACGCCGCTGGCAGATGCAAGACAGATGGCGCTGGATAGGCTATCATTACAGCGGCCTCAGACGGCTCACTTACAGCAATGCAAAGTCACAGTGGCACAGAAACTTTCCAAGTCTCAGAGACAGAAAGGAGAGGACAGCTGATGGCAACAGACACTGAAATGCTGCAGCTACAGGAAACGCAACAGGGGACGAAGAAATTGGTCATGAAACAGATGAACCACTGAAAGAGACAACACTGCCCTTCTCAACATCAACAGCTGTCACACATCACCATGTTTTACTGCTCCAGAGATCCCAACAGACAGCGCAAACCCTGTCTGTCTCCCTCTTTCTTCACACAGTCTTTTCTGTCTGCTCTTGGGAAAGAACTCCCATGCGTCTCTGTTAGCTGTACAGTAGTGTCTTCATCTGTCTCTCCTGAAAAATCACAATTCTGACATGGTTTCTGAATCTGAACTTTCCATTTTGCTAGTAATGAATTTGGTTCTGTTTGTTCAGGCCAAGGGGAGGATTATTGTTGTGAACTATAACTAAAATTATTTAAAACTATTAACTATTTAAAAAAAAACGTTTCTTCAGGTTTTATGAAGGTACATTTAAGACCTTTTTAAGACCTATTTAAGACCAATTAAAGAAAATGTAAGGAATAAATTGAAGTGAACAGAACACGTCAATATGTTCTCTAAATGTAAATGTCTAAGCACAAAATGATTTGTATTAGTGATACTTCAAAGTTTGAAAATTCAATTTCCAACAGATCTCAAGAACTTTTTTTAATAAATTTTACAAAAAATAGCTTTAAGTTTGAGATAAGACATTTATGATTAAAACAAGAACAAATATCTGCCAACGGGTTCATAAAAATCTATTTAATTCAAATGTGAGTTATTTTCATACCCAATGACAGATATTTGTTCTTGTTTTAAGCATAAACTCACTTAATTGTGTTTAGTTTCTCAGAAACAAGACATAATTTCTTCATTTTGCATGTCATTGCATGTATCTTGATCTAAGGTTTTTTATTTTTTTTTATTTGTAATGGAAAACAAAAATCCTGAGGAAGACTTTTTTTTTTTTTTGCAGTACATGCTATTTTTTGTTGTGCAATTTTGCAATTAAATTTAGGGCCCTATGAAATCTTTTTTGTATTTTGATTTTTTATAGTTTATTTAGATAGTTTATTCTGTTTTCTGGACTCTGCTTTAATGGTTAGATTAAACTTAGACTGACTTCGGAACACAAATGAAGATATTTTTTATGAAATCGGAAATATTTCTGTCCCTCCATTGACAGTCTAAGCAACTTCCACTTTAACGCTTCAAAAAAAAAAAGTTCATAAAGAGATCGTAAAACTAATCCATTTGAATCAAGCGGTTTATTCCAAATCTTCTGAAGAGACTCGATCGCTTTATATGATGAAGGAAAGTCTTATGGGTTTGGAAAGACATTAGGGTGAGTAAATGATTTTTGGGTGAACTACACCTTTAAGTGCACTGACCTACTTTTGATTTATTCATCCAAAATTTGACAAATTCTGTGACATTCTGCATTATACAGTAAATTCCATTTTATGAATGGATTCTGCAATTCCGTCCACATGTTCTGCATTGCAGAAATCATAGGGCCTTACTTTAATGCCATGATATTGAATTTAAGACTTTCTGATCCAATTTAAGATATTTTTAAAGCCTTAAATTGTGGAAGGTCAAATTAAGACTTAAAGGGTTACTTCAGCGATTAGCATTAAGCTTTGTATCAGTAGAAACCCAGTAGTATATTCAAATGATCATGCTTCCCCTCCTCATGGCCTCCTCAGACGAGAGGTTTATGTATTTTATGTCTGGCTTTTTTGGCCAGAGGCTAGAGACTACAGCCAGTAGTAGGAGCTAGTTCCACATGTTTTCAACCCGCCCATAGGGACCTGGGCATTCATAACGGAGTGTTTTCCATGAATTCCTATGAAAGTTCAGCTTCCATAGGCATGAACTGAAAATGCGCCAGACTGGACACCGTGAATGACTGTGAGGCCGTGAACGAATGACAGTGCGGCCGTGAATGAATGCCGGGCGGCCGTGCTCATTTTAGTTTCGGTTTTGAATTAGCACAAATTCGGGGGCGGGTTGCTTGAATGATGGGTCCATTAGCCTATTATTCTTAATGAAAAACACAACAACAAAACGGTACAATGACAAACTCACTTAAATAAGCGCTTTTACATTTCGTTTTGAAGCCAAATCTTCCGCGATCATCTGGTCTGTCAGCTCCTCACTCTCTGATGAATGAAATCTGACTCCTGCTGCGTTTGTGCTGCGACTCTCATTCGGCTCGTGCTGTATTGAGCAGATACGTTCAGTTTTTAATTGTAGTGTCTGTTCTCTAACTTAACTAAATTATTTTATTACTATAAAAATGAACATGGCGATGCCGCGGTGGGCAAGTGATAACCGGTAGGTGTGGCTTGGGAGTGGCCTCGTAGGCAGCGAAGCAAGTGCATTCTGGGAGTTGTTGTCTTTCATCCATTTGAGCCATCTGTCTTTTCTCAGTCTAGAAGGCACCAACTTCTAAAATAATTTCACATTTCCACTACATAAATGACCCAATTCAAAATACACATTCATCTTTACAGCGGTGAAGTACCCCTTGTATTTCAGCTAGTTTCAAAGCATAGTTTAATTTGATGTACTAAAACAACTAAAGATACAAAATAAATAGAATAAATAAAAATGTATAAAAACTATAACTAACCATTGCATATAATAGTGATGTTACTCAAATAACACTGGCCAAGGGTCAAAGTTTGGCTAGTTAGCATGGTCAGTTAACTATTACATAACTACATGATCAGGCATCACTGATTTTGCATGAATAACATATTTGCAATCAACATTTAAAATGCAAATATTTCATTAGAGTAGATGTTTAGCAGCAGTACTAAACCACCGACTGTTAATTTACTTAAAAAGTTGACAAAAAGGTCCATAATAAAGCTGCGCCAGGCAGCGAAACGAGGCATTAGTTACGGCATTACACAAAGGTCAAAATAAATGAGGGGGAAAAAGTACAGCAATTAGGATTAGATATCTCATTGTATGCCCAAAAAAAAAACTGTTAGTAATTTATTCTGTGATTTTTACCTAGGTTGTGTGAGGAAAAATAGTTTCATTCAGGACTTAAATCATAAAGTATGTTTGCGCAACACAAATTCACCTAAAGTCCTCAGGGAAAGCTACTCGCGTCCGAAGAGAGCTTTTATCATCCCACTCCCATTTCTCCAAACCCTCTCTCTCTCTCTCTCTCTCTCTCTCTCTCCGCTTCAGGTTTTCTCTTCCCGCCTATCCTATAACTGCCTCTATAAATTAAGTTCTTTGCGAGTGACAGCCATTCAAGTCAAGCATCCGCAAAGAGACGTTTATTGCTTAATGCCTGTCAAGCCTGCTTAAATCTGGGCAGCTGTGGTCCTCTTCAGAACTAGCACTGGGTTATTGCTACTGTAAGCACATTTAATGCTCATTGCCGAGCTTTTTATGTGTGAGCATGTTAAATCGGTAAAGAGTGATTACTACACACACACAAAAGCTCAACGTTTGCAGCTCAGCTTTACACTGTGTATTACTCTAAACTCTTGTAACCCTTTCTTTCCCTCTCTCTCTCGCTCACTCGCTCTAACTCTCACAATTCAATTTTCTGCCTTATTGGCATGACAGAAACTGTCCATTTGTATTGCTAAAGTGTTGCAAAACCTGTAAAATAAATAAGGTAAAATGTACAATTAGCCTAAAAAGGTGAACGCTATTTATTCGGTAAGTAGCCGTGCAATACTGATAATTACGGGTCATTATCGCCAAATACAGACATGGTGAGCAGGATCCCAGTGTGAAGTGGAGCAGAGTCACGCATCACCCTATTTTATAAGCTAAATATGGATTTTCAGTTGAAACGATCAGATTTCTGTTGGTCCCCATGATGAAAACACCTTATAAATCATACTAAGGTGATGTTTTTTGAAAATGTAAAAACGCTAAACATTTTCTGTGATGGGTAGGTTTAGGATTGGGGGATAGAATATACAGTTTGTACAGTATTAAAAGCATTACATCTATGGAAAGTCCCCAAAAAAAGATATCGAAACCTAACGTGTGTTTGTGTGTGTGTTAGGGTTAGGAAATTAATACTTTTACTGGAGCATTGATGCATTACACTGATCAAAAGTGACCGTAAAGTAATTTATGATGTTACCAAACTTTTCGGTTTCTAATAAATGCTGTTCTTTTCAACAGTTGAGTAATGAAGTAATGATGCTGAAAATTCAGTTTTGCAATCACAGGAATTAATTATCTTTTGCAATGTATTAAAATAGAAAACAGTTATTTTAAATCAGGGGTCCAAACTTTTTTAAAAGGGGGCCAGATTTGATGTTGTGGACACACCCGGGAGCCGGTTCCTTTTTTATTATATTGATTATATAACTAACATGTTTTGTTTCTTGGAAACACGACAGATTTGACAAAAGCTTGAGCTGACAGTAGAGTAGCTTGTGATAGGGCACAGATGTAAATTTATAGATATTTAACAATATCTGTAAAACTTTTATCAACCAAAAAGTTCCCTTTCGAAAGAATATTATTATTTATATATCTAGAATGGCTTTATGGTATTTAGTCTATAAACATATAAATACAAAATGCACAAAACTGCAAGTTTATGACAAAAATAGTCTGTAATTTGGCCTTTATTACTCATTTAATACATGTCTACATGAAACATTTAATAAAATTAGATATTAACCTACATTTCTGACAAATTACCACGGTTACAGTTAGTGTTACCACAGTAAACCCATGATAAACTTTGGTGAATTGTTTGAAAAGTGTTTTAACTGGATCGGCTCAGTGTTTTTCAGCTGGCTTTAAACTAAATTAAATCACCTAGAGATTTGCAGCTTGTACCGGAGACCTCTACACCGAACTCGAACACTTCTCACGGGCTGTTTAGTGGTCACATGATTGAAAGACTCAGCAAGTAAACACATTTATTCAGAGTTGCGCTGCGCACAAGTAGCGCTGTTTCATTCCGCTTTTGGCTCGTTAATGTTTCCCTGGCCTAAAATCTAGTACTTCCACCTTGCGTTAACATTGTGAAACCGATTTGTAAGTTATGCGTGGCGAGCCACATATAATATATTTTAATAGACAAGCTGCGGGCTGTTTCAAATTCATCCTGGGCCGGACTTTGGACACCCCTGTTTTAAATTTAATAAGTTTTTACTGTATTTTTGGTCAAAGCAATGTAGCCTTGGTGAGCACCAAGACTTCTTTTAAGAAGAACAATAAAAAAATCGTACAAACCTAAATCTTTTGAACGGTACTGTATATTTTGAATTATACATGTATATGTCTTGTTTATTTTAATACGCTTACTGATACACCTCCAGATAAGATCCAGTTCCCACCTTAGTAATAATCATAGAGTTTGTCTGAATCAGTGCATGAAATCGCAGACGTCCTGTTCTAATAATTGTAACTCAAAGATTATTTAGAAAACTAAATGTGTCAATGGCAGGATTTGAAAAGAAACACAGAAGCATGAGGAAAAGCAAGAAAGAAAGAAGTGTCAGATTTTGCCAGCTCATTTCCCGTTCTGGACTGCACCTCTGAAATCAATCCTAATCAAATAACACGCAGCTCTGTGGAGTATTTAAACCTCCCCATATGTTACACAAACAGCAGCTCTATTAAACTTCCCACGCCAAGCGTAATAAATGAGAGTGTAAAATGTGAGGTGGCTTTTTCCGCTCGCGGACACAATGAGGGCAGGAATACATCTGCTGCACGTGGGATGTACACAGTGTTAGTCCTTCTGTGGCCCGATGCTGCACACCTTCATTCTCAAAAGACAAGATCACACTTTTGCCCTACAAACAAGCCTACATAAAGACAACCGTCACATTTACATTAACATTTTCCGAACAGAAAAGCAGTTTACCACAAAATGAACCCTTTACTCTCCTCAATGTTGTTTGAACCCCATATTGTGAAAAACACAAAGACGTTGGGCAGAATGTCAAAGCTTGGAAATGGAAAAGGCATCATATTGTAAGTAAGTCCATGGAATTCGTGCACTGTATTTCTAGTCTTCTGAAACCATTAGTGAGAACCAAATGCATCAATGGCATCAAACTTGGCACAACATATTTAAAGGGGGGGTCTAATGCTATTTCATGCATTCTGATTTATTTATACCGGGTTCGGATTCTCATGCTAAACATGGCTCAAAATTCAAAACATTAGTTGGACGTATGACGCATTATTTCTGTGCCAAATACACTCCTTCAGGATTTGAATAAGTTTCTGAAAGTTTTTTTCCGAGTATGGCCCTGTATGACTTCATAAAGGGCGGAACTGCTTGTATGGGCACTTCTCCCGGATGAGCACGTGCACACATCAACAAGAGCGAGAGCAAGAGCTTTGCCCATCAACGAGCTTCGTTCGGGTAATGGGAGCCGTCGGCAGCGCGGTCATTTTGTTTTTACACCACAAAATCAACAATGTCACTAAAGAAGTGAAGTTTGGTTGTGTGAGGGAAAGATAACCTTGTTCAGCTTCACAAATAACCCAGCGTTTTTCCGGAGCAGCAACGGAGTTCTGCAAGAGTGTTTGTTCCCGGTCATGAGCCTAAACCGCAGGAGTGAAACTGCATCAAATGTCTGTTTGTTGGCAATCGGCGCGCAAGTGCTTATAATGTGAACAGCACGAACATATAGTGAATCGAAAGTTATCCAGGGATAATGCCATGAGGTATTTTTTGTGTGTGAGTGTGAGTGCGTGCGTGTGTTAGAGGGTGAAACGGGAGTGGATTTTCAAACCTCTCCCGTTCCACTCCCACAAAAAAAATCACGTCCCCTCCCAATCCCTCGAAAAAACTGGGGAAAATTCCCGTCCTGTCCCAATCCCAAAACAATGACTCCCGTTCCCTCCCACTCCAGTGTCTTTTTTGGCCGGAATCTGTCAGTTACAGTAAAAAACAATTAAGCGCGCGTAAATGTCTTGCAGCTGTATTATGCCGTTTTCAGGCCTTCTTTTTGGTTACTTCAGACTGCCCTAAAATGTCGGTGAGCACAACTGAGGTACCGTTTTCCAACAGTAGTGGTTGCAGCGTGGCTTTCATGCGTGACTCAATTTTGATGATGAATTTCACGGCTACAAAGTGCATGGGGAAGCCTCCTTTTTCTTATATTATTGGTGGTTGGCATTGGCCACCAACTGTTACGGGTGTGGAGCACGTCATTCACTTAACCAGCCACACCAAAGCAAACAGGAGAGCATAAAGAGACTAGAATTGAGTTCAAAATTAAACATTAACGTTAATTTATATAAACAGTATATTTGTATAGATGGTATCAGTGTTATTACGATTCCCAATACAAATTATAAAATGAAGCCTTTAAAGGGGGCATAACACACAGTTTTTGCCAGTCTCATGTTAATCTTGAGTACCTATAGAGTAGTATTGCATCCTTCATATCTCCCAAGAGTCTTTAGTTTTATCAGATTTATAAAAGACAGATACACTGTACCAATTCATTCCAAAAACAGCCGAACTTGTGAAGGTGTGTTTTGGGCGGAGTTAAAGAATCTCAAGCACACACACTCTCTGGATAACTTTCGATTCCCTATACGTTCATGTTGATGGCATTACATGCACTTGCGCACCGAACAATAAGTACTAACATTACTAAAACTGAAATAAAAATAAATGAATAAAAAGCTAAATCAATTTTTATCTATTAAAAAAAAAGATAAAAACACGTCAACACGTCACGTACTAAAAGTTAAACTAAGATTAAAAAAACATATGACATAATATACTAGTACATAAATAAAAGTAAAAGATATGTACAGTACATGCACCTTTTCCAGCTCTTCTGGTAATACTGGATATATTCTTGTCATTCATTTGAATACATTTTCAGTATTCTGCACTGCAATTTAATTTAATTAATTGTAGTTCCTACCCTTGACAACAGCAACAGCAAACAAGAACACAATGAATTGCAAAATTAACATTTTTTATTTCATCTTCTCTCCTAAAATCGTTTTTTTCCCAATTGCTTAACTTTTTATAACTTTCTGTGTCACGAAGCACTCATAATGACTTTCATCTGAACATACGCAGATATATCTTTTGAAGTTCAGACGATCTTTCCCTGTCTAAGTGGGTGGTTCTTGGCCACAAAAAATGCAGTGAGGTCTAGTATTTAAGGCCATAGTCAAAAGTCTGGCTTGGACTGACTTACAGGATTTCACTGACACATAGTTCATCGGCGACATGTCCGATCCATCTGTGATGTTCTATAATCACTGACTTACTGAGCGCCGAGTTAAACACGCCACATGATCAGGGGGAGAGATCCAGTTCCTCTTGGATGGCTATCAACAGCAATCTGAAATCGATCAGTTTGAGACAGCAAGGTCTGGAACAGGAAACTGAATAGCAATGATGATGATGATTACTGCATTTCTAGCATTGATTCATTTGGCTTTTACACAAACAGGCTTTCATTTACCATCACGCGTGTTCCCTGGGAATTGAAAACACAACCTTGGCATCGCGACTGACTACAGGAACATGATTATGATGACGGTCATGATGTCAGTGCTGACTGAGGCATGCGGCGGAGCGCTGACAGAATGTAACGTGAACCGTTCGATCGAGAGAATGCTAAAATGAAGACGTGATCGATGGAGAAAGATTGGAGGAAGTCACATTTCTCATAGTTTGGGTTTCTACTGGAAAAAATAACAAATGAGGTCACTTTAATATCGAAATTTTTTCTCTTATGATCATATGTAGACTTTATACTTATGTCTCCAGCTACTCGGATGTTTCTCCTGACAAAAAAGACCTAGTAATCTCACGTGTCTAGAGATCTCAACAATGACTCAATATATTCTGATTTGTCAATTCCAAAGTCTGCATTCAAAAGTCAGAGATCAATTACTCCAAATACCAAATGATCTGCGATATGATCCACATTCATTTGATTCCTCCTGTGCAAACTGACCATTTGATTTCTCATGTGACTATTTTTATTCCTCACGCATCTTTAGAAACATCTGAGAAAAAGGTGATATTTAAAGGGGACCTGTTATGCCCCTTTTCACAAGATGTAATATAAGTCTCAGGTGTCCCCAGAATTTGTCAGTGAAGTTTCAGCTCAAAGTACTCCACAGATCATTTATTATGTCATGTTGTAAATGCCGGAAGCAAAAACAAGCTGTTTTTGAGCATGTACCTTTAAATGCAAATGAGCTGCTGTTCCCCGCTCCCAATCCAGAAGAGGGTGGAGACTGTACATCTCGTGCCTCGGATAATCTACCAAAAACTAAAACATCTGTTTGGTTTTGATAATCATCTCTATTGTGGTCACGCTCACGTGACATTGCAGTTCTTTTGAATAACTTTAGAAGCTTTAATAAGAATACATTTTTCCTTAAATGCTCTGGCGTGAATATATACATGGCGGACTGTGTACCGCTTACTCAGGGGAGGAGCTATGCTAATAAGGCAGATTCTGTGCCAGTAGTGGGCGGGGCCTGTTCCCATGTGACATCACATTGGAGTACATTCCTGAACGGCTCAGTTTGAGACACTGTTTCAGATTTATGGGGAAAATAACAAGAGTGGGATGATCTTTACCACAATAAGGTGGTTGCGTACACACACTGCAGACATAATTATGTTCAAAAACAATGAATTTTGCATGATAGGTCCCCTTTAAATGAAAAAACAGAGAACTCAGTGTGGCGGGCAGCGAGGCCGAGGGACCGTGAGGGCGGGACGAGGCGGCGCTCATCAGGGAGGATGAGCGCCAGCTGCGCGCCGCAGCGATCTCGGCCCTTGCGGAGGAGTGAGGGACTATAAAGGAGGAGCGACGACAGTGAGGGACGAGAGAGGACCAGGCCTGGATTTTATGTTGAGTTTTATTTATGTTTTGTTATGTGTTGCTGCAGTCGACCGTGAGGGGCTGCAGCTTTTTATTTTCATTGTGTTTGTTTGTATGTAGGCGGCAGTCGACCGTGAGGGGCTGTCGCCGCCATTTTATTTTGATTAAAAGTTTGTTTAATGTTCGCCGGTTCCCGCCTCCTTCTTCCCGTACAAACAACTTTTACTACAGTGGTGCCGAAGCCCGGGAGGAAGGAGGGACGCGCTGTCGAAGAGCCCTCGCAGCTGAGGGGGATCGCGGTGCCGCGGAGTTCGGGCAGCGCGGAGGAGAGAAGTCCGCGAGCGGCTGCCCGAAGCGGTGGTGCTGGAGCGGATGAAGGTCGGTGGGACGGAGAGCTCGCTGCCGTGCCCCTGGGTCGAGGTGGGGTGGCTGCCGTCCTAGAGGGAGCGCGGAGGAGTCACCGGCATTCGCCGTGGGCCGGAGCCTGTATCCCTCCGCCGTGTAGGGGAGGGGCAGGGAGCGCGCGGGACTCGCTGCCGGCTGTCCTCGACAGGAGGAGCCACCGCCGGCCGCCAGGGGGCGGAGGAGCGTCGAGCCGTCCACCGGCCGTCCAGTACCACCGCATGGCACCGCGAAGAAGAACCTCTTGGCTGGCTGAGGACCGAGCGGCAGTGTGTCTGGGAACCGGACCAGAATTTTTTTTTTTTCTTTCTCTCTTTTCTACTCTCTCCACTCTCTCGTCCCTGTCGCTCCTCAGGTTCCTCGCTCCGTTCTCTCACCTCGCTGTTCTTACCCCCAGGTCCCGCGGCCGCCGTGATCGGCCCCCCCGGGGAGGGGGGGGGGGGGGAGTAGAGCGCAGACTCGGGAGTACCCCCCGGCCTGCGAAGGGCGTTGGGGGTATGTGGCGGGCAGCGAGGCCGAGGCACCGTGAGGGCGGGACGAGGCGGCGCTCATCAGGGAGGATGAGCGCCAGCTGCGCGCCGCAGCGATCTCGGCCCTTGCGGAGGAGTGAGGGACTATAAAGGAGGAGCGACGACAGTGAGGGACGAGAGAGGACCAGGCCTGGATTTTATGTTGAGTTTTATTTATGTTTTGTTATGTGTTGCTGCAGTCGACCGTGAGGGGCTGCAGCTTTTTATTTTCATTGTGTTTGTTTGTATGTAGGCGGCAGTCGACCGTGAGGGGCTGTCGCCGCCATTTTATTTTGATTAAAAGTTTGTTTAATGTTCGCCGGTTCCCGCCTCCTTCTTCCCGTACAAACAACTTTTACTACACTCAGTTAAAGGGTTAGTTCTACAAAAAAATTTATGTAGCCCATGATCTCCTTACCCTCTAGTCATCCTAGGTGTATATATGACTTATATATATCTTTCAGACGAATACAATCAGAGTTAAATTAAAAAAATGTCCTGGTTCTTCCAAGCTTTATAATGGCAGTGAAAGGGAAGTTCTGTTTTGAAGTCCATAAAAGTGCATCTATCCATCATAAAGCAGCTCCACACGGCTCCAGGGGGTTAATAAAGGACTTCTGGAGCGAAGTGATGCATTTGTGTAAGAAATATATCCATATTTAAAAGTTATAAACTAAAATAACTAGCTTCTGGCTGACCGCCGTACGCATCAATTTAGGCAAAACAAAACACCGGTCATGAATAAAACGAGAATTTTTAAAGAGAAATGGTGGATGATTTCGATATAAGAGAAGAGGGGCTTGAGGCGTCAAAGCTTGCGATGCTACGCTGCGTCAGTGGTTACTCTTTTCAAGTCGACTAGTGTCCACCGGAAGCTAGTTATTTTAGCTTTTAAAGTTTTAAATATGGTCATTTTTCTCACACAAACGCATCGTTTCGCTTCAGAAGGCCTTTACTAACCCCCCGGAGCCATGTGGACTGTGGAGCAGTTTTATGATAGATAGATACACTTATATAGACTTCAAAGCAGAACTACCCATTCACTGCCATTATAAAGCTTGGAAGAGCCAGGACATTTTTTAATATAAACAGATTGTATTCATCTGAAAGAAGAAAGTCATATACACTTACGATGACTTAAGGGCGAGTAAATCATGGGGTCATTTTCATTTTGGGCGAATTATCAGCAAAGAGAACACTTTTAAAACAGCTTGTAAAACAGCTCATCTCAGTTTAAATCGAGCACCAGTTTATTTGCAGCATTTTATTTTAAGTCTACTTTAATGTTAATCAATATTTCTTGAAGAAAACACATTGTAAAGTTTTAAATTCTAATTTTCCACCTTCTCTCTGAATTAAAGCATTAAACAGGCTTATTATCCTACTGTACCTTTAAGACTTATACATGTAAAAGACTTCTGATTCACTAACTTGTGATATCACAACACAACTGCTTCCAAATGTTTTTGAGGATGAACTAGTCTGAATTGTGAATGTCTATACAGTACATCAAACACATAAATTCAAAGGACATGTTTTCCATAATGTGAGTTCCTTAACAGTTTAGTCCACCAGTAACATGAGTTTTTTAAATATCAAACATCACTAAAGGTACAGCGGGACATCTGGTATGAGTTAAAACGTTCGTGTCTAACCCTCCTTTAATTTTCTCTCTCGTGGCCAATCAGAGGCTGTTAAAAAGCGTTTCTGTGTGAAGCCGTCTGGTGTAATGTATTTAGATGCCGTGCACACTGAGGTGCCAACGAGAACCGCGGTTTCTAGAACACTCCCCCACTGGGGGCTTTACACAAGCACACTGCTTTAATATTCCTTCTGCTCTATATGTGTCTCACCATCACACACTTCATCCTCATCTTCCTTTATACTGTTTCCTGTCTGTCTCCATACAGGGGCAAAGAAATGATTTGATATATAAGAAGACACATTATAAACCTTATCAGCTTAGCTCATGAATATTAATTGCGTGGCGTAATGTTCGCCAGGTAGTCATGATTGATTTTGTGTAAAGCAGGCAAGTATGAGCACAGCTTAGTAGGCTTACGGCTTCTGTCCCGTGTCGAATTAACAGTAGGCTACTGCTTGGTCTTTTTTGTGTTTAAAATTTGATTTTTTTTCCCTTTACAGTTATAAAAAAAAAAAAGTAAAAAGAAATTCCACTTTTTTTTCCCCGTCGGCTGCTTTTAGCTAAAAAAAATAAAAATAAATATCACTAGGACTGACTCAATTCCAGGATTTGAACTGCAGTACAAACATGATGGAGAATTGCAATTTAAATTTGAATGCAAGGACAATTCAAAGAATCTCAAATTTTGAAAAATAAATGAAAGTCAAAAAAATTCACATAACTTTAATTAGCAAAACATTGTCAAGACTACCCAAATAAATCATGTTTTAAATACGTTTTGAGCAATGTTTGCGAAGGTAGAACGATAGATAGAACGATAGATAGAACGATAGATAGAACGATAGATAGAACGATAGATAGAACGATAGATAGAACGATAGATAGAACGATAGATAGATAGATAGATAGATAGATAGATAGATAGATAGATAGATAGATAGATAGATAGATAGATAGATAGATAGATAGATAGATAGATAGATAGATAGATAGATAGATAGATAGATAGATAGATAGATAGATAGATAGATAGATAGATAAGTAGACAGACAGACAGACAGACAGACAGACAGACAGACAGACAGACAGACAGACAGACAGACAGATAGACAGATAGACAGATAGACAGATAGACAGATAGATAGATAGATAGATAGATAGATAGATAGATAGATAGATAGATAGATAGATAGATAGATAGATCTTTTTAAAAGTGTGGAGAGTTCTAGTTGCTTCAGCCCTGATTCGTAGTTCATCTGTGCGTCCATGTTTTCTCCTCCGTCTCTCTGTTGTCTTATGACCTTGCGTGTCTTGATCAGTATGTGGTGTGGAGTGATTTTTTGCCATCTGATCTTTCTGTTTTCAGAACTGTATTGATCCTTCCCCACTGCACTCTCAAGGACAGAAACCAAACCCATATAACCCCTCCTTCTACTCCCCTCATCTCAAACTTCTCCACCATTCTCTCTCTTTTTTGTTTTTCTTTGTTCTTCTCTCTCACTCTCTCTCTCTCTCTCTTCCCCCAAGGTTGCAGTGTCCAGCAGTATGAATAAATAATGTGCGGAGAGGATCTCTTTCAGAAAAGCCATTTAGGCTGCTATTGTGTTACCAAAGGCTGTGCATTTAGCCACTGATGTCCATGTGACAGAAATGCTATAGGATGTGAACTGCGAGTTGTGTAAAGCAGCTATATCTCAAACACCACTAGACCTTCCCAATGACCTTAAACACAATCACTGCTGCTCGCTTACACTACCCTTTCTCTTCTGCTGCCAGCATACTGAGCCACCTGTGTCCTGAACATTAAGGTGAACACAGGCAAATTGGTCCTGATTAAGACATTGAGATGTTTATGAGAGAAAAATCACAAATCTCAGTTGTTTCTTCTAGACAGCAATGAGATTAAATGGAGAGCAAATAAAGACCTGTTTGAAGTCTTTTACGTCGCAGAATGTTCGGTAAGTTAAAAAAAGTATGTTTATTATTCTTTTTTATTTCTCCCTATGCTGCTGTCATTGACAGCTAGCTAACCCGTTGCATTAGCAAGGCTTATCACATATTTTTCCAAAAAATGTAATATTAATGTCCATCACACACAATTTAATAAATGTTTAATGACAGATTTATATACTCAAATGGGATATTTAGAACAAAAAATAATAATAAATAAGCCTCTTATACAAAGTAAAAACGGTAATATTGTGAAATATTAATTCTATTTAAAAAAAATCTGTTTGAACACATTTTAAAAGTTAATTTATTTATGTGATGCAAAGCTGAATTTTTCATCATTACTGTAGAAATCATTCTAATATGCTGATTATTATTATTATTATTAATGTTGCACAACTTAATATTTTTTTTAAGAAATAGAAAGTTCAATAGAATATTTATTCTAAATATAAATACTTTGCAATATTATATTGTCATTACCGACACTTTTGATCAATGTAATGCATCCTTGCCGAACAAAAGTAAATGTCAGACCTCAAACGGCTAGTGTGTTGAATGGTACTGAATATAATCAAGTGTAAAGAGAATGTCCATACACAATCCAATCTAAATAAAATGCATAAAGTATAAATTGGCCCAAAAGTGCAGTTAACTGAAGAAGGGCCCTCTCATCTACATATGCCTGCAGCTCATTTGTCCACCTTTACAATATAGAAGTTGTGTGAGGCTGAACAAGATTTCTGCTATATTTTCACCCCAAAAGTGGATTAAAACGACAACAAATGGGTTCATAGAGAAATGGACATGCAACTGGTCCCTGACAGGGAAGCACATCATCATTTTGAAGACGGCTGACCTTTACTGCCTCTCTGTTAATCACACAGAGGGAAAAAAACCATGATGTGGTAGAAAAAGGCAGGGGGAGGGAGGGGGTAAAGCCATATCATGTTTTTAGACACCGCTGCAGAATGTCAATGCAGAGAGGAACTCAACACTCCCTTTGGGATGCAGCACACACACACACCAGAACCCTGTGTCCCCACCACCCCTAGAACATTACAGTCACCATCTACACTGAACACACGCCGCAGTGAATGTGCTTGAGTCAAAGGGGCTGATTTGGGTAGGCTCATGTCCAGTGTTTGGAATGCAGAAAACTGTCCCACAATCATACAATTGTAAAACAAAAAAAGTACAGCATGTAAAAGTATACCTAACCCCTATACCTGAACTCACTACTTCAGAAGTCGGCAAGTGAACGGCGCCTTGTGGTGCCATCCAAAAGAGGCGCAAAATCCCTTTCACTGACCTTTATCTGGACTGTTCCCTGCTGGTGGAATGACCTGCCTAACTCAACCTGAGCAACTGAGTCTTAGTGAATTATACAGGTTCGTATGCAAGTCTATGGGCCCTATTTTAACAATCAGAGCGTATGACCTGAAGCGCATGGCACAGGCACATTTAGGGTGTGTCCGAATCCACTTTTGCTAGTTTAACGACAGAAAATAAGCAGTGTGTAATAAGCAGAGAATACACGCGTTGTGCACCCGCCTATAGGTGCATAATACTAACGTCCTTTAAAAAACACAAAAAATACTGCGCTGTTGATTTTAGACCAGGTTGTTGTTGGTCAATGGTGCAATCGTTTTCAGTTCTCAAAATAGCAAAGCGCCAACAATGCGCCTGAACACACCTGGTTTTCAGACCAGCACGCCCATGAGCGAACAGATGGGCGCGAGTGCATTTGCTATTTAAACAACGTGGCGCTGGATGTGAAAATGAAAACTGCGTCGGGCTGAAACTAGCAAAAAACATGTGCGTCGCACCGGGTGTATGATAGGGCCCTATGTATCAGAATGGTAATGCGTTTTATGTATCACTCTCTACAACATCCGACACATAACGGTAAATAATATGATTAGCCTTTGGCTTGACAACATTATTAAAACAGCTGATAATGTTTTGCTAATGTTACACAAACCATCAACTGCCTTCTAACAATCAGCATCCTTGGAAACGCTTTGAACTTGAAATTCAGAACGTCAAAAGAGAAAGGCATATACTTCATCATATCATCGTAATATACATCATATACACAATTCACCCGCAAATAGCTAAATGTACCAGATTTTTCATATCAACAAAAAAATATACCGGGATAACCTGCTTCTCTTGAGACTCCCCTGCTTTGCAGCAGTTAATGATATGCTAAAGCCCGCCCACACGTTGACGTGATTCGTTACAAGGTAGTTTGTGATGTCAGAAACGCTGGCGATTTCAAACACTGTTTTTGAGTCTTTTCTTCATTGCAGTTTTAAGGAGAAAATACTCAGCAATGGTGTTGACATGAATTTGCACATGGTCTGTCTTAAAGCACATTAAAAACACCACAGAGACATATAAACAACATTAAAAACTTGATTTCCACTACAGGGGGTCTTTAAGAATCTATGATTGCATCAATATTGCAGTAATTATTCTGTTTCCAGCATGTTATACTGTGTTTAACAGTTCTTCTAACCCTAATTGATGGAGTGTGTAGCTTTTAATTTCTTAAACCATGTAGGAAGACACATCATGGCCATATTCCAGGATTCAAGATTCATCAGACTCAAAAACGTTTCTGTTTGAATGCGTTTAAAAATTAAAAAATTAATTACTCCAGTCTTCAGTGTCACATGATCCTTCAGAAATCGTTCTAATATGCTGATTTGCTGCTCAAGAAACAATTTTGATTATTATCGATGATGAAAAACAATTGTGCTGCTTCATATTTTGTGAAAACTGTGGTCTTTTCAGGATTCTTTGATAAAAAAGAAAATTCAAAAGAACGTTTATTTAAAATATTTTGTAATATTATAAAAGTCTTTACAGTCCTTTCTGAATAAAAATATTAATTTCTTTCAAAATTAAATCTTACTGACCTCACTTTTGAATAGTAGTGTACCTATAAACAACCATAAATAAAACTAAAAATGTATTTACATTTATGCATTTGGCAGACGCTTTTATCCAGAAAGACTTGCGTTGCATTCAAGGAACATATTTTACATTTTTGTTAGTTATTGCTATCCCTGGGAATCGAACCCATGACCTTAGCGTTTCTAGCACCACGCTCTATTGTTTGAGCTACAGGAAAGATAAAATGAATGTGATGCTACTTCTTTTTGGAGGTCAAGATTGGCTAAACATACTCCTTTTAAACTAGTAGACTTGTTTTTATTTAATTCCTATGTTTAAAATAAGTTTACCGACTCACTACCGTCGGTTTACCGACTCACATAAGACATAAGTTTACCGACTCACTACCGACTCACCCATCTGGACAGTAAAAACACTTATGCACGCATGCTGTTTGTTGACTTCAGCTCAGCATTCAACACTGTCATCCCATCCAAGTTAATTGCCAAACTTGGAGACCTGGGCATCAACACTTCAATGTGCAACTGGATTTTGGACTTCCTAACTGACAGACCCCAGAATGTTCGATCAGGATCCACCTGCTCCACATCCATCACTCTTAACACTGGTGTACCACAGGGCTGTGTGCTAAGTCCGTTTCTCTACTCCCTCTTCACCTCCGACTGCAAGCCTGTGTATGGAACTAATTCCATCGTCAAGTTTGCGGACGACACTACGGTGATTGGTCTCATCAGCAACAACGATGAGACTGCCTACAGGGAGGAGATCCAGCACCTGGCCACATGGTGCGCTGATAATAACCTGCTCCTCAACACCACCAAAACGAAGGAGCTCATCGTGGACTTCAGGAAGGAGTCAAGAGGCACACACGACACCATCCACATCAATGGAATGGCTGTTGAGCGTGTCTCCAGTTTCAAGTTCCTGGGGACCCACATCTCGGCGGACATGTCGTGGACGACCAACACCTCCAGCCTGGTCAAGAAGGCTCACCAGCGCCTCTTCTTCCTGAGGACACTGAGGAAGAATCAGCTCTCCTCGGCTATACTGGTGAACTTCTACCGCTGCGCAATAGAAAGCATCCTGACCAACTGTGTGGCAGTGTGGTATGGGAGCTGCTCTGTTGCGGAGCGCAAGGCACTGCAGCGGGTGGTGAAAACTGCCCAGCGCATCACAGGAACTCCACTGCCTGCCATCGAACACATCCAGAGGAAACGCTGTCTGCATCGAGCTCGCAGCATCCTCAAGGACTCCTCTCACCCAGCCCACAGACTGTTTTCTCTCCTGCCCTCCGGCAGGCGTTTCAGGATCCACCGGACCAGGACCAGCAGACTAAAGAACAGTTTTTTCCCCAGAGCTGTCTCTTTACTGAACTCAAACCCCCGTTGATCCACTTCCCTCATAAACTGCGAACTCTCCTACCTCACATCTGCCTTCACTTTGTTATTTGCACTACCGACTGTTTATTACAGTAACAACTGTTTACTTATGCATTCTGCACCACCATACCGTAACTGGATTATGCTCATCTGCACTGCCGACTGTATTTACAGTAACAATGTTTACATTTGCATTTTGCACCGTACTTCTAACTGGAATATGCAACCACTTTTCACTGCACTTTTACACTTTCTTTCGGATAGCTCTGTCCATAATTTATTGTACTAACTTAATCCACTGCTATATTCCTCATATTAGCCTAACATATTATTGTATACCTCTAACTGTAAAATTCTGTTCAAGTAATAACCGTCTGTATATTTATTCATAGTACATAGTCACCTGTAAATTCTGTTTATAGTAATAGCCATCTGTATATTATATTCATAGTACATATTCACCTGTAAATTCTGTTTATAGTAATAGCCATCTGTATATTATATTCTAGTACATATTCACCTGTAAATTCTGTTTATAGTAATAGCCATCTGTATATTTATTCACTGTATATATTCATCTGTAAATTCAGTTCTACTTATAGTAATAACCATCTCTCTACTTATACATATTTATATATATTCAGAACATTTTTATGTCCTGCACTTACGCAACCATTGTATATCCTGCACTTGCTGCTATTGCACTTCTGGTTAGACCTAAACTGCATTTCGTTGCCTTGTACTTGTACTTGTGTAATGACAATAAAGTTGAATCTAATCTAATCTAAGTTAAAATGGGTCATAAAAGGAGTAAATTAAAGAAAAGCATCTGGCCCAAAATTGAAATGAGGCCATACGCCATACGAGTTTTACACCAACATACCAAACTGACAATCTATCACTTGTCTTTCAACAAACATACATATTCAGGTCATAAACACACTTCAACCCTAATATAACAAACTACACTTCAGTACGAAGGGAAAAATACACCAATATACATTCTATGCATGAGCTGTAAAGAGAAACAAAATGCGAATATTAGACACAGAAACACACACACAAAGCACACTGTCTAGTGACCCGTGAAGGCCCGGCACCACAGGCAATAACATCCGACAGTATATGCAGTAATATCCTCATTAGTCTATATTCAGACACTGTAACTATATTCAAACTCTATATTACGCTCCTATATTCAGCCTGTTGTCATCACAATCTCCTGACATTTCTAATGGAAATCGTGGGTCATGTCATGGAATAGCAACTTCTTTCTTTCGTGCACTCGTTCTCAGCACTTCGAAAGGGAAAACTGATGGAATTTAGATCAGATCGGGTGTTCTCCTGATGCAACCAGGGCCACTAATATATGTAGACAGATCGTTGGGAGGATGTGTGTGTGTGTGTATGAGGGTCTTTAATAAGTGATCTGATGGCAGTGGACAGAGTGCCTGTGGGAGTCACGCTCTTCACACCTCCTACTGTTATCAGCTCAACCTTACCTTATATAACACACACTCACACGCCAATAAAAGCTCCACACAAAAAAAACAGAAGTCCACTGACAGACCCGCTCTCTTTCAGTGTCTGCAGTCATGTTTTATCAGGTGCGTGACATGCATACGCACATAAACTGTATGGTTCATATAGAGCTACCGTGGCTCCTGAGGGCAGCGTGTGTGAATGTTGACACCTCTGTCAAAAAGTTAAACAGTTAACAACATGTTTTGAGTTGATGTGTAGTCATGCACACATAAGCATATATATATATATATATATATATATATATATATATATATATATATATATATACATACAGTGAGGAAAGTAAGTATTTGAACACCCTGCTATTTTGCAAGTTCTCCCACTTAGAAATCATGGAGGGGTCTGAAATTGTCATCGTAGGTGCATGTCCACTGTGAGAGACATAATCTATAAAAAAAGATTCCAGAAATCACAATGTATGATTTTTTTAACTATTTATTTGTATGATACAGCTGCAAATAAGTATTTGAACACCTGTCTATCAGCTAGAATTCTGACCCTTAAAGACCTGTTAGTCTGCCTTTAAAATGTCCACCTCCACTCCATTTAATATCCTGAATTAGATGCACCTGTTTGAGGTTGTTAGCTGCATAAAGACACCTGTCCACCCCATACAATCAGTGAGAATCCAACTACTAACATGGCCAAGACCAAAGAGCTGTCCAAAGACACTAGAGCAGCTTGCCAAGCAGCTTGGTGAAAAAAGGTCCACTGTTGGAGCAATCATTAGAAAATGGAAGAAGCTAAACATGACTGTCAATCTCCCTCGGACTGGGGCTCCATGCAAGATCTCACCTCGTGGGGTCTCAATGATCCTAAGAAAGGTGAGAAATCAGCCCAGAACTACACGGGAGGAGCTGGTCAATGACCTGAAAAGAGCTGGGACCACCGTTTCTAAGGTTACTGTTGGTAATACACTAAGACGTCATGGTTTGAAATCATGCATGGCACGGAAGGTTCCCCTGCTTAAACCAGCACATGTCCAGGCCCGTCTTAAGTTTGCCAATGACCATTTGGATGATCCAGAGGAGTCATGGAGAAAGTCACGTGGTCAGATGAGACCAAAATAGAACTTTTTGGATATAATTCCACTAAACGTGTTTGTCGGAAGAAGAATGAACGAAGGTCTTACGAGACCCAAGAACACAATCCCTACTGTGAAGCATGGGGGTGGTAGCATCATGCTTTGGGGGTGTTTTTCTGCACATGGGACAGGGCGACTGCACTGTATTAAGGAGAGGATGACCGGGGCCATGTATTATGAGATTTTGGGGAACAACCTCCTTCCCTCAGTTAGATCATTGAAAATGGGTCGAGGCTGGGTCTCCCAACATGACAATGACCCGAAGCACACAGCCAGGAGAACCAAGGAGTGGCTCTGTAAGCAGCATATCAAGGTTCTGGCGTGGCCTAGCCAGTCTCCAGACCTAAACCCAATAGAGAATCTTTGGAGGGAGCTCAAACTCCGTGTTTCTCAGCAACAGGCCAGAAACCTGACGGATCTAGAGAAGATCTGTGTGGAGGAGTGGGCCAAAATCCCTCCTGCAGTGTGTGCAAACCTGGTGAAAAACTACAGGAAACGTTTGACCTCTGTTATTGCAAACAAAGGCTATTGTACCAAATATTAACATTGATTTTCTCAAGTGTTCAAATACTTATTTGCAGCTGTATCATACAAATAAATAGTTAAAAAATCATACTTTGTGATTTCTGGATTTTTTTTTTGTGATTATGTCTCTCACAGTGGACATGCACCTACGATGACAATTTCAGACCCCTCCATGATTTCTAAGTGGGAGAACTTGCAAAATAGCAGGGTGTTCAAATACTTATTTTCCTCACTGTATATATATATATGGAACAATATTAGGAAGGTGGTCATAATGTTATGCCTGACCGGTGTGTGTATGTGCGAGTGTGTGTGTATTATATATATAATATAAATATATAATTATATATATATATATATATATATATATATATATATATATATAATATAAATATATAATATATATATATATATATATATATACACACACACACACTCACACATACACACACCGGTCAGGCATAACATTATGACCACCACCTTAATATTGTTCCTAATATTATCCCCACGTGCATCAATAAGCCTTGTCCGCCCATGATGACCTTGTCGCCAGTTCACCACTGTTCCTTCCTTGGACCACTTTTAGATAGATACTGACCACTGCAGACCGGGAACACCCCACAAGAGCTGCAGTTTTAGAGCTAAGAACTAAATAAGCTCACGGTCAAAGGGACAAAAGTACAGTATTTGATTTAATAAAGTGTCTTGGCTAATAACAATATTTGTGTCCAATAAATTCACTTGCCATCGGAAAGTGTGGCAAAACGTTTTATTCCCATATTCATGCCTTTTTGTCTGTGTACCTGTAGTGACTGCAGTATATGGTGTGAATGTGTGTTTGTGTTCACCTGAGGCCGTGGGTGTCCTTTGACCAGGCACTGCAGAACTAACGTGTCCCCCTCTCGGATGGTGTAGATCCGTTCACTGATGTTGTCCTCCTTCACCACACACGCCTGCCCAGAATGCACAATCTGAGCATTCGCAGGAGCTAAGGACAGAGAGAAAGTCAGATTATTCTATAACATTTTCACTTCATTCTACAACTTCTTTAGCAGTGACGTTGATATATGCTATGTTGGAGACCAACTAACTAAACTAGTGACGCTACTAACCTAACCTCTTTTTTTAAGTAAGTAGCAAGATACATTTGCCCTCTCTCACATACAATGACCCCATAAAAAGTATTTGGACACTTCAGTCAGGTAAAAATTGCATTACATAACATACTAAAGCCAAATGGCATTTATTTTAAAGAAATACAGCACACGTGCGGTTTGCAAGCAAAAATATTTACCTTTTTTTTGTTTTGCATTTTTTAGTATTCATTAAATTATGTTAATAGATAGAACAGATATAAATATAAAAAAGTTAGTTTAATTATTATTATCATAGTCTTTTTCACACACAATATAAATAATATTGGGCTAATAATACCGGTAATTGTCATTTAACTGACACTGTCACAAAACTGCTCCTCCTGGATCCAAATGTAGCTTTATTAGGGCAATCCAGAATCATAAATCAAAAAGCAGGGCAGAAAAACTTAAGGGCATACAGGGAAATCCAGAAAACCAGGCAGAAAGTCAAAACTGCTCAGAAATGCAGTGTAACACAAGACTTTGCAAAGAATGAGTGAAAATACAGGGCTTGAATACGCAGGCAATAACAAGATAATGAGACACAAGTGGAAGCAATCAAACATAAGTCTAAGCAATGGATTATGGGAAATGCAGTTCATTATAGGAAAACAAAGAGACGTGCCCTCTTGTGGCGATCATGGGCACTCCAGCTGGCGGATGTGACAACATTTCAGGAATAAATCAATAAAAACACTGAAATGTTCCCTCTGGGTCCAACCCAGACCACTTATTGTTAAGAACATCTGGTAAAGTATTCTGAACTGTAATGGATCCGCCATCAATACATGTTATAAGTGTACATCCAGGGAGAAAAATGACTTGCTATGAGATACGGCCTTCTTATATGTATGTTTATAGAAAAGCATGCATGGCCTAAGTGCGCTGAATTGGACAAAACAATACGAGAAATTTCAGATGACATTCTTATGTTCCATGAGTCAGATGTGCACTCAAGAACTACTTGCATCTTCCCTAACAGAGTTTGCAAGCTGGAATGCGGTGGGTTTCACTTCATGCTCTGAGAAGAATTCAAACTCAGGGCCCTCGGGAATACAAACCAGCACTGCGGGCAGCCGAGCCCGGCGGTCACTGCCCGGTGAACGCTTTGATTGCGAAGAGGAACGCATGTACCGCGACAGCCTACACACTGTAAGCGATGAGTCTGCGTTGCTTATTAGCATTTAAAAGGGAGTCTGGGACAAGAATAGCTGCGAGGCAATGCAGGACGTGTTTAGAAATGTGTGGAAATTGCCAAAGCTTTTATTTGTGAGTGTAATGGTGTGGTCAGGGCTGAGCGGGCATCACAGGCCAGTCCCCACGCCAAAATGAATGACGCTCATTAGCGGTACAATGAGGCCTGCACTCATGCTAACGCCGCTAACAACCAGCTGAAGAGAATGGTTGTCATACAATAAAAACTCTTAACTGAGCAATTCGATGCATTACATTCCACAAAGACAACTCTCATTGTACGTTTCCACAGTCATACACAACCTGGGGATTTCAAGGCCTAGAAAAGTCATGAAAATATAATGAGCACATGCTCTGCTAAAATACATTTCATTGGCTAAATATTATTATTGTGTAGAGTAAAGCTTGCTCACAACTTATTGTGATTAACAATAGACCTTAGACAGGGTAGCACCTTATTTCATTTTTGAGTGAAAATGAGACTGTGAGGGATAGAATTAAAGGGTTAGTTTCACCCAAAAAAGAAAATGCTGTCATTAATTACTCACCCTCATGTCGTTCCAAACACGTAAGACCTTCGTTCATCTTTGGAACACAAATTAAGATATTTTTGATGAAATCCGAGGGGTTTCTGAACCAGCCATAGGCAGCAACTTCAATGCAACTTTCAAGTAGGCATGTGCCGGTATCAAATTTTCATGTTGCGATTAATTGCTGAAGCTTTTATCACGGTATACGGTATTATCACGATATTGAAATAAGTTGCAAAAAAAGTGTTGTCATACTATAAAAGGTTAAATCACTTTCTTATAACAAAAGAACCAAACATTTAAATACAATAAAGCAATACACAAAAATGTATAAAGTAAACAAATATTTAAAACAGATTAAAGTGCAAAAGAATTATAAAGAACAATAGGTATGCTGAAATGTACATTTAACCAAGATTAATACATGCTTTAGAAGTATTTTTCATTGTCAGTTTGTTAATGAAGGAACTAATGTTAAATACTGGAGCCTTGTAAAGTGTGTGATTGAACAACAGTCAGAACATATTCAAACAATATCTAGGGCATGTAATTTAGTCCAGATTAAAATATAAAATGCAAGTTTGAAAATTAATAGCCTTAAGTCTTTAAGTATTTTGTATTAGGTTATGTGATTACTGGGGAAACAGCTGCATTTCTGCTGTTCCGTCAGCGCCCTCTGCTGTCGAAGAATGAATGTGCACTTCAGCACTCCTCATTCCGCCATGTGCTCGGCTCATGCACGGTCTTTTTACATCAGTGCATTCCTCTTTGACGTGTTTTTCATTTTAAACGGTTGATGGGTAAAGTATTCTTAAAATTCATTCTAAAAATCTGAATAATTCGTAATAAATAATTATTCACGGTATTTTGAAGTGCCCACGATAACAATATTGTGCATGTTCATTATTGCGGTATATCGTATTACCGTTTACCGGCACATGTCTACTTTCAAGGCCCAGTAAGGCAGTAAAGACATTGTTAAAATAGTCCATGTGACTCCAGTGGTTCAACCTTAATGTTATGAACCGTAATGTCCCATGAACGTGTTAAGTCACCACCTCATTATTGGCCAGCTCCTGCGTCAGCATCACATGCATGTTTCGTGGTGCTCACATGAACAGCATCGGCCAACAGTGAGCCGTCGTTCTGACGTAGAACCTGGAAGCGCTGCACTGTGTTTACTACATGAAGAATGTAGGAGACTGACATAGACGAGAAGAAATTGTTGAATTAAGTTGTTATTTTTTGCACAAAAAAAGTATTCTCGTCGCTTCATAACATCAAGGTTGAACCACTGGAGTCACATAGCCTGGCTCCGCCCTCCTACATACGTCCGCTCAATTTTCATTTTCCTTCAGTACTCCGTCTGGGACTGCGGTATATTCTTAGGTTTTTTCCGAACAAATTTTTACCGGTCCAATCAGCGAACAGAGGGAGTGGCTGAGAACGATGACGTTGATGTCGTGCTCTAGTTTGAGATGATATACGTCACAACCAAACATTAGCGATTGGTTATGGCAGATCCAGAGTGGCTCTGGGCAAATCCAATAGTTTTAAACTTCAACAGAGGACACGCCTTTAACCTTTAACTTTAAAGATTTCATCAAAAATATCTTAATTTTTTGTGTTCCTAAGATGAACGAAGGTCTTGCGGGTTTGGAACGACATGACAGAATTAAAATTTTTGGGTGAACTAAAGTGCATTCATTGGATTCACTGTCCTGTTGTTTAACAACATAATTGTTCAGCTGACAAAACGTCTTACCGAAAAGTTGTAGAAATTATGTGATCTATGACCTTTATACAGAGTGTGCTATTGTAAAGTCGGATCTCATTCGGATCTCAAGAATCATTCAAACCACTTCACAAATTGGTCTGAATGATTCATTAGTGAATCGGTCTGAAATTAAACAATGAACCAGTGTTGTCACCGTTAACCAAAACTAAACTAATCATTAATTTAAAACTCATTTATTCAGACTAGCTTTCCCTTCATGATTACTGTGTGCACTCAAATCTAGCACTTTTGTTTTTGTGATTTTTATAGTAGTCATGTTTGTAAATGTTGCTTTTCTTTTTTTATGGTCTATTGGCATTGCTATTTAATGTTAATTATTCATTTTATTTTTTATTGTTGCTACTTCTTGATGTATGGTGACCTTGAGTTATCTGAAAGGCGCCTTAAATAAAATGTATTATTATTATTAAATAAAGCTGAAATAAATTTAAAATAAATATTAGATGGAAAAACTTTGAACTTTGAAATGTCGCATATAGGCAACTAACAGAAGATTTTAATAATAAATATAAATAATATTATAAATAATACGGTTTTATACAGTCGACACCAAATTTGGGTAACGGGATGCTGCCTTATAATCTTGTGATAATTATGCTGTAAATGTAATGGAAATTCATCAGTCAAACTAATTTATCATCTTAAACAAAAATAACACAACCTTAAGTTCACCATATTACAAAATAACCCTCACAATATAGATAGCCTTCTGGTACGGCTTTTTTGAGCGGCACGATAATAGCGATGTGAATAGCAATGAGCCTATAATGTGTGTGTAAGAGAAAATAACAGCGTGGTCAATAGAGAGGTCTCCTCAAAGACAGAGCCAATGAATTTCTCCATGATGTGATTATTATTGATCCGTTAAGTGTGAGGTGTGTTTGTGTGTGTGAGGTCTTTGAGTTAACAGCTGCAGGTACACCACATAATGTGAGGATGACTGAACCTCACAAACCACTTGCCCTCTCAGCAGGTGTGCGTGTGTGAGTGTGTGTGTGTAAGCCCCAGATTGTCGGACACTCTCCTCCTCAGCGGGAGAGAACGCCCAGCGTCAGGGATGAGCTCTCTTTAACTCTGCAGCCGGGTCAACATCTATCACTGTCACACTGACCCAGTGCATCATGGGATGAAGACAATCCAAATCTTCACATCAGTATTCGGCGGCAGTCGCTCGGCAACAGGACTCGCTCTGGGTCAGCAATTCAGGAAATAAATATCACAGAGAACCGGAGCAACCTCAGTCTAGTCTAGATGAGTGCTTAGATTCTAATACTGATCAACAACACTATCTACAGTTTTTATGTTTGTATGAATATTAGGTTACACTTTATTTTAAGGTGTCATTGTCCTAGTGTAATTATTAGGGCCGGGACTTTAACGCGTTAATTAAGATTAATTACGCAAAAAATAAATAACAATTTTAACCACACTTATTTTTGCACCGCGGAACGTTTTTCAATGAATGAGTTTCGACGGACCGATTATACTGGAGCACCAACTAGCGTTCTTGACTTCCGACAACAACAAACCACAGTGAACATGAACGAAGAAGTAATATATTTATAATAATATATAGAAGTAATAAATATTCATATGCAATTAAAATGCGATTAATTAATTACAAAGCCTCTAATTAATTAGATTAATTTTTTAATCGAGTCCCAGCCCTAGTAATTATATATTTAAGTACTTAGTAATATTAATTAACAACATGTACTTACTATAGGGTTGGATTAGGGTTTGATTGTAACTATGCATAATTTACTGTCATTACTATGGTAAGTATGTAACATATGTAGCGATGGATGGATGGATGGATGGATGGATGGATGGATGGATGGATGGATGTTTTGAATGTTACCTAAACCAGCTGTATTTTTATCTTTGCTTAAACAATTTTACCATTTTAAATAACTACAGTGATTGAGCAGAATTATCATAGTTACTCTTTAAAATGGACGATTCATGCACATTTATATGAAACCTAAATTTTAAGAGATGAGGAGCATATACCAAAATGTGGTGGGTGCATGCCCCCCCCCTAACAGGTAAATGTGGTAACCTGTTGTAAATTGTATATGCTGCTGATGTGTGGGCATGCTGTCACCCAACACGCAACTTCTCAAACATCTCTCTCTTTTTGCCTTTTCTGTCCATCCATCCATCCGTTCGCCCATACAACCATCCATCTAAATCTGAAGCAAACAAGGTTCTCTCTGTGAGTTATCAAACTAGTCTCAAGCCAGCAGAGGGGAACACGCCGGAGGGGGGTGGAAAGAAACAAAACAAATGGAGAGCGGCATAGAGAGATGGAATATAAAAACAAATCAATACAAGACACACACACACACACAAAATAAATGAACACAGTCATCCAAACCTCCACACACTCACAGAGTCACAATACAGAGAGAGGGTGATATAAGCAAGAGCAAAAAATGAAAATCACATGGTTTTAGCAAATAAAACTGGACGTGGCCTTCAAGGGAAACATGCACTGACATCTTGTGAGTAGCAGTTCAAAAAATGTTGAGCCATTGAGCCAATAGCTTGAATGTAACTCTACACCTTTGCTTCATTTAGTATACGTCAATCCATGAATATGCAAATTAGCCCTGCCTCCACTCACTCACACCAGCTCAGAGATCCACAGCGTCTACTTTACTGTTGTAAACGCTACACAATGGTATCGCTCTCTACAACTTCGGAGCTTAGAATGTCAGTGAAGAAAGGCATATAGTTCATAACATAACATAACATCGTAATATTAGTGCTGAGCAAATTAACGCGATAACGCGGGTGATTTTTTTTTCAGTTTAAAGGGATAGTTCACCCAAAAATGAAAATTAGCCCATAATTTACTCACCCTCAAGTCATCCTAGGTAGCCTAGAAATCTAAACGCACCCTAGTGGCAGAAAATTTATTTTGCCGCGAGTGTAGTCTAGCAACTCTTGGTAGACCTCAGAGCTGGAAATACCAAACTCTGGTCAGGCCAATCACAGCGTGTGTAGAGTCGGTGGGCGGGCTTAACATAATGACGGAGCGGAGTTGCGGAGGTTCTTGGTGTTACAGGTAAACAAAGAAGCTGACGATCAGCGTCTTTCAAATCGGTTTTGGCCGCTACTCTGGAAGACTTGGAGTTAAGCTTTTCTTTGAGGAAAGAACAAAGAACGGCACTGATGTCATTCGTAAGAAAGGAAGATGTGTTCTGAGTTTAATCTATTAACTAACGTTATCTCTGCCTCGGTTGGTTGTGGCGCTATCCAATAACGTGCAGAGGAAATTTGACAGACAACCGTTTATCCCGCCCCTCGGATTGAGCCCTGTCAATGGTGAGTTTCCAGACTAAACATCTTGATGTGGGTCTGGCTTGTCAGGCTACATCCTAGGTGTATATGACATTCTTCTTTCAGACGAATAAAATCTGAGTTATATTTCAAAAATCCAGGCTAATCCAAGCATTAGAATTGGATTCATAGTTGCTCTGTTTTTGAAGTCCTTAAAAAGTGCATCTGCCCATCAAATAACGTGCTCGATTCGCTTCAGAAAGTCTTTATCCACACCCCGGAGCCGTGTGGAGCACGTTATTTGACGGACAGATGCACTTTTTATGGACTTCAAAAACAGAGCAACTATGAATCAAATTCTAATGCTTGGATTAGCCTGGACTTTTGTAATATAACTCCGATTTTATTTGTCTGAAAGAAGAAAGTCATATACACCTAGGATGACTTGAGGCTGAGTAAATTATGGGCTAATTTTCATTTTTGGGTGAACTATCCCTTTAACGCATTAAAAATATTTAACGCAATTAACGCAGCGTCCGTTTTTATACCCATTTTTGCCCAGCGTCACATTATATGATCACGCTCTTATTCATGTAAATGCTTTTAAAGAATCTAAGCGCAACAAGACACAAGAGAACGTGCTGAAGGCTATGTCAGTGTCCTGTCTGTGTGGCTGCGTCTTCATTAGATCCCTAGTTCAGTAGTCAGGGCACTGATCAGGGTGTCGTCCACATTCATGTACACAATATACTGATTCACCACCTAGGAAGCTAGGGAGCTAATCGAGGGACACCCCCTCATTACCCTGACACACGCACATGCACACATGCACATACACACACCAGTCTCATGCACACAGAGTTCTCTTTTGCTCTTGAACAAACAATAACAACAGCACAGAGAATGTTGCCAAACTGCCAGTTCTGTCGAGTATTCTCATAATAGGACTTTTAAATGAGTTAAATAACGAGAAAATGAGATGCACACATTCCACATCATGTTCGGCAGCAGATCTTAAAGTGACAGCAGCACTGAAGATGTCTGTCATTAATGTTCATCAAAGAACAGGAATAGTGAAAATTGTAGCTTTAATGATGATTAATCTATCTTTCATTTATTATTTCTGCAGTTAAGAAAGGTGTTGATAACTTTATTCAATTTCTGTGTAGACTATGTCTAACAGGGAGGACCATGGGTAAATATACAATTTATTATAAGGGCTTCATGTAAAGATTGTTTTAAGTTCAATTAAATTAAAAGCCTACACTCTAAAAAAAAAAGGTTCTATATGGCACCAAAAATGGTTCTTCGTCGTAATCATAGAGGAACCACTTTTGGTGCACCATATCTTAACATGTTCTGTATATGGTAGCGGTGCAATATAGCAACTTAGTCAAAGAACCGGTGAAGAACCTCTGAAGAACCACTGAAGCACCAAAATTGGTGCTATATAGCACTTAAAAAGGTTCCCCTATGATTACGAGCCAAGAACCATTTTTGGTGCCATATAGAACCTTTTTTTTGTTTAGAGTGATAAATGTTGAAATTGGTAGCTTTCAGTTATACTGTAATGTAACGTCATTAATGTAGCGATTAATTACGATTACTAACAGAACATTTTTATTAATTAGTTGCTTTTTTTAATCAATTCGCAGCCCTACGTAATATACATCATATACACAATTCACCCGCTATATTGGTAAATGTACCTGCTTCTGTTGAGACTCGCCTGCTTCAGAGCATAGTTAATGATATGCTAAAGGCCGCCCACAAGTTAAAGTGATTGGTTACAAGGTAGTTTGTGATGTCAGAAACACTGGCGATTTCTGGTTCACTGCAGTTTTAAGGAGAAAATACTCAGCAATGGTGTTGACTTATGAATTTGCACATGGTTTGTCTTAAAGGTTCAGTGTGTAGTATTTATGACGACCAATTGACAGAAATGCAATATAATATACATAACTATGTTTTCAGTGGAGTATAAAGACCTTACATATGTACCGTTATGTTTTTATTAACCTTAGATTGAGCCATTTCCATAAAAGTGTTACTTCCGCCCACGTGACCTTTTCAACGTACGTTACGTAATGCCTGGCTCGTTGCAGACCAGCACAAGACGACCAATTGTGGTTAAAAAGTATATACATTTGAATAGTTTTTTTAGAAAATGACTGTTTGTTTCGCTAGAGACCCTATTCCTCCGCTGGGATCACGCAGTACCATTTGAAGCACTTCTAAGCCTTTGAAACTGCATTGATGTGGACGTTCAACATTTTGGTTGCAATTGAAGTCCATTGTGTGGAGAAAAATCCTGGAATGTTTTCCTCAAAAAATTGAATTTCTTTTCCACTGAAGAAAGAAAGACATGGACATCTTGGATGGCATTGGGTGAGTAAATTAACAGGAAATGTTCATTTTGAGGTGAACTAATCCTTTAAAGGCCCCAAACAACAGGATGAGGAATGCAGAACTCGGAAAAGATTACACCAAGCAAATTAGGGCAGATGTAAAAACCGCCGGTGTAATTGATGGCCTGAAATGCTGTTTGCTCCACCTGCACCCACGCTCCTCTGGGAATACTTCTGCACCCCTTCTGACCAGCTTCAACTGTTGCTGGAAGTTTTCTAGAGCATCGCCTCCCCGTCTCGCTATTCTTCATGCGTGCGCTCTACACATAAATCATCGCTGAAACACTCCTGCTGAGGAGCTTCACCAGATTCACTCACTTCCTGGAGTCGCACACTTATTCATCTGTCCTGCATCTCCCACTGTCCCGAGAGAAAAGGAGAGAGAGAATTATTCATCCTCAAGGCGCTTAACGGCTCGTCTATGAGCATGTTTTGTGAGAATAAATAAGATCCTTGAGTGGAAGAGAGACTGGCCGGCAGGGGCTAATCTGACAGCGTTAGGTGTGTCAAGGTGTTTTATTGAGTGTTTACTTGTTGTGTGAGGAGCTGATAGCTTTCACTGTGGCTCAATACGGATCAGCCCTCTGACAAACATGACTATTGGCAAAAACGACCACTAGGGCAGACGGCATCTCATCAGACAAACATCTCTGGCAGCGAGAAGAGCAGGGCTGAGTGCTGCCGCTGGAGCACATGCCAGGACTTCTAAGCGCCTGTAGTGTATGCGTGCATACAGAAAAATCATGCCCGTTCAAACTGACATGATCCCTCAGATCAGAGAAGCAGTGCATTTTGATTACAACTTTTTGTATCTTAATTAGTAAAGGTATAGTTAATTTAGTCACCCACACCCGTATAATGTAAATTTGAAAGATATTTTGAAAAATACCTCAAGTGGGCTTTTTTGTGCATACAATTGTGTCATTGTAGTCCAGTGTCGTCCAATTGACCTATCGGTAAGCCCCGCCCCCCTTAGTAATTGTTGCTAGCTCGGACAAACAAACGGAGTTGCTATATCTTACATTGACAGCTGTCAGTGTGAAAACCTTATCCCAAGATGTTTTGGGACACAGAATGTAGCGTATACCCCGTCCGAATGATGGCCAAACGTTACTGATGGTTTATCAAGTTTATGTCCTTTTTCACTCCAAAAAAATCATCGTAAGAGCTGAACAAACAAAGCATAAGAAGTGCGCATTAACGTCTCATTCACAAACTATCTCTCTCCGTTGCATTACCATTAACATACACAGCAAAGTACACAAAAACACTCATACAACTAACAGTAAACAAACATATACACAGACCGTATGCCTTTTCGAGGGTGCAATTAATAACTGGTAAACTATGTATCTGCAAAACAACTCTGATAAACTGCGTGCGAGCTCTCCCTTTCACTACCCGTAGACTATAAAACCCATCAAAATAGGAGTCCTCCTTAGTAGGACAGATAATGTAGACCTTAAACATGTCTAAAATTAAATTAATTTACATATAACCAGTTTAATATGGAGAGGCACTGAAATGTAGCCCTTCGTGTTTTTGACCTACAGTGTTACATGACGTGAGAACAGTTAGTTATTACGGTTTGTATGTTAGCAGGGACTTTAATCGTAACTTAACGAGAGTATGACAAACAGAAAATCCTCTCAGGATCCCTGGAATCAGTGTTACAGTACCTCAGGCACGGCATTTTAGCATTTTTGTAGCATCAACACCATCAAACCGATGAGAGCTTCAGATTTTCCAATGTTTCTCAATGGCGCTGACACCTAAAGATGTCCGAGTTCCGGTCCCAGCGCAACTGTTAAGGCCTTTGCACACTGAGTCCGAAATTCGCATGCGAAATTTTCGCACGTCAAAAAATAAATTCGACCTCACGTTATGTCAATCACGCTTGCACACTGCCTCCGAAACTTTCGTCTGTCAAAATAAAAAATCGGAACAGGTTCGATTTTCTGCGTTTTTCGCATCCGTTTTTCCCATCTACAGTGCTGATGCCCAACCTAAAACTGCTGGCAATGCTGGTGAATGAATCGCCAGTGCTCCTCAGATACCTACAATTATATATACAAATATTATTGTATCAAAAATACTGCAATATCACAGCTATAATTATAGCACACCAACTCCCTGTAAACCGTGTGTGTGTGTGTGTGTGTGTGTGTGTGTGTGCGCACAGATCCTAGACATACTGCCAGTCTCTGTTCAGGATTGGAAATTGGTGGTCTTCTTTTTAATATGTGGCTCCAGTATCGCTAGCAAAGCATCAAACGGAGCCACTGACATTCAACTTTGAATCGGTCTGGATAATCCTTAGCTCCTTGATAAGGAGGTGGAAGACGGCATTTTGTGTTGTTTTGCGTTTTTTTCCGTAACTCATTCATTAATACACATCGGACTCAGTGTGCAAGCTCTCTGTGCGTGACAAATTTTTCGGATCACGAATACGAAAAAACGCATGCGAAAATTTCGGACTCAGTGTGCAAAGGCCTTTACTCAACTGCCAGTGGCTCATCTGCGTTCGAGGGGAGGGGCTTACCGATAGGTCAATTGACTTTCACTATATGGATAAAAACAGTCGAAACATTCGTATAAACCAGGGGTGTCAAACATCCGCCCCACAGGCTGAATACAGCGACAGTGTTCAATCTGGCACGGGGGATGATTTGAACAATAATAGAAAATAGAGATGCACTAGTCGACCGACCGGCAATGAATCAGAATGGTTTTAGGTTTTATTTTGGCTGATCTCTATTCCGGACTTGCACACAAACGGCTTTGCAATCATTTCCCAAAATGACATTTGTGTGGGAATATTACAAAGTCTGTAAACAGGATGTAGCAACTCATAATGTAATAACGGCACCTAATGGATATAAGGTGGATTTTGTAGGCAGGTTAAGTCTGGATTCAGATTTTTAAAATGCACTGTAAAGGAATACCAATGCTTTATGTTTAATAAAAATATAATAATAATAACAATAGCATGAATATTTAAATTTCTCAGCTAGTTTAAGACTGATTTGGATTTTATTTAAATGAACTGCAAGGAATTATTCATATTTTTTATGTTTCAAAAGCTATTACAATTATGACAATATGTCTGTTTTTGGTGAGTTTATAATGCAAGACATTTCTCATAATGTAAAAAAAATTTATTACTTTATGAGCTCAATATTTTATTACATTTTGAGAAAATGATTTCATTAATGAACATTGTATTTAAATAATAATGTAATACTTTACATTATTACATTATGTGCAGTTATTACATGAGTTGCTACACAGGACGTTAAAGGGTCATTGGATGCAAAATTCACTTTTATATAGTGTTTGCATATAAATGTGTATTTGCAGTGTGTGGACACAACCAACCTACAATGACAAATATCCATTCATTCCTTATTTTTAATCCTCAAAAAGCCTATCATATTGCTCATGCTCCGCCCACGACTGTTGACGGACTGTCCCATATTAGCATATTTCCTCAGCCAGTTTTAAACTGTCCACCAAGGCAGCACTTCACATACAGACTTTACATGAAGACCCCTAAAGAATCATACCAACTTGTGGAAAATGGGCATCCGATGACCCCTTTAATGCAGGCCAGAGACGGGCAATGCTGAAGACGGACTCAAAGAGGAGAACACAGCTGTGCCAGCAGAGCAAAAAAATCTCACGGTTCGCAAAATATAGGAA